>NC_024318.1:6784609-6802704 GCF_000523025.1 Cynoglossus semilaevis
TAGTCTGTGATTTTTTTTTTTTTTTTTTACAGTTTTGACCAAAACCTTTTCCATTTCTTTCCATTAACATTCCTTAAATTAAACTTCTTCTCCTTGTTCTCATCATCATTTGTGTTGATCTGCATTCATTCATCTTCTCTCCCGTCTTTTCAGGTTCTTCCTGATGTACCTCATTAACAAGGATGAAACTGAACACACGGGGCAGGTATAATAGTTCTCCTTTCTATTCAAATTGCACCATCCAATCAAAGTGGGAACAAAGTGTACGACAATTTTGCCGTAATTGCCCAAATCCCACGTTCCCTAACATATCCTTCCCTGACGGTTCCCTCAGTCACGGTGACCTGTTTGTCCTGAGCGTTCGCTGTCGGATTGACAAACCTCTGACGTAACCTTTTCAGAGGAAACACAGTTATTTTTTTTCAGATACACAGATACTTTATGTTAATGAACTTTCAACATCTGGTCTGCACAAAATACAGAGCTGAGGGGAGTGAGGAAAATGAAGAACAAAATGGAGGATGAAGGAGAGATCTGGGTTGAAACTATGATGGTATTGATTATGTATATGAAGGCTAAGGTGGTGCAGTGGCATGCCCCCCTGCCTGCCATCGGATAGTTCCGGGTCAGTGTCGCGGGATGTCGTAGAATTTGTAAAAACAAGTATAAAAAAAACCCTGGGAATTCCCCCTGTGGTCTAGGCCTCTATCATCTTAACAAAGAGTTAGTTGGGGTTTAAATCAGTTACTAAGTGATTGATATAAGGTTTAGGGTTCTGAAGTTAAATATAAGGGGCGTGTCCAGTAATATGTGAACCCACAGTTCTTCTTCTACTGCTGTGATTATATCATTCCTTTCATAAAATCTCTTCTTCTTCTCCATACTTTTATTGTTATACGAGTTGTTAAGTTAAAACAAACGTTTCCTTTCCATGGTTCTGAACCCTGCTGCTCCTCCTCCTCCTCCTCCTCCTGCTCCTCCTGCTCCTCCTCCACTTTTGACATTATTACCCACATTATTACCCACAGAGCTGCAACACGTTGGATATTTATTTTCTCTGTAGACAGTTTTTTTCCTGTGTGAAATCCCAGTGGAGCAGTTGTTTTTGTTACACACAGATCAGCCTGTCTGGCACCAACAACGGCGCTACGCTAACTGTCACTTGAACGCACCTTTCTGACTCATTGTGAGGCCCAGTTTCAAACACTTTTTGGACCAGGTTTATTTCTACTGTGTCGATCGAATTTGTGTCAACAGAACAACGTTGTTCAAACTCAGGAAATAGTAAAATATTAGCTCCACTCTGGCAGTGGTGCCTTTGTGGCTGCATCTTATTTAATGTATCATTATTTTGTCTTTATGTTATTTAATTATTTAATTATCCATTACCGCTAAGATCTAACATCCAACCAGCTCACAGTAGTTTGGTTATTTGGTGCTTTTGTTCCTAGGAACCGTGGACAGATGTGCTGTGTTTAATCTGTCACTACTACTACTTAGATTAATGAAGGAACTGTTGTTGAAATATCTGGAAAATGTTCCTTTAACAGATCACACACAGCCTGAGACTGAGCCAGAAAAAAAAAAAAATCCATGGACGCTGGTTACTTTGTTATTGTCTGAAAATTGACCATATATTGCGACTCTCTCCACTTTGTCAGTGATCCTATGTGTGGAAGATGTACCAGGAGCGCTGCTGGGAATTCTTTCCTGTGGGGGATTGTTTCCGTAAACAATACGAGGATCAACTGGGATGNGACTGAACATCACGACGTGTGTCTAACGTATAATATCTGTGATCTTTGGAGGAAGTTGACGCTGGATTGTGGGAAATCTTTGGAAATGTTCTGGAATGTGCAGAGAGCGAGGAATAAATGTCACTCATTTGTGTTTCACTGTGAGATTATCATGCAGCGCGGCCTCTCTGTCAATTACCCGGCTAATTCTTCCGATTCAGAGACAAAACTATTCGGAGCGGTGTGACTGTTACACACACACACACACACATGCAGCTTTATTTGACGCAGCGGAGCGGCTGAATCCAAATTCAGATCAGCAGCACCGTGTTGATCTGAATCCGTCTGTGAGAAGCTGGTGTTTTGTGAATTAGATGATTAGTCTCTCTAAACACAGCCTCCCATCCTTCTTCCCCGTGTGACGCACAGATAAACGCTCTCCCTCTGATGTGTGTTCCTCCTTCCTTCCTCCTCTGTTCTGTCTCTCCACTCTCTGCCTTCGTGTTGTTCATGTTCACACTCATCTCTCCACGACACTTCTCCTCTTCCTCCTCCTCCTCCTCCTCCTCCTCCTCTTCGTTGTTGCTTCTTGTCCTCGCCTGCTCCTCTCCATTCCTCGTCTCTTTTTTTCGCGGCGTCACCAAACACCAATGTCGATCATGCTAGCAGTCCTCCGCTGCTAGCATGAATGCTGTCATGGACGTGGATCAGTGAGCTCAGTGACACCACAGGCTGCTGATCAGATGGCCGACAAAGTCTTTGGGGAATCTCCCACTTGTTGACTCAAGGAGTGTGTCACTTCTATTTAAACGGTTTCAAACTTGAGTGTTCACAGAGCTTAGGAGCCGGATGGCGAGCGTGGGCGTGCCACCAGTGGACACTGTGCTCATTATGAGAGGGTCCAACAGAAACTTGTTACCGGGAAATATTAATGGCTCCTGTCAGCTGTCATCGGCTTACGTTGGAGATCGATCCTGCTGGGAGAGGAAAGGCGTTCCTGTGAGTGTGAGAGAGTAAAAATATTAGCGTGTATTGTATTACACAGCGGGATACCGTGGGTGTCTAATTACTGTGTTGGCCCCAAAGGTGAACGAACCAGAAGAAACCTCTCATCAAAAGCTCATTCCGTCTGGAAACCTCTCGCCTTCCAGTGCGTATAAAAATCAATCAGACTCTCGTAACGTCCAACGCTTCGACATCTAAAACCTTGGCCACGGTTTCCTCACATCACACAGAGACAGGCTGGAGTTTCAGGAGCTCCTATTTTCCACCAGGTGATTAACTGGAGCAGCGAGTGACGAAGCCGGTCAAACCTAAACACAAACAGCCAAATGAAACGGACCCAGTGTGCAGTGGATGATGTTGTCACAACCCGGAGATCAGAGGAAAAGTTGTGGCTAAGATGGATGTTGGTGTGAACGTGGCCAAGTCCAGACCCGGAGTTCTCAGGATCTTTCCATGCCCTGGCTGAGTGATGCCGAGGATCTGGACTTGGTCTTGGCCTTGGAGCCAATCTAGGTGACGGGCTTCACACGTGTTACCGTAAATGAGAGCAAAGTAACACAATAACAACCGTGGATGACGGCTGAGAGGTTTTAAAGGAGGGTTACACTTTTTTATGGAGATCCATTGAAAGAATTCTGTTAACATGTCGATGTAAACAGAAACTGGTAACGTAAAGTACAGATGGAACAAGAAACTGGTAATGTAAAGTACAGATGGTCCTCCACTTACATCGGAGTTCTGGTCCTACGGTCCGGCGTAAGTCGGAATGCCATACTGAACATAAGTACCTACTATATGTCATCACTTACGCTTTTCACTTACACTGACACAGTGGTAACATCATGGACAGACACGAACGCTCCTGACCCCCCGGATCCAGGACATAATCTAGACTTCAAAATTGCTTCTTGGCTAATTTCTAACATGTGAAGTGTAAAAAAAAAAAGAATAATTTTTCAAATTAATTTCAACATTCTGTGACCCAAATCTATTTTTTATCAAAGTGACGTACAGCAGCAGCAACCGCTTCTCTGAGCAGAGTTTTTTTTGTTGGATTCTTTTTTTTTTTTTTCGGCATCACAAAAACAGTTGTCACTACAGAAGAATCACATGCCTGTCTACGACTGATGTGAGCTTTTGATTCCGTCTGCATGGGAACTTAAAAGAGAACTATTTTTGATGGAACCATACAAGAACCCTTTTGTCTTTTTTTTTTTTTACCACAGCAGGTTCTTGTGTGGTTCATGTGCATCACACGCCTCACGATGAAGCCCCGGAGCCTGTCGGTGTGAACTCATCTGACCTGGCATCGTGTACCACATCCAGCCACGGTTTTTTAGTTTTGATGAAAAGTCATGTCAGGAACTAAAGCTCTTTATTTGACTGTATGTTTAAGGAGTGATGGGTGGTGACGATGTCTTCAGGCTGGCACACAACAGCTGGGCGTGAACGCAGGAGTCGGCTGTAAATGATTCTGAGTGTGAAGACATGTAGACGCACCATTCAGACGATTGCCTCATGCACGGCAGCTGCTGGCGAAACCATGCCCCTGTACCCAGACATATCATGGGAATGTAATCTGAATAGTAAATCAATGAATGATGTCAACAGAAGAAAAGGGGAGAGAAGGGAGGGAGGGGGAGAAGAAGAGAGGAATCAGGAAGACGGAGAGAGAACTGAGCCGCGAATTTACTTTCACTTTAGGCCAAGTATGAACTGAATTAAATATGAGCAGCGACTTCTTCAGATTCACTTTGAAAGGTCACATCTTTAAATATCAGTACGACTTTTTAAAAAATATTTTTCAGATGGCATTTCTCTGTCTTCCCCGAGCTTTAAATATCAGTACGACTTTTTTAAAAATATTTTTCAGATGGCATTTCTCTAGTAATCCGTGGTGTCGATTAATCATGGAAATTCATAAGTTGACCGTGGAAAGATGAAATATTTAATTTCGTTTTGCCATCGAGACGTATTTGCCAAATCTGTGTAAACACAGAGTGCGTTAACGTGTGTGCGTCGTTTTGAGATTGAACCTCAGCAGAGGTTTATTTTTCACACGCGCCGTCGTCTCCTCTGACACATCAGAGTCATTTCCACTGCCGTCGTTCTGTCTCTGTTTCACTGACCTGTCAGAAAATCTCTCACCGCCGCGTGGTGAACGACGGCTTCTTGGGGTGTGACACAGGTTCAGTCCTGGTCGTGCATTTACGATGAGGTCATGAGAGTGATCGTGAAAAAAAAATGGAAGTCTTGGTTAGTGATAGAAAATCAAATCTTAGCCAAAAGTTCAGATTCTCATGTCTGTTTTTTTTTTATTTCAGTTCCGTTTGGACCAACGTTTGTATTTCATCATTGAAAACGTGACATATTTGTTACTTTAGCTGCTTAAATTCTCACATCATGATCGTGATACTTTCACATGTACGACTTATATTAGCTTATTTACTCTAGTCACTGAAAAAAAACCAAAACAAAAACTTTAGCCTGCCAGATTGAATACGTCTAATTTTTTTAAAAAACAAAACAAAACAAAAACTTTACCCTGCCAGATTGAATACGTCTAATTTTTTACCTTTACATATTTATCTAGCTAAAATTAGTTTTTGACATTGACCAAGAATTGCAGTGTGTGTTAAAATGTCACCTCCATTAATGCTGCTAAAGAGACGGTTTACATTTCTGTAAGGAGGCACTTTGGAAACACACACCAACACACCTGGCTGAAATGTGGGAGAGACAACGACACCCATGGAAAAAGACAACTGACAGTACGTCATATTTTCCCTCGCTCTGGTGAATTATCTTCAAGTGCTCTTGACCAAACCCTTGGTTTTGTCTGGTGACTGTCAGCCAGGCGTCTGTGTGTTCTGTACCAGTCTAATTCTCTTACACAGACCGACTGTCCTTCAGTAATCAAGCATCACCACCGGTGACGAGGGTATAGCCCCCAAATTACCATTTAGATTGGACACCTCGGTGCCGAGAGAAGCCAATTATTAAATGGGGTTTTAGTGAGAGGGGGAAAGAAGAACGGCGGAGGCTCTCGGAGTGAGAAGATATCCCGGCAGATGAGCTCCGTTTGCATCATTCCTCTTGAATTCCTGTAACACACCAACGTCTCGTCTCATCTCAGCGGCAGTGGCTTAAAATTTGGCAGGCGGAGAAGAATGTATTTTTTCCCCTCCGCAGGGCTGTTGGCGGAGTGATCTGAGCCGGTGATGTTTGAAAGGAAACAGGTGCTGCTGTTAATAATTGAAAGAGGCAAATTGGCTCAGTCAGAGGTGAGACTGAGCAGCTGGGGAAATGACCCATTTTCCAGTCAAGTGGAATTATGTGCATTAAAAGATACTTAAGAGTGAGAAGCACTTGTTTACTGGCAGGATTCTTTTATGATGAATTCAATATGAGTCCGTGCTCCAGAGAAAGGTGGAAATATCCTGAAGCAAAAGCAAATAATTATTCACTTTAAATCACCTCAGTAATCTCTGCGTAAAGACTCCAGTCCGGGTCCTAACTGGGTTCAGGGGAAACCCTGTTGTACCCACAGCTGTCTAAGTATCTGCCTGCTCAGCTGTTGGGTACTGCTTGTATTTGGTTGCATGTGTGTAGTACTGCAGTTTAGGTGTACGTACATTCCAGTTCCATTTGAGGGGGAAAATAGTTATTTATTTTCTTTAATTAGTATATATTTACATTTTTAATTGAAGGTAGATCTCCACTTATTTTAGTATTAATACTAGAAAACATAATAATTAGAGCTGTTTTACAATTTAACTGGATTAAATTTCCAAATGAATCATGATTAATTAAGTAATTAAATAATAAGCATTCCTAAATATGTAATAAATAAATAAATGGCAGTAAATGGCAGTGGTGGCAGTATTCACCACTTACTGCCAGTAGGTTGTGGTCAACATGCAGTTTTGCCGTTCAAAACCAGAGTGAAGTTAGCAGGCTACAGCTAGCTTAGCCTAGGAGACTGATTACTGGAAATATTAAACATTTAAACAGACATCATTGACTTTCAGAACATCATAAAATAGTTGAAGTAAAAGTTCAATAACAGAATCCTTATCCTGAAAATGTACTTACTTAAGTTACAGGATTTGATTTACAGAGAATATTTTACTCCGATGCTGCTCGGAGCTCGAGGACTTTTCAAACTGAGCTATGTTTTTGCTGTACTTGTCCTTCAGGCAATCTCTGTGATTTCAGCAGAGGGAAAAAAATATTTTTGCACTGTGTATATTATTAAATAGTATTTTGTTCTACTCCACAGACTTTTAATTTAATTCTAAGACAGAATCTTCCGGGTCTCCCTCCATCTTTGTGACTGTATTGGATACAGATAGTGATTTGATTCTGCATTCTAAAATATAAAAATATAAAAATAGAAAGTAAAATAGAAAGAAATAAGAGAAATTAAAAAAACAATGAATAAATCTGCTTGAACCCAAGGGGTGCTATTTTATTGGCAAATATGTACAGAATATATATATATTTATTATATATGTATATATTTATTATATGTATATATTTATTATATGTATATATTTATTATATATGTATATATTTATTATATATGTATATATTTATTATATATGTATATATGCCTCATGATGCATACACAAAAACAGAATTCCTAAAGCTTCATGGCTCTCTTAAGGAATAGAGAAATAGAGAAGTGTTGTCCTGTGCCAAGGTCAGATGGTGACCTCTTGCTGACTGGAGGTCACCGTTGACGTGTTCCCGTGTCCCCGTGTCCACCATTTAGTGACTGACTGACTGGTAATATCTTGCCTTGTTTTCTCTGGGGTCAAGGTTTAGGACCACGGTCTTGGGTGATAATGACGTGTTTTGATCCCTGGTTGTAGTCTGAATCCTGTCATCGCACCAATAAATTATAAAGAGAGAGAGAGACTGGCTGTTTATGGATTTATACTGTAGTATGATGTGGTCAATCACTGGTACTGCGTCTGTGCAGCACCAGTGATTGCTAATGCACGGCCGTTATACAGTGTGTCAGATTTGTATGTCCATCAGAGGGCGACCTTGACATTTCAGTCACTCAAACATAAAAAATAAATAAATCCAATGTGTGACATTAGTGGGAAGGCAGACACACTAACGTCTGGAAACAAATTAGTTCCACGCACATATGGTGAAGGCAGGATTCAGGGTTAATGTTAACGGCCTTGAATTAAAGATGGCGCTAATCAGCTGCCGTGTGGCCGCAATATAATCTTCTCAATTGGCAGCTGAAGTGATTACAGTTTATTCCTGCAGCTCGTCGTGGCTCTGAGGTCGACTTAACCTACCTGTGAAGGCTCAGTGAGAATGAATGTTTTATTTAGGAAGGCGTATTTATCATAACTGAAGGTTAATGGATGTTGGACTTTCATCAAACAGCCAACACTTACTGCACTTGTGGCCCCCCTCAGGCTGAGGAGAGCATTACATTTTTTGTGTAGATTTATTTAATTAAATTCCATTCGAGACATTGACAGTTTTCTGGAATGAAAACAAAACTTTGTTTTTTTTTTATTATTGATTATTCTTTATACAAAATAAACCACTATAAAATACATCTGTCACTAACCCTTTAAATACACTGTCAGACAGTGAAGTATTCTGGCTGCAGTATTTTATCTGCACATATTTTTTTTCAGTTAATAATTCAAGTTTTCTTGGATCGAATCATTCTCAGGCTCCAAGTCTGTGTCCGACCACAGGGGGCGTGGCCTCCAGTGATTACAACTCCACATCAAGGTGTGCATCATTGTTTGGAAGCTGCTCTGACTCAGAGAAAATGGGCCAAATAGGAGATTTAACAGAGACAGAAAAATACTGAAAAAAATAATTGACTGGTTTTAAAAAAGAAAATAGGTGAGAAAAAGGAAGAAAATTTGCCACAGAGGAGAAGATTTAAATTTGGAGCTAGAAGGAAACTGTAATCCTCCAGTGTCGACACATTCTGGAGATAAAAGACCAAGGAAATTCAAGACTACACCACGGGTTACAGCCAAGGTGAGAAAGAACTGACTGTGATTAAGCTTGATGACCTGTTAGATCAGTGGGTTATACATATAAACATATATAAACATATATAAATATATATAAACATATATAAACCCAACACTGTTCAGTTGACTACAGTAAATGGAAGTATATCAAGCCAGTGTGTTGAGGCCTTTACTTTTTGTGATTATTTTGCCAAAACAGTTTAAAAAAAAGAAACTCAGTTTCACTGCCGGCCACTAGAACAGGCTTAAGTACCACTACTGGTACACGTGCCATTGTTTAAGAACCACTGCATTAGGTGAAATGTATAATTTTGACCATATTAAAATCCTCTGGTGGCTACTATGCCGCCTGTCCATCCTTGAAGCAGAAACGCAAGAGAAAAAGCTACGTTATCTGAATAGACTGAGTCCAGAAGAACCTTGAACCCTGAACTTCCTGCCTGACAGTACTGCAGTACACGTCGTTCACCACTGAGTCCAGGTGCAAAAGACGCTGATCACTGAGTGTCTGGGTCTGTCTGTTCAGGAACTTTCTGGAAGACACTATAGATGTGTGTTTTTCATATGGAATTGATATCATTTTGACTCCACAACATCAACACTCACAGTGATGTAAGGAGGGGAATTGAAATTGAATTACTACCATTAAAACCTCAGTAAATAGAAAGCAGTGCAGGTAGATGTCTTTTAAACTACCACTCCAAACACTTTCATGCTCCCACTCAGCCTTTTTCAGCATTTACCCCAAATGGCCCTGAGCTTTTTAATACTCGTTCTCCATGCAGGGATTTGTGGTTATGAATAGTGAAACTGCAGCCTCAAATTGTTGTACATTTCTGGAAAGGAGCGCGGGAGAAAAGTTTCAATATTTATTGCCCTGCGGGTGCTTTTACAGGGACGTTATGTGATGTTCGACTCCGAGAACATTGTGTGGCTCCGATAAGACTCCGTCGTCACCATTGAACTCAATGTTCTGTTCCCTGTAGCTGTTAGCCTAGCGAGCCTTTATGCCTGTTGCCTGACACTATCGTCATATTCTGACGGCAGAGTGAGGAGAAGAGGCAGAGTGAGTGCAGCAGACAGTGAGTGTGACAGCTTCAACATCTGGGACTCTGCTCCTCTCTAATCTCTCCGACTCCGTTGATGGAGAAACCAGTCTGGGTTTCATATGAACATGAAGATACTTGTCATTTTCCTTACTTTTCCACACAAGTATTTTAATAGAAAAAGAAGAGAAAGGTTCTCAGGAAAGAGACAGATTGTTTTTTTTTAGTTTTGCTCTGAGGGATTATAGTACTACGACACATTAGCCGTAGCAGCTGCTAACAAACACAGAATACCACCATTCGTACTACAGAGAGTATCTTTGACGTGAGTCAAGTTGCCGTCCTTATCGTGGCCGTTTGTCATTCCACAGGCAGCTGTCCACCAACACTGTTTGGCGTCACACCAAGCACACAAACAGTTTGGAGTATCCCCCACTGTCCCCCATGCCCCTCCCCCCACTCACTTACAAATCACCGTAGAGGCATTGGCTCCTCGAAGCACAGCAGCAGCTGACGAGTCATCAACACCGAGTCTGGTCCGCTGCCACGTCCGACCAGATAACGATGTCTTATCTCACGCTAGAGTCTCCGCACGATCATTGAGGCTTTTATCGATCCCTGACTATCTGTTCTGAACACTTGCCTCTTAATGTCAGTGTTCGACTCTGGTGGGATTCCTCCGCGCCCCCCCGAACCGCAACCTGACCTCCAACACACACTTGGGTCTCTTATCTAGATAGTGTTTGTAGCAGAAAAAGCCCAACGGTGTGTGGACAGACAGATCGTTGCCTCAACCGTTGTCTCCAGTGGAACCATTTCAGTTTGCTGATGTTTTCTGTTCCACTGCTGCTTTTGCCGTTCTCTCTGTGCACAGACA
The DNA here is from genome assembly GCF_000523025.1 of Cynoglossus semilaevis. Taxonomy (NCBI): domain Eukaryota; kingdom Metazoa; phylum Chordata; class Actinopteri; order Pleuronectiformes; family Cynoglossidae; genus Cynoglossus; species Cynoglossus semilaevis. The sequence continues at coordinate 6,795,300 of NC_024318.1, forward strand.
GAACTCCGATCACACCGTGTCTCAAAGTTAATGACTCACATTTGGGGCAGTTGATGATATTATATAAAGGGAAAAAAACCCCACTGATCATATACTGTAGCTCCTAACATCCCCGTCCCCTGTGGTGGGACGCCTACTTCCTCTTTTTAGTCACTCTAATTGCCATTGTCAATTGGGCTTAATTTGTCAGATGAAATTGCGTTATGATGATTGGCACAGGAGGGGATGAGAATTTTAGCATCACTAATTGGTTCTCTACCCGGCTCAATTTAGCGGGAGCAGACTGCTGTCACAACCCGTCCTCCTTCTAATGAGGTGCAACAAACAGCGTTTCACCCTGTGTGTTTAGTCATAGTGTTTATCTAAGGGTGTGCACACAAATACACACACACACACACACCGCTACTGAGAGGTGTTCGTTTTCAAGACATTTACGATAATCAGGAAACACTTGAAACTCAGATGAGTGTTAAAACCTGCTGCAGTAAATGTATGGCAAATATATTTTAAGCCTAAATATAAATAAGCATTTTTTCAGTCCTTTTATTGAAAGTAATGCAAACTTTTCTTTCATATTAACCATTTTAAAAATGGTCAACACCATTTATTCCTATTTAATGAAAAAAAAAAACCTGAACATAAAGTGTTTGTGCGTTTATTTATATTTTCAAAAATCAAGCGGGCCGGATTAGACACTCTAATGGACCGCTTTTGGCCTGCAGGCTGTATGTTTGACACGGACCGCTTTTGGCCTGCAGGCCGTATGTTTGACACACCTGCTTTAAAATGAATACAATTAGCCCAGGTCAGTTTTCTACAGCGGGTTCATTTTCACCACCGTCGATCTCATCAACAGCTTCCTGATTGTCAAATGCACGAATGATATAGAAATACAGACATGAAGACAATGCTCGACAATCACGAACAAGTGGGTTTGATCAGCACGAATCAGCCCAGACTGATGACCACGGCCCGTGATGGAGCTATTCACGAGGTAGAAATGAATGAATTTGAACCACTCAGACCACAACTGTTTCAAGTTTCAATAGAGAGAAATCCACAGATCGCTCTCTGGATTTCTTTGGTTCCTGAATGTATCAGTAAAAGTTGAGACGGAGAGAAAAGTGAGGCTGTCAACTCTCATCACTGCCTGCTGGAGAGTTGGGTCAGGTGTCAGGGAAGAACTGTCAGACAGACAAGGAAAAACCAAACATGCAGTTAGGAGTCGACTGTCAATGCCTGGCAGAAGATTCTGTCCACAAAGAGTTTGTCTGAAAAAAGCCTTCCAGCATTCAGCAATTGAGTGAAAAGGGTGTTTTTTTTTTATTCTGAGAATATCAGGTGTAATACCTTTCCTAGCAATCCTAGGCTAAGCTAACTGTACCCTATAGCATCGTCTCGTTTTTGTGCGGTCTCATCGGTAGCTCTGTATCCCTATTGTTGTAATACTGACATCTACTGAATCAGAAAGGAAAAGTTAGAAAATACAAGGAGAGGGAAGAATTCTTGCTAATGACAATTATTATACGTAGCATTTGATTTGCTAAAATGAAAAGGGAGATTGGTTTGTAATTTGTAAACTGTAAAAGAGAACTAAACCAGAGAAAAGACGTGATCAGTGATGCTAAGTGGAGAAGCTAGCAAAGATATTCAGTCTGTGTTAAAAACAAATATAACCAAGGACAGATATGTTGTTTTTGACAATGTCTCCGCGGGGGACGATGATGAATGTTACTGGAGCTGTGTTTCTCCATCCATCAACACAGTTTGATCCTACATTATCCCACACTCCCAGCTGGGATGATGCTGATTAGTCCTGCATGAAAAGCTAATAAGAGTTTAACAACCAAGGCCAGATGTGGTTCTTCTTCAGTGTGGAGACTTATCACCAGTCAGTGGAAGTTAACAACGGATTGTAAAAAGATTAAACATTTTTGCAATCTAAGATCAAACTTTATGGTGAGCACGGATTTGATAGTAATTTTATACTTTATTTTTTTTATTAGGGCTGTCTCATCTTGAAGATTTTTCATCTGATTAATCACAGGATAGCTGTGGATTAGTCACAATTGTGAATAATAATTATAATTATCAATTAATTATGATTAATTGAGATGATTCGACAATAAAAGGAATATTTTTCTGTACATCGCTAACATAACAAAAAGACAAATAACAGCATGTAGCTGTACTGTACTGTGTGGCTGATTGAGAAAAACATTTTACCCACAGTGTGTGCAAATAACGTGTGTATCAATAGTGTATTAAAGCAACGATAAGTTGACGGATAGTGGAGATAAATTTTACTTTAATTTTGCAACTTTTTTTTTAACCTGATAAAGTGACTAATGCATTCATTTTGGACCGTTGTTCAGCCTGATTGGTCAGTCGGAGCTTGAACTGGACGATGTTCAAAGACATCACGTAAACATCAATAAACAAAACTAGCAACGTCCTTTTTTTCCACTTCCATTTCCCTAATTCTTTTTCTCTCACTATCCTAGCTTATTTCTTATCACAACTGCACACACGCCCCCTTGAGGGCCCTTGTCCTGAAAAGTGGCCAGTAAATCCCACTCTGTATTTCTGTCTTTTATGAAAGCTCGGAGATTCTTCTGTGCACCAGGTGCACAGTTGGTAAATCATTAGGAAAGCAGTGCATCTGGGACCAAGGAAGGGGAAACAAGGCAATATATCGGAGCTGTCCGCGGTACACTGACACAAATAATGCTTTGTTGCACTTTGTGTAATTTGTTGGATGTGTGGCTAAAGGGAGGAATTAATCCAAGCCAATGTGCCAGAATCTCTGAGCTGTGCCGGTAAGGTTCCTCGAGCGTGGAAAAGCTTTGCTCTATCCTTTGCATTTTTTCGGCAGGATGAACAGGAGCAAACTCGCCATTTCTTGCCAAATTCTACAGATTTTTTTTTTTTTTTTTTACTTTTTTTGTACAGCAGCAATGCATGACATTCATGTTGATGCCTGTCATATGTTGGTTGTATCCTTCCTGAGGAGCTCAGCGATGGGAGAATGGGAGGTCAAAAGATAATTAGGTTCAGGTTCTTAATCTAAAATGATGTTCCATACCACTGATAGTGATAATTAATTAGCCTGTGCATAATTAAGAGCCCTGAATAATCCCACTTTTGTTCTGAGTGAATCGCAGCCGACCGGTGACAGGAGACGGAGGAAGAGGGTGAAACGCTTCTCTGGAGACTTTGTGTGTTGTTGGTTTAGCAGCGTCTGGTTTGTATTTGACTTCTCACCGTTACCTTAAAAAAAAAAACCAGGTCGGCTTTTCAGTTAGAATTACTTTTAATTTGATCTAAATGTGATTTAAAAAAAAACAAAAAAACAAAAATCAGACTCCATTTTGGAGACTGTGTAACAGCATTATAATGAGTCTTCACCTTGAGTCTGTCACCCACAGCATGTGGATGGTACTGGTAAACAACGTGTGTGGAATGAGTATTAGAGCAAGTATACAGTGAATGGATGTGTGGTGTGTTATTGGGGAATCAGTGCTGGAACTCTTTAGTTGACACTTTCATGTCATTGCTTGCATTTTTTTAATGTCTTTATGAACTTCTTCCAAGACATTTTTAATTTTTTTTTCCCATTACTATTTATAATCTCCTTCCACTCCGTCACCCATTTGCTGAGCAATATTTTTTTTTCCAATGCTGTGTTTAACCAACACGGACAGATTAGTTTTTGTTCATGCATTACAAATATAAATAAATACATTCCATAATGGGGTCATGTTCCTCCTTGGAGCTCTCTCTCTCTCTCTCTCCCTCTACGAGAACCATGAGCACATTTTTATAAATTATTCAGTTTATGACACAAAAGACGGCAGAGAAAACCCTGCGGTGCTTCCAGTCACTACTGCCTGTCTCTAAAGTTTGTAGTGGGGCTGATAAAGCATGACTTGCATGGTAATGGTGAATATGCTGGTGGATTCTCTGTGTAGCAGACTTCAGTCTGAAGTGCTGTCATGCCTGGATCCTGTTGACAGGCTGTATGGCGTAGAAGTTCTTCGGGGAAAAACAAAGTGACTCTGTGCGTTTGTGAATTCTGCTTGAGAATCGCCGAAGGACGGAAATGACAGTGAAGACGACACTGACGCCTGTGATCAAGGTTGTTGTTGAAGTGTCCGTGAACATTCAGAGGTCATTGCATCATGTGAGGATTTTTTTTTTCACAAACTCACAAACAATGTAGGCTATGAATAGAATAAAATCCAGTTTTGATGTTTGTAACGTAGGCTATGATTAGAATAAAATCCAGTTTTGATGTTTGTCTTGTGAGGAGGATTTTCTTTCAGATTTGAATCAGTTTACGTTAGGATGAGATCAAACTTTATAAATCCTGTAACGGGTGAGATTACACACCTCAAGACCAGTATTCAGAAAGGCACTGTCACTCAATCTACACAAGAAATCTTTTTGATCTACTTCACCCGCTGCTTCTTTTTTCAAGTCTGTCAGGGAACTCTTTTAGCCCTGTGGCAGAAAAGTACATGTGGTGGTGCATGCCATGAATGTGCTCAGTTTATATTAATAATTTGTAATAACACAATTTTTTGTGTGTTTTTGACAGTACTGTTTTCCACAGATGGCACTGATTTTTTTTTTGGTACAAATTAGGGGAAAATGCTTTTCCTCAGTTTTTCTCAAATAGGAAACACGCTTACGTCAAAGAAAGGAAGCTATTTTTATGATGACTCGAACCTCAGGGGTGTATGGGGAAGTCAGGAGTGGAAGAAAAGTACAAATGGGTGGTTAGTACACAAATTCCTGATTATTTGACAGTATATGTTTCTCACATATATAGCGGCATTTTTGAGTCAGTTTTGAGAGTCAGAAATTGGACTTAGGTGTGATGGATTTGAACCGTTCACGGGGTCGGCGTTTAACTCATATTGTGATCTAGCCTATATCCCTCGATTATGTTTTATTGAGTCTATTTAATTATTTATTCATTATTTTAACATCACATCAGTGCAACATGAATTGAATATACAGTTCCCTGTGGCTGTAGGTGAGAGAACGTTGGATTAAATGAACCAGAACTTCACAAAAATCAACAAACCAGATCCACTGTTATTTTCATCCTGCTTCTTATAAGATGCATTTTGTAATACACACACACACACACACACCCTCTCTCCGACACACACTTGAGCACTAAGAGCATCCAGATGCTCAGATTCAGTCTCCACACGAGCCACTTCTAGGAAAGTACACACGGACGCAGAGTCAGATAACCTGCCAGGCATCGGGGATAAGAACAGAAATCACTAATGAAGGAAGTCAGCACAACATTCTAGTGGGTTTCACATTTACATAGAATTATCGCCTGGCGCTCTGGGAATTGTTAATGCGGTTCCCGGGGTCTACGGTGGGTCTGAACAGGAAGCTGTGACGGAGGCTTCATTTCTCCAGTGTCTGCAGACAGACCTTCGTTACTGCCGTCACTGTTTATGTGTTTGTATAAAAACTCGCCCAATCACACACTGGCATGTGTCACAACACATTTGTGTTTGCAACCTCCGCTGTTGCCCGTCCACCCTTTTCCCACCAAATTTTGGTCACTTCCAATTATTTTATTTATGAATTTATTAACAACTATTAAATATGGGGCTCCTTTTAATTTTTCCATGTTTTTATACAAATCCAAAAAAATTAAAAATGTGGATTATTTTGAATAGAATTCGAATTCTTGCAATGATAAATACATGCAGGAACTCGTGTTTATTTCCAATTCAGGGATTGGGAAACAAGGCTGGGTCTTTGAGGCTAATAAAATCTCTCGCCAGATAAAACAGCATTAAGCTTTGATGAGGCTGCGAGGAAACAACTGGGAAAATGACTCAGCTCCTGGGTGATTAAAAAAAGGCAGTGGATATTCAGGATTTCTCTACGTCTGTCTCTCTCCCTGTATGTTCGTTCGCAGCACCGACGCTCTCTTACCTCTGAATGATTCTGGACGCCTTCGTTCGCCGGGTGTGCCACCTGCCGGTGCGTCACGACTGCTCCAGCCAATCCTGACGCAGTGACTTTCCTCGGAGATCCCACGGCTCTCCTCACGTTTAATCTGCGGGTCGGTGACTGTGGAAGGCGACCGAGCTCTCGTTAAACCGTGGACCGTTAGACAGTCACATATGACCGGATTGGACTGGCGTCGTTCCGCGGCTGTGCTGCTCCGCACGTGGATCCAGGACAAGTTTGGACAGGATTGTCCTGGTCTCATCATCTACTTCAGCTGCTCTTCTCCGAATCGGTAAATCCTATGAGGTAAGTCTGGACCAAGCAGGCAACTTTAAGTTTTTACATTTATATAATAAACTTTTTATTTTATTTGAATATAATTCCCGTTTTGTTCTAGTAGAACGATCCAAAGCTGCTGCGTTTTGGCTGCGAAACGCAGCGTTTTGAAGTTGCAGATCTTTGCTGTGTGCACTCAAAAAAAATCACATCGCATTATAATGTCACAGTTTTAGGTTCGAATACGATGTTTTAGATTTTTTTATTATTTATTTGACATGTTGGAAGTGCCGCCTCACTCAGCATCCCTGTCTGCGCAGCTGTACTTGTGCGCCCGCTCAGCTCAGCTCAGCTCAGCTCAGCTCGGCTCGGTTGACCAAGGCTCCTTCACTCAAACCTCCACTTATTACATCTTGTCTCCTCATGTCAAGAAAAGTTCCAGAACAGACGCACACTTGTTAAATGTTAAAGGAAAAACAAACGTGGTTGACCAAAAGGTCAGTTCGGCACAAAATGTTTTGGGTTTTTTTTTTTTTGGCACAAAATGTTTTGGGGTTTTTTTTCTGCGTGGTGCGTAAAAATATGTATTTGTTGCTGCATCACTGTAGTATTCACTGTGGCTGGAATTTTTATTTTTATTTTTTCTAATTATTTTTTTTTAATTTTTTTAATTTTTTGTGAATGGTACAATAACAGTCCTGTCCTGTACAGTCCAAAGATGGCACTGTGATGGAATGTTCCCTCTCCCTGACCTGGGGGTACTTTGACATTGGGCTGGATAATGAGAAAGAGCAGAGGGAATGGCATCTGTACCCTGGTGCAAATATTTTCCATTTACTCCCCCAGCTGCAGTCTTTCATTCGCAGGAGCCGCGGTGGTAGTTTGACAACAGGGCACTCGTATATGAATCACAACCTGCCTCCAATGCTTAATAGTTGAAGATTTTATTGCGTTGCATATATCAACAGGACCGGCATGTTTTCATATCAATATATCAACAGCAGCCACTGTTGGGGAACGGCGCCGTTCAGGTTCGTGCCACGCTCCGTTACTAGTCTGTCAAAGGTGGGATGGGAATGTGTTTAGATGATTGTGACTTTCCATTGTCTGCCTGGAGGGGGAGGAGGAGGAGGAGGAG
>NC_024318.1:6802849-6819944 GCF_000523025.1 Cynoglossus semilaevis
GGGGGGTGGATGCTACAGTGGTAGATGGCTCGGAGTGGGACGAAAACGTCCACGCTTTTACCTTGGGCAGGACCTGTTGTGCGTGTGCGCAGATGCTGGTGCTTTGGTTTTTAATAGTCCTGCTGGTTCATGGAAACTGTTGGTTTTTTACATTTGCACCTTTTAAAAGTACAGTAAACGTCAGAGCCTGAAATTGATGTGTATTGTTCTTGGATGGTGCAGCTCTGTTTTCTTCTTACAACTCAATAGTTCCAGAAATGCTGGGGCTGTGACATTAAAGAAAACACTCTCGGAGGCTTTCTGTGTGTGAATCAGCTCGTCGGGTCGATGCCGCTCTAATACAGGTATAGAAAAATATTAGCCAGAAGTTAATGAGTTTTTGTGTGTGTGTGTGTGTGTGTGTGTGTGTGTGTGTTGAAGGAGTTTTTATGACCTTGTCTAGCAACAGTTGAAAGTGTATTGACTGATACATCAGTACTGAGGCTCTACATCAGAGGTGTCAGAGGCGTTTTGGTTCAGGAGACACACACAGGCTGATTACGTGTCAAGTGGGCCGGATCAGTACAATCATTACATAACGACCCATACATTACAATATATAAATAAATACATGTGTATTAGAAAATATTCATATTAAATGAAATATATTTTGACAAAAACATTATGAACATGACACGTTATTTATTTATTTGTGCATTTATTTTTACTTTAAAAATGTATCAAGTGAGCCAGAATGTACATTATGAACATGACACGTTTGTACATTTATTTTTACATTAAAAATGTATCAAGTGAGCCAGAATGAAGCCCTTAGTGCATTGTTTCCCAAAGACTGGGTCGTGACCCTCAGGTGGGTCGCAAGACTTTTTTTTTTGGGTCGTCTCACATCATGTTTTGTCAGGAGTTTACGAATAATGTCTACTGACTTGAGTTGCAAACTATTTTGCCTGTGGGCCATTTTTGGCTCTGTATTTCCTGTTATTTATTTTCAACCGATAGTGAACACCAAAACACTTTTTTAGCCAAGTTAGACTAATTTTGTAAGATGTTGCAACATTATCTACAATGACACGAAAAAGAAAGTTATTTTCCTCCTCACCAGTGTGTCGGTACAACGAGCTCTTAAACTGAGGAGTTTGTGTTTCGATGACTTCTCTGGTTAGCAGTGAAGGGGCTGAAGTCGTTGATGTGTTATTTAAGGTTTGGAGGTACAGGCAGGAGGATGGTGGTACAGATGGACCGAGCCGAACTGGGATTCATCCTAATCCCAGATAATAGCAGCGTCAGCTGTAGGTTTATATGTACTATTATGAGATGTCCCAATTTTAAATGAAAATAAATGAATAAATAAACCAACAACAGGGTCGCTCTTATCTTAGCATACACTGCCTGGCACCACAGTGACATTTGGAGCCGGCATTCGGAGACAGCGATGGGTATTTTAGCGAAGTCATCTGACCAGAGAGACAGACTAACTCCCCAGTGGGTTTCATTAGAGCTGGTCCTGATGTTAAAGACTGTTTAATCCACTTCCACAGCCGTGCAGACCACAGAGCAGAGCACAGCGCTCTCTATCTTTAGACGGAACATTCGGGCAGAAACTTCACCGACAACAACAACACTAACACAGTTTCCGGTACTTTCCTCTTTTGATTGTCACTTGCGCTGCTGTTGCTCCTCAGACTGGATGAGACAGGTGATTTCAGCGTCAGATAGGACTCTGTCAATCAGCGTCAGCTCAATTAACTGACTCACAAACAGCTGTGGTTGGTGCGGCGCTGCTCTCCAGCTCTCCAGCTTCGCCCCCTGTCCGCTGTCGGCAGACGTGCAGCCAGAGGGTGCAATTACAATAAAGCCTGATGAGCTGAGTGTTTTGTCTGTGACTGTACTCTCTGGGCCGCCGCTGGTGTGTGACGTACTGACCGTCTTGGCTCGGTACCACACACACACACACACACACACGTGAGTGACCGGATGAGCTGTGATTTCATAGATAATCTAAGCAGAAACAGAATTTTGTGAAATCCAATGTTGATCATGTAGTTCAGCTTAGTGTCCTGTAGTTGGTGCTAAGTCAGCAATTAAAAACTCTGTGCTAGTCGATATATTCTACTGAGGTTTGACAAGAACAAAAATTGATTTTTTTTTCACTTAAATGCTGTTTCACTATATCTTGGAAGCAATAACATTTACACAAAAAAAGTCCAGACATTTCTATTTTCACAAAATCTGAATCAGATCTGTTAGTTTAGGTTCAAAAATGGATTTTAGTGTTCATTTTTGATGGTTAAAATAAAAGAATATAAATCAGTGTTTGGAGACGGTGGGATGATAACGGTTGTTAAAGCCCTTGGAGAGACTTTAAGACTTGACTTAAGTGTTGATAACTTTTAAAATTGTAAAATATCTCTTACTTCTTCACCTGTCACAAATTTACTTCCATTATTTTTTTTTCTCTTATAAATCTAAACCATGCTCTAAGAAGACGACTTTTATCATGCTGTATTTGTACTGACATTTAATCTAAAACTCCTATCCTCTTTTCCCAGTATTGGACTTGAATTAATGAATGTAAATGCACTTTAACTGACCAGTACATATGATTATAATGAATGTAAATGCACTTTAACTGACGACCAGAACTGAGTGAGGTTTTTTACCAGTTGTTGTAAAGTTCGCTGCCTCCGCCTCGGTGTTGGTGGCAGTGAGGCGCCTGCTCCGAGTCTGTTAACAGCTCGGCTCCGTGGTGTTTACCTGAGGATATTGTGAACGTTCAGCACACACAGTGGTCCACGCACCAACCCAGATAATGCAGGCGAGTCAAAGTGTAAAGGTCAAGATACGGCCGGGACAGGAAGGCCGGCCGGAGGTCAGTGATATTATAGGCCCATAAACAGCGTCAGGTTATATCATAGCTGGCTGCACATTTCAATCAGGCGACCACACAGAAACCCCTCCAGTGGACCCGTGAGGTTGGAGGGATTTTTTTTTTTCAGTACATACATTTCTCTCACCTTACATGTTCCTTGTTACTCCACCTCTCTCTGTCATGTGTCACTGCCTCCGTCACTCACATCACCTCCAGCTCTTTACACCTTGATGAAGTCCACGCGACTTAAGAAAAACGTATACGTGTGGATACTCTCTTTTGTGCCTGACCTTTACCAATAAATCAGCAACAGTAATGGATTCTAGATGAAGTGAGGCCTGCACTGTGGAGTGAGCAGGTGACAAATCCATCTGGCCAAGAAGTAACCACACAGAAGCGAGGATAGAAATTATATGATGAAAGCTTTTACTTTTGCTTTTTAATATTGCTTATTTATTATTCTGAGTGAATGTAATTTCACCCAGTGTTTATTACGTTAAACGTCTGCAGTGGGAGCTCTAATGCAGCACGTGTTTCACAGTTTTTACAGAAACAGACGTATAAAAAAAAAATCAAATCCCCAACAGGATCGTTCTTGTAATGTAATGTGTTTAATCATCACTTTGATTTTTAGTCTAGTGACTGGTGGCAGCATGTCTCAGGTGCTGTTTTTAATCAAATATACTCTTTGACGACTAGATTAGGTAAACCATGTGTGTCAAACCCATGGCCCAGGGGCCAAATGTGGCCCAACACCTCATGTCATGTGAGCCACCAGAGTATATCATGTTTATGGTTGTGATGTTTATCATGAAGGATCAGCATGTGCTGATCCTTCATGGTGAAAATGCAGCGGTCAAATTCTGGATTTCTTGTTCGGTGAAAATGCAGCGGTCAAATTCTGGACACGCGCCACCGCAAGGATGAAAACACTGCACTAAACTGACCTTAAGAATGAATAAATGTGCTGGTAGTTGTCGTGATGATTCATGTTTAAATGTAACAACCTTAAAAACAAAAGGACTCCACTCTGCTCCGAGCTAACATGCTCCGTGATCATAATCCCGTCAAAATTCCAGGTTCCGTCAGTCGGACTGGAGCAGTAAAAATATTTGACACATTAAAACGTGCTGCGTTTGTGTTCGCCTGGAGCTGTTTTTATTCCTGCACGGCTCCTTCTTGCTTTTGTCAGATATTGTCGAGCCAAGTCTCAAGTGAGACAAATTATGCGTCTCACATTCCTCTCTAATGCACGCCTCGAGTGAATAACGTGTGCTGTTTGTATCCTAAAGTCGGATCCAGGTGAAGAACTTTCCAACATAATCTATTCATCTTTGCTGCGACAGTCGAATCCTCGCCTTTTGTTGCGTTCATCTTCAAAGAGATCGCAGCATGTGGTGAAGAGAAGGTGGAACGTCTCTGATGGAACAGTGATTTATTTTCCCACTCGTAGGACGGGAAGGAATTCAAACCAGCAGGTATTTATGCTAACTGCAGCGCGGTATTGTCTGTTCTCTCGTTAATGGACCGCTGTATCGCTGCCTCTTAAGTGTCACTCTTTAATTCCACACCTGTCGTACAATTAAAACAGCATGAGAGGATCATTTTTCCAAATCAGGACTAATCAGAAACAGCGTGCGAAGCAGCACTTGACAATCGAGCCGCTGAACGGTCCGGTCATTATCCTGACGGAGAGGATTATTGGAGAGGGATAAAGAACTGTTGGACTGTTAAACACGCTGTCGTGCTCATGGGAAGCTTTAGCAAAAATAATGATTGAGTGCTTTCTTCTTTGTTTTTTTCAAACCGATTTGGAGCTGCTGATTGGCTGCTGGGCCGCTCTCTAAGCTGAGTGACAACCAGCTGTGAGTTTGATAAGGTTGGAAAGGAAACAGGTTTTAGGCCCGAACGCTCGTCCTACAAAGTGTGAACTTAATAATGGACGCTTCATGTCATGTGGAGTTCAACTGGGTGTCACAGAAACGCTAGCTCCATCCTGAACGACCACGAAACACCAGTACCTTCAAACTGGATGACATCACTGCTCCTGTCGTCCTGGTTGTTTCAGCTGTTGTGAAGTTTTGAACAGTGAGGGGGCGCTAGAGTTGTTGGGCTGGAGTTTAAGCTCCCATTGACGGTGAATGGACCTGAGCAAACATTAAGATCCTTTATGTAGATTTTATTGTGTAAAGTATTGAGGTTTATTTTATTTATTATTAAGTTAAAAATTCTAATTAATTAATTTGACAATTTGTTCCACATTTGTTTAATATATGAAACATTTTTTGCTTGAAAATATATATTATATTATAAACAGTAGTAGGGCTGTTGAAAATAACACTTTAATCTTGGTAATTAATTTTGTGAAATTATTCTGAATATCATTTTTACAATTGTCAAACATGATAATAACACATCCATATAGTTACAGTACATTGGTCTCGACATTTTACTTTCGGCGTCAAACGACTGAATAAAAACATTTTGACACATCATGACCTTGAGTTAACCACATAATCTGTCGAGAAAAAAAAAACAAGAAAAAAACGCAGTATAAATTATATACAGATATAAGGGTGTGTATACAGTACATGATGTAACCAGTGACTAAAGGTCCCTTCAGCTTGAATACATTTGCATGAAAATAAAGCAGTGTGACAAACTGAATAAATATATGAAAGAGAAAGAACTACATTATTTTGTCAGTCTTATACACAAATAATGGAAGGAAAAAAAAACAAAAACAAAAACTCAGTCTTTGCTGACTCAACCTTCAACTGTAAACTCGTGGATTCGAAGAACGATCCGGAGAAACGAGCTCTATTACATCATCGTGTTTATAAAACATCAGTCCTAATTACAAAATACTGTGTGTGGAGCAGCTACAGCTGAGTTCCTCTGTCCTGCTCTGCTGCGTCAGTGCAAACAAATGCAACATGTGGCTGGAATAAATCATGTTCCCCGTCGAGTTTGGAGGGAAAGAAGAACAGACTCCTCTGTTGGTGCTGCTGCTGTAGAAGAAGCATGGTACTGCACCCTATATATATATATATACATATATATATGTATATATATATATATGTATATATATATGTATGTGTATATATATATATGTATGTATATATATATATATATATGTATGTATATATATATATGTATGTATACATATATATATCCCTTTGGAAATCAGTGGGCTAGTACTACATGGGGAACTTCTCCACTATTGGATAAATTCATCAAATACAAGAAAGTGACTTTTGTCCCTTTCTGGGAAAGCAATGATCTGAACAGTCAGATTTAATTCACTGAATGGTCAGTTACTGTATCTGGCCGGCGGCCTGCGCTTGTGAAAACCACTGCGTCCAGCAGCTTGGCGGTTGATGTTATGGCTGAGGCGTGGAGGTTATTGATGTTTCTGTAGCTGCTGACAGAGTGTGTAGGACGGAGACAGACATGAACAGCCGCCGTCTGTGTTCTCAAATGTGGGCCAGTCAGAAGTCGTTGGATGATATTTTTCTCAGTCAGCAGGACAACGATCTGCACTCGATGCAACCACACGGCCTTTCAAGGTGAAAATATGCCGAGAATATCCTTGAGCGACCGAGTCAATCACTCCATCACAGCCTCGGCTGCGCTGACCTCATCGGTCAGGTCCTAGAGTAAACACAGGGAGAGCCCTGCTGGACACAGATGTTAAAGATGACTGCAGTGCAGCTCCTGTACTGATTATCAGTATTATTATTATTTCATTATTTCAAACTGACTATAATGAAGTGGGAAGACAGTCGTATGTATAACTTCCCAAATTCAGTAAACTGAAAAAGTGAAAATGGCCAGAAAAAATAAAAGACATGATTCATTTTTCATTCTGCGTCTTTGAATTATAAAAACATCGGGGGGTCGTCGCTCTCTTTCATGAACTTATCTCATCGCTGAGCCCAGACAAAAGCAGCCGTTTAACACGCACAAAGAAGACCAAAGGCAGACCTTTGTCTTTGAAACGATTTTCAGATGTTCTATTGCATTTGTTTGACTCTCTTTGTGGTGTTTTTTTTTTTTTTTCTGTCGGGAGGCTTGTGTCGTGCACAGTCAAATTGACCTCATCGGTCAGGTCCAAGAGTAAACACAGGGAGAGCCCTGCTGGACGCAGATGTTAAAGATGACTGCAGTGCAGCTCCTGTACTGATTATCAGTATTATTATTATTTCATTATTTCAAACTGACTATAATGAAGTGGGAAGACAGTCGTATGTATAACTTCCCAAATTCAGTAAACTGAAAAAGTGAAAATGGCCAGAAAAAATAAAAGACATGATTCATTTTTCATTCTGCGTCTTTGAATTATAAAAACATCGGGGGGTCGTCGCTCTCTTTCATGAACTTATCTCATCGCTGAGCCCAGACAAAAGCAGCCGTTTAACACGCACAAAGAAGACCAAAGGCAGACCTTTGTCTTTGAAACGATTTTCAGATGTTCTATTGCATTTGTTTGACTCTCTTTGTGGTGTTTTTTTTTTTTTTTCTGTCGGGAGGCTTGTGTCGTGCACAGTCAAATTTTCATCCATGAGCTCTGTAATAATCAGCATCAGTTATTTCTCTTGGACACATTTGATTTAATGTGGCACAAAAATAGTCTATCAGTGATTTGGTCGAGGCTAAATTGTTTATTGATCTTCAGCTGCCGTCAGTGGTTTTTACTGTGGAGTCTTCATTGACACCACAGGACAAATACAATATTCTATTGAATGGAAAAAAACATCTCTTTATTTGAGCAGCTGATTCAGTCACGATTTGGAAATGGAGTTTTCATTTTCATTGTCTTTTTTTTAAATTATTTTTAGCCTGGCTCTAGTGATGCTTTGGGTTCTGCTCGGATCACCTTCGACATTTTCACGGTGTAGTCTGAGGAAAAGCAACTCAAGAAATTGCATTTCCCCGAAGCAGGAAGGAAGTAGTTTACAGAAGAGTTGGTCTCTGGACCTGTTCCAATCCATGTCAAGCTGAAGAGCAAAGACTTCGACCATGAGCTGCAGAGGAAAACTCATCTGTAGTAAAGACCCAGGTCTATAAGTCACATTCCCAGCTGGCGTTTGCATCAGTAACAGAAACTGCCACACATATAATTGTCCTGTGTTTTGCCATCACATCAAATCACTGTTAATGTAAAAACAGTTTCTGGCTGCTGGTGTTGACACGTACTGGGGAGTTGAACAGCAGTGGCAGAACGACCTAACAGGTCGGCTCTGAACAGTGAACGCTACAGAGCAGCGTTTCCCACAATTCTCTGACAACAACTCTGATTTTTATTTTTGTGTTAGCTAATTTGATTTTGTATTTCTTATAGCGATGGTAGCGATTATCACACCTGCCTTACACACAGTAGGTTCTGGGTTCGAGCTCCTGAGAACCAAATACTGTTCTTGGTTCTCCTCCCGTGCGGCCGCCTGTAAATTATAGGACAAATGAGGAACTTCAAAAATAAGACTTTCTCTCTTTCTCCTGTGGGAGCATAACTTTGTTTTTTTGTGGGGAGCGGGTCGGACAGCTCTTCTTTGGTGTTTTTCACTCCTATACCTTATTTGGACGGAGTGGTCTGAACCTTTAACACCTCCCGGGGGATTACTTTCACCTAACAAACTGATAATAATCTGCAGCACATCCGAGGAATGTGTGTAACTTGGCAGGACATGAAAGCTGTGAGGGAGAATGCAGCGACATGAATCACCTCCGCGCTGATCATCTGCCTTGTGTTTGCTCCTACCAGCTGCACAGTCCACTGGGCAGGAACTTGATTGTACAACTTTGGGATAGAGAAGTTACAGAGGCCTCTATAAGAGTTCCACAGGCTCAAGGGGAGCAGAGATGAATGGGTTTGGTGTGGGACCGAGCAGCGTGGTGTCTCCAGGACGAGGAGCAGGCCAGAAGCGAGGGAAGATGGATGGAAGTGTCTGGCAGGTCTCCACGCTGAAGTTTGTTTTGGCCGAGTTGGGCCGGTCGAAAAAAAATAAAAAAAATAAAAGGAAAACTGTTTATTGGCTTTGTTCTTAGAAATGTAATCCCAACTTAAGCTGGACAAATTGATTACACAAACACCCGGGGGCAGTTAGAGTAGCTTGGTATTCATCAATATTTAGTCAGAAAAATATACAACATAAAAATACAGTGAAAACTGCAAAGCACTGTGATTTATGAACTTCCTGGAACAGACCAAGGTTAAATCCCTTCTAATGAAAGAGGCGAAGAAGTGAGAGGAAAAAGGCAACATCGGACTTTTATACTTCAGCAGCAACACGATTGGAAGAACAACAAAGGAAGTTCTGTTGGTTGAAGGGAGAAAATTCATCTTCGTCTTCTACTGCACCACAGGGTAGTCCCTGTAGGGTCATCCCAGCAGATGCAGCTTTGGACTGGTCCATTTTGTTGATGCTTTTTAGTATAATTGTACACTGATACACATACACAGTGATGTCCACCAGGAGCTCCTGCAATGTTAATGTTGCATTGGACTTGCATTGATATTTTAGGCATGTTAAAGATATCAAGCAAAAGTCGAAAAGTACCATAGTCCATAGTACTTTTCACCTGTTGTTTCAGTTACTAACTAATATATGACAGCAGTATAGTAGCAAAGTTGAAAGGTTAGCTTCCGGTTCCGTGGTGGCCTGGTGGTTAAGGAAGCAGACCTGTGTCACATCCATCACCTCTTAATTCCCATCCCTTGAGAACCAGCATTTTAATAACATCTGTGAAGTCACTGAAGTTTGATACTGTTAAACTAGAACAAAAAAAGTCATGATTCCAGATGACATAAAGATAATGAATTGGTTGGGGGGTGAAAACAAGTCATTTCCTTGGTTTTGGTAATGAGCTCCTTTATTGTGTTTCAATTTTGGCAGGAAGTTTGAGTCCAGCACTTGGCTCTCCATACATCATAATCAGGATGTGGTTGCCCTTATTTAGATTATTCACGGTCCAGTGTTGGGTGTCAGTAATTCCACGCTTGGTTTCAAAGTGCAGCCTGGTGCTGGTGTGAGGAAGGTTAATCATGTTACTGCCACGTTTCTGTGCTTCCAATCCTGGCATCGTTGCAGAGTTGGCCGGTCGCCATCTCCGTGACTGGATAATAACGGCAAACTTTGACTTTTATTAACCGAATCTTTGCTGGGTGTTTGGACCGAAAAGTATTTTTTACCTCACTGCTGAAATATATGAGCTGATGATTGATGGAATGGATGTTCTGCCTGACAGCAAATCAAGATAAATATATGCTACAAACACATCTCAGTCTGCCCCACCTTTAAGGGTTACTGCCACAATCCCTGGTGGTAATTTTGATTTTAAAATGTCAAAAATATTTTTAAGACTTTTTTTTCTCAGAAGAGTCGACACAACTTTTAAATATTTAATATTCTGAATGTTTGACTTTATTCACCAGGCCAGAGAACAGATGAATCTATCTGTGAACATTCTGAATGTTTGATTTTAAGACTAATTCTTTATTCACCAGACCAGAGAACAGATGAATCTATCTGTGAAATACCACCTTAACTTACTGATGGAGGCTACTCTGCTTTTTTGGAATTTCTTGATAACCAAATGTTTAATATAATAATTTCACAAATGAATTAATTTGATGAAACCGGTAATTTGGACAGCCCAAGTAAAAATTAATGTTACTTTTTGTAGCACTGCTTGCAGGAAATTTGAAAACTCAAAATAGGAATTTGTATGATTTTCTGGGAAAAGACAAAGTGGAACGACAGAGAACCTAAAGAACAATTCCTAATAAGGAAAATTAGAGAAGAAAGACGTGATCTTCCTGATGTGTTCGTGACCTGAAGAAGATTTGTTCCGATAAATGTGAACCATTAGAACAAATAGTAAAAGTTGCACTGAAGCGATGCCACGGGCTCCAAACCAGAAAAGTGCCTCAAAGTGTTTGCTTCAAATTCCCAGAGCACGACGCGGTGAAAACCAACTCTGCGCTGCTGCTAATGGAATATGGATGTACAACAGATGCTGCAGTAGTAAAGTTTTCTCCACTTTTAATAATCCCAATGTGAAGAAAACTGTTTTTGACATGGTCTATAAATTTTTTATGAAGCCATCTTCAGCATCAAACACCCCGGGGACGTGATTCCTAACTTTTCACATTACAACTTCATTGTGCTCCACAGAACAAACAGTGCAGTGAAGATTTTCTCACAGACGGCGCTGTTTCAGCTCATGATATGAGGTGGAACGATTCTGAGCAAAATTTAACATTTAAAGTTAACATTTTCAATGTTTACTATGTTTCCGTGCTGCACCATTGCATGTGGCTCCTTCACACAAAATGAGTTTGACTTCCCTGGTCTGTACTGATACCTTGCCGTTTTGGTGTCTGTGTAATTTTATCAGCTATCTCAATATTTTTATGGACCAGTTTTGTGACGTAGTTGTTGATAGTTATTTGAATGGTGAAAAGTCAATCAACTTTTCTGACTTAAACCATGAGTCTGAACCATAACAAATGGAACATTCATTATAGAGGATGATGACTTTCAGATTCCTGAGGTTTTGCCTATTCTTCTCGGAGCCAACCGTTCGTCCTAATTCTTCTCGTGACTATGTTAAATGGCGGAGAAGATGTCACAGTTGGCTCGGGATGTTTTGTGAATCCGTTCCCCTTCCTCGTCGCCTCACTGTTTGCTTACACGGTGTATAATGAATCATTAATTCACTGCTGTCACTTGCAGCCCACAGTCACACTGAGCAGAACGAACTCCTAATCCAAGCAGGCGGCAGGAAACAAAGGGCTTGAGGCGAATTACCATATCCACGGTTGTTTCACTTCAGACCGCCGTGCCTTTCACGTGTCGGGAGGACGGCGGGATTCTGACGAGGCGGTGACGCGGCGCTCTGTGATGTATGTTGTAGAGATTGGGTTTTGAATCTTCATCATGCGTCAAGCTTCAGGCATTTTTTAGACTCTAAACAGATGAGCCTCTGTTTAAAGTAGGTGATGGAGTACAACTGCAGTAGTGTTGATGAATGGATACTTTAAAATAGACCTGTCTCAGTCATTCTCGCAGTACAGTGTTGTGATTGATTAAGTAATTCGTTTGTCTTTAACTTCAGGGTCTTCAGGGTGAGGGAGGGAGGCTAGGGACGGGTCAGGTGTGGTGTACACCGTGACCAGGTGATCAGGCATGGCTCCACGCCACTTTCAACCATTCACACCTCCATTCACCATGTATGGTCAATGTAGTGTGAATTAGAAAAACAAATCTTCATTGTGTTTGGACCGGAATCAGGAAGTCAGAGTCGGAGGGAAAAACCATCAGTTACCACCGGGCATCAAACTAGTGATCTTGATGTAAACATAGGTGCTAGCTTTAGCACCATTTTTGGCTAACTCATTCAGGAACTGCTGTGATTTCATCATAGTGACTTGAAACGTGTCAATCCCCTGAGTGAGATTTCAGTGTAAGTCTTCAATAGTACGTTTTTACTGACAGATATTGAATCCAGCCTGGGGATTTTGGGGGAGTTAGAATAAAAGACGGTGGTTAAATGAAATCCTTTATCAGATGGAAATTGTTTGTGTCTGAACTGAACTGAAGCTGAAGTTTAGTTAAAGACGTTTGAGTCGTTATTCCTGAGGTCTTTTTTACTTTGGTTCTAAGGAACCAAAGTTCTGTTTTTGATGATTGAAATTTAACCCCAGTTAAGAACGATGACCTCGACAAAGGAGAATCCAAACAGACCAGTTTAAAACTCTCCACAATTGATGATGAAACAATGTCTTCCTCTGAGTCTCATCAGTTATTTTTTTTTTCTTTCTTCTCTTTTACAGCTACATATCGAACCATTAAAAGACTTTGAAGTCGCGGTGCGTTTTCTAATTCATCTCAATTGATCTCTCATCAAAGCTCAGCTGACATTAAACTGTTGTCATCGTTATATCGAGATCATCGTCTTCTCTCTGTCGGTATCGAACGACAACATCTGCTCAGTCTCATAAATCAGAGCCGAAAACAAATGCAGCGTCGTTTTTCAAAACCACACGAAAAAATGCTAAGTGACAGTTTAATTTAATCCCAGTGCTCTTGTTTTCTTTTTTGTACGATGAAATTTCCAGGATGTGACTGTGCTGTTTAACTCAACAGTTACACACTGTGCCACAAAGACACACTGCCGTCCACTTACAACGGCTTCTTCAAATTTCACTCACATCTCCTCCCTGTGCTGTTGTCCTGAAGAGGAAAATATATAAAACCACTGAGGCTCGTCTCTCTGTTTGTCTCCTCTTGTGACAGACAGAGGCTCAGCTGTTCTGTCAGACCACTCACCCCCCCCCCCCCCCCCCCCCCCCTTTAGTCACACAGGCACCCAGGCACAGCCAGTCTAATTGGTAATAACCTGTCAGCAGCCATAACCCCGGCTTAGAGCTGCTTTGGGACCAATACCTGTTTCCTCTTTCAGCCGTTTCTAACATAAGGCTCTCGTCATGCTTCGTGTGCGTTGTAGGTTCTCATCGGTTCTTGACTCCTGTGTTGAATTTACCTGTTGAATCCCGTGATCTGGTGGATCTGTTTCTGTTCAGACAGACTCACATTTTTAGCCAGTGTCTCACCAGGACGTTCAGGACGGTTTGTCTGATTGTCAAGGCCGAGGGGGAACATGAGCTCTTCCAGGGAACAACCAATTAGAGCCAGGCATGACCACCAGACAGAAGTAAATGAATCATCCTCTGCTCTAAATTAAATATTGGATCATCTTCAGTCAATTTTCAACGCTGTATTACTGATCAAACTGGTAACTAAACTGTTTTTCTTTTGGCCAGAAATGTTTCATTCTTCCTGACCTTACAAACATCATCATCATTATTATTAATATAACTATAAAAACTTTTTTTTTTCTTCTGGAAACTCTTGGTCACAGTGTTTTCAACCTTGGGGTGGCGGCCCCACATTGGGTCGTCAATGGGGTTTATCTGAAATGTCTAGAAATTGATAACAAGAATTATAAATATTTATAATATAAATAGTATCATACATTACTGCAGTACTCCTTTATCAATATCCTATGATACTGACTGTATTCTTGTCTGTGGTGAAGGAACTAGGACTGAGGATAAGGAGAGTCTGATGTAGAGGGAGGGTTTTGTTCCTTTTTACTTTGATAACTCTCATCATTATGCAAATGTAATAAGTCTGCAGCACCATATAAAAAAAATCAATCCACCTTTAATGAGAAAAAAGGTTTTCTTCATTTTGGTGTTTATTTGTGTGTCAAAGAGAAGTTCAGGGGAATCAAATTTAATCGCAAGATTTATTTTATTTGGCTGGATGTTTTCTGCGTTGACCTTTTGAGATGATTTTCTCTTATTTTTGGATGAGAAAATCCACAGGAAGTCCTCCGTGATCATTAGCGGTCCTGTGTAATTAGGGTTAAAAATAGGTTCTTTGTCATTTTTGACAAAGCTTTTCCTTTTCTTTTGTCTGTACTGGCAGCGATGCAGTGGAGCTGGATTCGTTTTGCTCCTTTTTTGGGGGGACATTGTAATAAAAGCTTTATTTTCTCATTTTTGTTCGCCCTGTGTCAACCAGTCTTTGAGCTAAATGGAATTGGAACGGAGCTCGGAGCTGCAGGAGCCAGTGTTCTCCTGTTTCTGATGACCGATGGCAGGAGAGAGATGAAAGGCCTAATGTAAAAAGCTGTACCAACGCTCCCCTTTCTCCCCCCTCCCTCCCTTCAACCTTCCTTCTTATTTCTCACCTAAAATGCACTTCATCGCCTCCTTCAGTTGTAACAATGCGGGGCATTGAAATCAGAGGGGTGTCGTCTCTGTGAAGACACAGACACACGGGAACATAGACTTCCTGTTCATTATGTCGTGCTTCTCATTCGGCTTTTTTTCAGTTTTCACCTTTCTTTTCTTTTTCCTTTTTTTCCCAGCCTGGGAAGAACGATTTTCATGGAAGAGGGGGTGGGGGGGGGGGGCAGAATTCAACCCACACACCACAGACAGCGTGAGCGAGCTACGGAATTTGTTCTCGTTCGGTTTGTGAAGTGTTCTGTTTTGATGCTCTTTGTGATTTCACACTTTTGTCAGGCATGAAGTCTGTAATTGTCAATCAATCAAAGCACTAACCACATTCTGACTTTGACACCAGAGCGACAGAAACCTAAGTCGTTTGTTTCTCCTCACGTTGCTGCTCTTTTGGCTCAGATGCATTAACTCTTTTCCCTCGACGATCGCACTCACGCCTCCTCTTATGCTGTTGGTTGGCGTTCAGAGAAGCTCTAATGGAGTTTTGGGAGAGGCGGCCTCATCTCACAGGAGATAAAGAGATATTTTTGCATCACAACATCACATTTGCATCAGACCCCCCCCCCCCCCCCCTTTCCTGATACTCGGCAGAATCATCGTCTGAGGTCGACGTGACACCGAAGGGTTAATGATGTAAAAACCCTGCGTAGATTTTTAATCGCTGTGCATTCCGCTCTCATCCAGGCAGTCGTGACTCACGGACTCTGTGAACAACCTGTTTATTTAAAGCACTTCATATCTGACTGTAATTCGACACGACTGCGCTCAGATCTGTCGTTACCTGACGTTCAAAACCTGAAGTTCTCTGTAGTTCCTGGACCTTATTGACCTCAGAGGAACGTGACTGAAGTAGGACATTTTTAGAAGTTGACAATAAATGGGATAAAAGTGTCATTTAAATAACCAGTCCCTGTCAATTCTGACCTGAGAACAGTTTAAAGTTTCCACCCTAAATCTTGAGAACATACAGCGTCACTATTAAATAACCAGTCCCTGACAATTCTGACCTGAGAACAGTTTAAAAAGTTTCCATCCTAAATCTTGAGAACATACAGCGTCACACAAACTGCTGTCAATCACAGCTGGGATGTGACTTTGTGACCTTGTGACCTTGTCGCCGTCAGCTCTCGCCCCAGTTCAAGAATGACTGAGCCAGTCCTGTCATGTCTCTAAGTCATTCATTTAATTCAAGACATCGCTGAAGGAAAACTCAAGGCCTGTCAAACCCGAGGCCCGTGGGCCAAATGCGGCCCACAAAATAATTCTGTGTGGCCCGCGGGAGCTTAAAAAAGGATTTGAATGAAATAAATTCATGCTGCTGAGTTTCTTCATCTAATAATTTTTTTTATTACATAGAACAATGAAGAATATCTGCAAACAATCATTTTACACCCGACCCTTCAAGGGGAAGTGTGTTGGTTTCGACTGACCCTTGTATGGTTGTAGCCTAAAGAAATGTTGAAAGTAGGAAACAAAGCTTTATTTTTCAAGTGATTCCGTTTCAACCAGAACCTCTAATTTTCTACTGTTCTTTGCATGAAGGGTTTTTGTTTTGAGTACTACTGTTTTCCTTTCTTGGGAAAGGCTTATTATTTGCTTCTTGGCCGTTCATGCAGTGAAATAGTGGGAAATGTGTGTGCGTGTGTGTTTGTATTTCAAAATTGTGAATAGAACCGTAGCAGGGAAACAGTGGGAATGTTTTTCTGTTCTGGTTCTGTGTCCAGTCCTGCTGCTACAGACATTAGTCTGTAACCAAATGTAGAGAGCAAAACTTTTATTAGTCTCATTATAAGATATTTTAAATGTGATTCAAATAATGAAATGTAACTGTAGTGGTGGTTCAGTGTTGGCACGACGAGCAGCTCCAGACAGGAGTCACCAGTCGTTTACTTGTTTTCCAGCATAAACTAAAACAGCTGGTTGTTAGAGAGCGTGGAGCGGCTCCGTCTCCAGTGCTGCTGCTCTTCCTGGGTTGACCTCCGTGTTTATATTTGGATCATCATTTGGAAGAGCTTGGCAACTGTCTCACAGTGGTGAACTTTTTTTTTTTTTTTTTTTTGGTGAGGTCACAGAGACCCTTTCAGCTGTCACTGCTGCCATGTCTTCCAAATCAAGATTGAGTGGATCTTCAGTCTGTTTTCAAATCAGCTCTGACAGTGGAGATATTGGCTCCAAGCTTTCAGGGTTGTGGCCTGTACAATTCACTCAGGAGAACGACAACATTCTTCATGTCGGTTTAGGACATTTATATACATACATATATATATTTATATTTATATTCTGTATATAAATGAACCCAGATGTGTCACTGATGTGTGAATGACTGCAGTATATTTACCAATTTTGTGTATCACTGCTAGTGTGAATGTGTTTGTCATTTAAATTGACTCGGCATAGCAAATAGACTG
>NC_024318.1:6820129-6831013 GCF_000523025.1 Cynoglossus semilaevis
TGTGTGTGTGTGTGTTCTGTTAAGAACATTGTGTTTCTGAAGCTTGCACACAAGCATTAAGTCAAGGTTGCTGTGTGTGTGTGTGTGTGTGTGTGTGTGTGTGTTAAACCTGCCACAGAGTTGCAGCAGATGGTTGACAAATGTACTCACTCGAACAGCGTGAAACAGCTGCAGACAGTTTGTTGACGTAGTTTTTCA
The DNA here is from genome assembly GCF_000523025.1 of Cynoglossus semilaevis. Lineage (NCBI taxonomy): Eukaryota > Metazoa > Chordata > Actinopteri > Pleuronectiformes > Cynoglossidae > Cynoglossus > Cynoglossus semilaevis. Next base: position 6,820,328 of record NC_024318.1, read on the forward strand.
TAGTTGTTGAACCTTAAAAAAATTGTTTTTTGTAACAAAAAAACTAAAACTTTGTTCCAATAGTATGTATAAATGACGTTTATGTACCGTGTATTAGATCAGTTATAGATATATATTTGGGCTCGTTAACAATTCAATTTATGAAACACACTCTTGATTGGCATTGTAATTAATCCTGATTTGTCATGAGTGATTAAAATAAATCAAATTGTCTAAATATTACAAAAAAAATCTGCATATATGTACTATATACTCTGAGTTCGGGAGGTTACAGTTTTTGAGAATTGGTGTAAATTCCGCAAAGTTCCTGTAAAAACATCTAAACCCAGACGTTAGAAAAAAAGATCATTCAAACAGTAACCCGTCCTGGCCAATAACACATAAATGTTATTTTGTTTCCTTGTGCAGGATAAAGTATTATTTAGGTGAAAGTTGTCCACACCCACTCTGTACTTTACAGTATGAGATTTTGTGAGCACTGAGGAAAAACACGGCGGTTGACATATTCAGGTTAGCCTGTGGTTTGAGCCGTTTTAAGCCGTTTCAAACCATTGATAACCTGAAATTGAGTTTCCGAGCTGTCGTGCACAAACCAATTAACGGAATATCTCTGTGTACCTCGGTGGCTCCAAAAGGTCTCGGGGTGAAATTGGAAGTGCACTTTTCCTCCTGTACATTTACTGCTTTCCTAACTGCGAGTCGTTCCTTTTTAGGCTTAGATACACAGTGAATCTCTGAGACATGTACATGGGTCACACCACATGAAATTTAAACCAATGATATTTAAATTACATTTTCATGTTGAGAAAAATATATTCTTTTTATTTTCATCACCACCAATAATTTTTTTTTTCATAAATGTAATTTATCCACGTTCTATGGAGCCACATGGTGCCGTTGTTGCAGATGGGGCGTCAGCTTGGCTTATCACTGATAGCAGATGGAGAACGTCCAGTTGAGAGTCCGATTCTGGCTCCATGTATGTCAGAAATAAGAGGCTGACCTTGGCTCCATCTCATCAGTGGTCCGTCCGTAAGACTTACACACTTTTTTTCTGCCCTTTTCTGTCTACTGTCTCCCAATGTGCTTCTGTCTTTTGGAGACACACACACACACACACACACACACACACACACCGCCTTCCTCCTTCACATTCTTGCATCTCACTGTTACAGCCAGAGAAGACATACACACTCCTCCACACTATCGCTTTATCAAAAAAGTCATTTCTAAGAATCTCACTGAGGCACGCTGCCTCTCTTCTCCTCTTCAAACACATGATTAAATGCAGAATCATTTGTGGCAGATATTAGATTTAAATAAAAGCATTCATGCGCAGTTAACTCACTGATTTATATATTTAAAAACAAAAAAAATCTCCACAACATATCTGCATCTGTTCCAAAGACTGTACATAAAAACTGTAAACACCCGCAGAGTCAGAGTCGACTCTGGCTATTATGACACCCCAGGCAGGATCAAGACCAAAAAAAAAAAAATTTATTTTATAGCAATATGACAGAACTCCAGCAGAGGGCGCCCTAGGCGACCACCTATGTGACTTGTGCCAGGAGTTGTATAAAACTCATGCTAACTGGCAGTTAGCTTGGTGAGTTTAGGTTCTCAATTACTGCTCGCAGACTTTTACACTTTTGCGGAAAAAAACGTCCGCAAAAGTGTTTGGATTCAGTTTCCTTCCTTGCCCGGCTTCACCCACAGGAGAAGGAGAAGTGTCAGGAAGTGTGACGTTCACGTATGTTTTTCTGCTACAGTACAGTCACACTGGGCTGTAGTTCACTGAGATAAGGAGAATCGTTTAAGATGAAACCTGAGAGTCAGGATTTGAAGTTCACGTCAGTGATATCAGGTTTCAGTTATTGCCTGTGATAACGACAGTAAACACCGCTATGAGTTTCACCGTCCTGAAGGTGGCACTGCAGCCACTGAGCACCTGTTAACATATACTCTCAAATCTTGTCCATCATCAGTCAACAGGTCATTGCTTTTTATTACAGTGTACTGTAGGTTTGTTTTACGTCTATAATTAAAAACATCCAGGCCCACAGGTGGCAGAAGTGGTCAGCGTTCATACGCCCCCAGTTTGATCCATAATCATTCTTGGTGCATGTTCTTCTGGGTGTAGATTTGTGTCCACACTTCATAAACTGCATCGTAGACTTTGATGCGTTGCCGTCGTGGGTCATTATATCTGGTAAACGACGGTCATTAATTGTTGCTCTGTCGGAGTTTTACTGCAGCGGCCCATTTAATGTTGGCCGTGATTTCACCTTTTTCATCCTGAAGAAAGAACAGTGAAGTAAATGGAGTAGAAAAATGTAATGTAAGTAAATGAGCCTTGTTAGTTCAGGTGAGAATTTATCTTTGTTTTAAAATGACAGGGGTGAGAATTTTTATTTCTTAGAAAAGTTTAGTTTTTTAAAATGTATTTTAAATAAACTAGAATCGAAACCTTTAAGAACAGTTGATTGTTTTCCCAGTTTGGACCCAGTGCAGATGAACACCTTTTTCCTATTCTCTCAGAACTTGTTACCTTGATAATAAATGAGTCGGGCTCTGCCTATCATTAAATTGCATTTTGCTCAACAACATTTTGTTTGGTAATTTTTCGCTGTCTGTTCTCCATCAGTTTTCTGGCATTTTAAGAACTTGAGACCAATTACTTAACCCTGTGGAAAGAGCCGTCTCCTTCAAATGTATTGTGTGACACGTTTCTGTTTCAGGTGGATAATGAGCACTTAAACATTGACATTCTTTGTCTGGATAATTGCCGTTTCACAGTGTGGAGGGGGAAAAGAACGTCTTCCTATTCATGGGTTATTTTGGACAAATGAAGAGTCAGATCCAGTCTTGGAGACAGATTGACAGATTGGAAGAGGAGACCTGAAAAATGTAAAATGTAATTGTCTTGTTCTGTCCTCTTCATGGCTCACTTAAGACTGCCCTGTCCAGACCCGGCTCAAAGATCGACCGAGTGTCGTTAGTAGAAGGAAGTGCTCAGTTTGACGGAATGTTTCCCATGAGATGTAAAAAAAAAAAAGAAAATTCTCTAAGATGTTGATTTATCATCAAAATATCTTTATTTATTATCATAGATGTTTTACAAGGTATTTTGTCCAAGTATCGTATTGGTGCTCAAGTCCAAGTCAAGTCCCAAGTATTTTATCTCGAGTTCAAATCAAGTCTAGTCTCCAGGTCAAGCCTCAATTCTTTTGTCTGGAATTCAAATCAGTGTTTTGTCTCGAGTCCAAGTCAAGTCTCAAATGACTGAAATGAGTTGTCTGATCTGATGGATGCCGTCTGATCTGGGAAAAATTGTGTCCAAGTCTCAAGTCTTTTGACGATGAGTCTGAAGTCTTTGTTCAGGCAACTGACTGCAGCTTGACTCGTGCTGACGGCTACACTGGAGATGTCGTTAAAAAGAATATATTTAGCGCCAGGAAATGTCAAATTACTTCCACTGGGGAAGAACCTGCCCAGAGAATGACCCCTGAGGTGTAATTCATGAGAGCTACATTAAAATACTAGTGGAGTTAGGCTGTTTGAATGTAAATATCCTGTCCCAGCCTTGACCTCCCTACAACGATTTGACCTTACAAGCAGCTCTTTTGTTTTTTTTAAACAACCTGGGAACATTTTCGATGCTTATTATTATTTATAATGACATTTTTTTATCCCACTCATATTTGTGCCTTCAGATTTGGAGACTGTTTTAATGAGCTCTCACAAAGCCTGCTTCCTTCGCCCCTGGCCTGATGCAACTATGTGGTGCAGCAGGCAGCTCCACAGGACCAAGTCTATATAAGGCATGAACACTTCCCTAGACATGAAGAAATGCCGTTCTTCCCTTTGACAGATATTATCCGGGCGGGGGGGCCGGCGGGCAGGGGGGGGTTCGCTACGGTGCTCGACTGCATCCTTGATTGAAACAAATTGCGCAAATAAACCGTAAGGAAAAGAAAAAAATTCTTCCGCAGACGATGGAGATGAAAAGAGTGAGACATTAAAAGTGCTGGTTTGGGCTAACAGACAGTTCGCTACAGACTGCTCAAAATGCCACAACTCTGTAGGTTTTCCACTCCCTAATTTTGATTTATATTCCTAATCTCATTCTCCTCCCCTTCTCCCCCCCTCCTTGGTTGCCCTCTTGCCCCCTGTCTGTCTCCCAGTGGTCATGGTCCGGGCCACGTGTCGTCCTGCAGCCCCAGTCGTCAGCGTGGACGCCAACGGACACTCGGCTGAGAGGTGACTTCCAGACACTTCAGCTTCCAAAACATTTGGTAAGTTCAGACTCAGTGGGAGTGTCCCCCGAGATTCACACAGAACTCCCCCCCCTCCTCCCACCCTACGTGTTCTCCCACCCTCCCCCGTTAGCATTTAGCTGGATACAGTTTGAACTATTATCATGTTAGACATTGCAGGTGACGCTGATTGAAACACATTTATCATTTTTGTCATTTTCACTGCCAACATGAAAAAAATACTCTTTAATTTTTATTTTTATTTCAAAAGCTCTACTTTCCCAATTTGTATAAAACAACATTTTCTCTAAAGAAAATGAGTCGAGTGCCTTTTGGTCAAAAATAATCTCAGAGTTAGAGAGGTTCAAACACTGACCACTGCCCCGAGTGGTAAAAAAAACTTTTTTTTCTTAATCTTGGATTGATTAAAGAGAGAGCTTGACGTGTTCACCTCGATCTTGAATTCTGTTGAAAACCTTTGGGATTTGACCTGAAGTCTCACCAACTGAACCAGTATCAACCAGAAACAGTTCTTTTCTGACTACGTTTGACTCAAGCGGACAGTAATTCTTAGAAGAACCAAGTCTCCTTGAGAAGAATATTTATACAAGACATGGTTTTAATAACACACAAGGTGTTGAAGTAGAAGGTTTTCGGGGTAAATCAATAGATTGTTGTGAACTTTTTGGAGGACAGTTAAAAGTATTGATCCATCATGTTTGTCCTTGTTTTTGGATGCACATCTCGGGAATTGGTTCCCAAAGTGGGGGGTGGGTCCTACTAGGGGGCATTGGGCTCTTGCAGGGGAACACAGCCAAGAATTAGTCTTTTATAGAAAGTTTAGTGATAAAAGCTAAAGCATTGACCCCAGTGTCCCCGTCCCCAGTGTCCCCGTGGTGGAGCTGGACATCTGACCAGTCTGGAAACTCTGTCTTTAGACAGAGATAACGTTGACATTTACAGTAGGTGATTCAGGTGCAGACGGACTTTTATATTGTTTATTTTGAAAGATGAACAGATATTTCTTCAGTGTGTCTGTACAGCTGTTTGTACTTAATTATACCACAACTCATTTAAACTACAATACATAATAACAACCATGTCAATTTTTTATGCATTTGCTCAAAGTTGAAAAGAAACTGAGTGTAAAACCCAGCAGCCTTCAGACAGCGTGTGTGTGTGTTTATGGAAATCAGCCGCTGTGCTGACGCCATGATTTATAGCAGAACTGTGATGAAGTCCCGGACCTCGGGCTAAAATCGATGCAATATGTGTAAGTGAAACTAACTAAAAAAAAAAGCATTACAGTCAAGCAAACATTGGAGTTTTAGTTTATGTCCTGACGGCCAACAGCAGGTAAAATGAGTGCCTGTTTACATTGCTCAGCGCAGACAGCCATTCTTCAGGTAAAATTAGTGCCTGTTTACATTGCTCAGCGCAGAGTTCTCTGTGGGTTTGCATATTGTCACCCGTCTCTCTGAGCTCGGGCAACAGCAGCCGTGGCTCAAAGCGTCCAAGCATTTGGATGGGATTCAGTCGGCGTGCGTTGACTTTGTGTTTGCAGTAACAGAAGGCACAGAAAGACAAACATTTGGACGTGAGTGTAGGAAGACGCCGATAAACCATTTGTGTCAGTTCTTCCAATCTGAAAGAGCCCTTTGTTGTTTCTTCCCTGATGATTCAATCTGTTACAGTTTTACATGTCTGTAAGACTCGGGACATAAACTGGGCAAAATATTCTGGGAATCGGTGGTCATCATTTAAAATCTGAAAGAAAAAAAAGCATTTTTGGTGTAATACGTAAAGTACTCAACATTTATGGCGATTGCTAGCTAAAGTATATTGTTGCCACATGAGTCACGGCTAAAGCTAGTGTTTGCTAAAGTACTGTACAGTGAATTAAACCAGTCCACTGGGAGATCATTAGGCTGCAATGGAAGACTTGAAACAGTACGAAATCCTAGTTGTTATTCAGCTGCAGCTCTCTAGGGGGCTCACTTTAGTAATTATATAAATAGTCTTTGACTAAGTTTGGAAATCTCTCACTGCGAAGTCCATAATTGCACACACACACACACACACACACATATCCTATACAGTTGGGGCCAAAGCTGAAATGAAAGTATATTTACCTTTGACTGATAATTAGGTTCAGAATAATGCAAAAACATACAGACATTCTCTCTGTGTCCCATCAACTCTGTGTCGTGTCATTGTTTGGCAGTAAATATATGCAGCATGTGAATGCACTGTAGCAGACTTTGCTTTTTTGTGTCATTCAAAGTGGTGTTTCATTTTAAAATCAGAATTAATTAAATGAAGATAATTAAATGAGCTGAAATGCTGCCATCTAGTGACTTTCACTTTAAAATACAGCCGTTTATCCCCAAAACTATTTTTAGAAATAATAATAACAATTACACATATTACATAATATATTAATATCTGACCAATGATATCTGTCGGCCGATAATATCGGACATCCCTACTTAGAAATATTAGAAATTGTCTTCTTGCTTTTCACCAACTGGTCACTGAACCTGTCAGATACACGTCATGCCATAGTATAAAGTATTTTGTACAGCAAACAAATGCAGTACTCTGTACTTGTGTACTGCTGCGATGTTCCCGCTCTTAATCGTTCCCTCTGAGATTCAAGGGTGACTCCGTATGATTACGTTAAATGAGTCCTAATTTGTTTCCCAGCCATGTTGCACAACAAGCCCAGTCATGTTTGTCTCCTTCACAGACACGTCCACTTATTGCTGGTCCACAGGCGGCTAAGGCTGTAATTACTGCCCTGTCTCCGTCGATACGTTTGTCCCTCAACAATCAGTCTGCGGTGTGATTGTGTTTTCCTGCTACAGAAATCTCGCCCTCTGCCCGCCGCGACATCCTCTGGTGTATATTTCTCTGCATTCATTCTGGCCGTCTGCTGCTCGGTTCTCATTTCATTATCAGCACCGAGGCTGGTGGCTCCTCGCTCCTCCTCTTCCTCCTCTTCCTCCTCTGGTGTTGTGATCCCTTGATGAGATTTTGGGCTAAAATGCACACGGTGCCATGTCTTTTGTTGGACTGCGTTAGAAAATGAACTGGCTTTCATTATCACCGCTGTGAACAGATGATACAGATGATACAGTAGATGAAGCCTCGTGCCCAGAGGGCGTTTTTTTAAAAACCCTTGGTATAAAATTCTGTTTTCTTCCAAACTTAAATGACATCAAAGTGGCTTCTATTCACCAGGTCTTTATCCATTTCACAGAAACGCCCAGGTCGTTCCACACATTCACTTATATCTCCATACACTGAGAGCTGCAGCAGGGAACTCTTTAATGACCCTGATATTCAGCATTATTTTCTTCCTTATCTTCCTCGTTCTTTTCCTCTCCCTCAGACGAAGTGTTTGCTCGTTTTCTCTCAGCTGTTAAAAGCCCCGGCAGCTCCTCCAGACGGTGTCGTAGGTTCTGTCGGTATTCCATTCATGCAGCTCTTCAACCTGTAGATGTGACGTCGCACAGACGTGGAACGCAGTGGCTGTAAACACGACTGCAGTAAAACCTGCCCGCTCACCGGTTCACGTCCGTCCTCGTTCAGTATCTGTCAACGCTGACCTGCTGTTGTTTTATCACAGAATGTCGTGACTGAACTTGTCAACAGACAACACGGTGTAGGAAGGTGTGTAACTCAAATAACACATCCATTTTAAATTATTCATTGTATTTTCTTAAATGGAGACGGTTGTTTATTGAAGGACCTCTGTTGTAAAAACAGTGCAAACTTTAAGGCAGAAACAAAAATCTAAACATAAAACTTTAAGGAAACAAGAAACTTTTCTTCAATCACTCTGGGTTTAATTGTTTCATTCTCTAGTCATGCTGCTAATAAGGTACTGGACCGCAGAGAAAGAATTAATGATTTACTTCATTTAAATAGATTCTGGTCATTTCCATTTTCTCTCTTTGTTTGAAGTTAATTTGAGAATTTTTTTAATTTTTAGTTTTTAGACTGCGATACTACAATTAAATTGGCAATATAATTGGCGTGGTGCTACGTGTCCATGGAACTGGTCGACCGATCCTTTGTACACAAAATAATAAGGACCACTGAGTTAGTTATTTTTGTTTATTTATTTTTTTAATGTTGGCCCACTGGCATTTTTTTTCTTTCAATCTGTTTGAATTTCTTTCTCGCAGCAATTTTTTTTTTGAGCTGACCAGCAGTTTGAGACTGTATTCTTATCCTTACCTGCACTTGTGGTCCTTTCTCCTGCACTTTAAATTCCAGCTGTGTCCTTAATTGTTCCTTCTGCGCTCGCACCAAGAACCTCTCTCCATTCTTTGTCTTCCTTTTCAGTGTAAGAGTTCCTTCAATTCTCACCCACCTGGCTTCCCATTACACTGAGAGGCCTGCCTGCTGAGATGCACTGTGTGCAGTGTAATACACAAACACAGTCAGGCTCCAGTGTGTTTTCTGTGAAATAAATCTTGTCGCTGAATTCTTTCGGGGTAAAGAGTGGTTTTTATCCTCTAGAGCAGTGATTCCCAACCACTGTGCCTTTGAAGACTATTGAAGTTCACTTCATTGGTCGGAAAACCAGTACTTATTTGATGCTAGTAATTTGTAAAAGAAAGAAAAATTAAACATGCGTCTTCATCTGTTTTTCTTCAATTCCTGCGAAAACGTCAATGTTGTTTCCAGCTAAACAGACTTGGGTTTCACACTGAGTTAGTACATTTGAAGTAAAATGAAACAGAAAGGTTATTACTGTATTTTCTGGACTATAAGACGCTCCCCCTGAGTTAGTACATTTGAAGTTTTTTGGACTATAAGACGCTCCGGAGTATAAGTCGCACCAGCCAGCTAGAGTGCCCTCTAGCAGCTGTCAGTGTGAGAATAACGAATGTGAAATTAAATCTTTTAATATAAAAGTCGCACCTGAGTAAAAGTCTCAAACCCAGCCAAAGGATGAAAAAAAAGTCTGACTAATAGTCTGGAAATTCTTCTAAATTAAATATACTTTTTGTGACATTTTTGCTGTGGGATTTTACTAGCGTAAAAGCTTCCGTTTGGCAAACACTGCTCTGCTGAAAATAAAGTATTGTAGTGTTTTATGTTCTTGTCTGAATATTCATCTTCTCATCGTAACACATGATATGTTTTCTTAAGGTTCAGCGCCCGTGTGGAAACTATTCTCTCTTTCACCTCTAGGGGGAGATGATGGCTGAAGACGACATGAATTGATGATTCTGGCTTTAATTAGTATAGCCTGTTTTAGTGATATCAGCCATTCTTTACAGGCTATGCTAATCTGTGCCAGAATTAGCAATGCAATTGGGACGGAAACATTTCTCTGTGACGTGCAGAGACGTTTTTTGACCTTGTTTGTTTGTTTGTTTGATTCTGTCTATTAATTCCCGCTCCTGAGTCAATGCCTTGAATTACAATAGTCGTTTCACAGAACCTGAGAAGGTGCAGATGAGACACCACCTGTAATTACCTGAATAGAACACAGTAGTGTACTGTAGATCCTCGGGTCTTATGGGCAGCCATCGACTGGCCTTTGTCCTGCTGGACATCACGTTGATGAGTGTAAATGTCACACATGATGTCATTATCACCTCCTTTTTTTTCTTCTTTTTTTAAACCGTTGCTATTGGATGAGGAGGATCATTGGTGTGAAGAAGCACAGACCGCACCGGCTCCAGTAGCCGCTGCCAAACGCTGTTGGTGTCTTTTCCATTAACTTGTTGTGGCAGAGGCTTCTAACCTGAAGACACTTCATTTAACAACATGTCAGTCCCAGAAAAAAAGTCATTATCTCTACAGGAGCTGGTTTGACCCTTGTAAAAATAAATGTATGTTGTACAGATCCTCGTTCATGAATGCAGATGTGGAGAACACAGATAGAATTCCCTTTAGGACTGACTTGATAATCGCAGGTTCTTCTTTTCACGGATGGTAATTTATCCTTGTGTATTACACAGATTTACAGTTGTAGACTTGGGTGTTTGTTTTTATTCTTAACTGTTGTGTTTCCCTGTAGCTACAGTGGCTTCATGAACACATTCATCTGTATAATACAGATTTATCCCAAGAACCAAGGTGATAGTTCATGATTGGCTAGTCATATAAAATGGACCAATCGATGCACGCGTTTCTCACATATAAATGGACTCTCCTGCACCGTAACAGATCTGATCAAATATCCATTTACAGCAAAACCACGAGTGTATTTTACCAGGATGATCAAATTCTTTGAAATCTTTCTGGGCAACTTCTTTCTTACCTCAATAAACATAATATAATTTTAACTGTAATAGTATCCCAAAATGTCGACACAATAACTCTTTATTTCTTGAAAAAAAAAAGATAAATTCCATACAGATGATTTAGGTGTTATTTCAAGGTTGAGGGGATTTAGTGAAAC
>NC_024318.1:6831063-6835621 GCF_000523025.1 Cynoglossus semilaevis
ACTATGTAATAAATCAAAAATACACTGGCTGTACAGTTCATTTCCATGTGTGAAGTACAATAAATGGACTAATTATATTATACAATTATAATGATTAAATGATTATAATGATGAAATTCACTTTGTCTAACTCAGGAATGTCAAACATACGGCCCGTGGGCCAATACTGGCCCGAGGATGTTTAATCTGGCCCGCTTGCTAAATTTTGAAAGTATAAAAAGCACAAACACTTCATCTTCCTGATGTTTTGTAAAATGATATTTCATTAAATGTGAACTTTTTTTTATAATACATTTGAAAAAAAAGGGGTGTAGGGGGAGTGGGTTTGTTGTGATTGTACTGGTCCAGCCCACTTCTCATTAGGCTGTATGTGGCCCCTGAACCACATACAGGGTTTTACACCCGTGGTCTAACTGCAATCATCCACTCAGAAGAGGTCAAGGTGTGTGTGTTCTGACCAAAGTACTGTGATTGTCTAATCAAGGAGCTTCCCCTCTGCCCGGAGGCACTTGTTAACAAAAACACTATGAAACAACAAGGTAATTACCTCAGACTTCACTTAATTAACTTTACCTGGAGTTTGGATGTTTACCTCGCACAGCTTTGTGACCTCAGTTGCAGGAGTTCATCTGTGGTTTTTCTTCGATCTGTTAAAGCCAAAGTGATTCCACATATGTGACTTTAACGCAGTGAGTCGGCGGCGTCTCCAGCTGTTATGACTGAATTTAAATTCCGATGATTATTTCCGTTTCCAATCAACCCAATGAGGGAACTTCTGAAATAATTAGTTCTTCTTACCCTCATATTCAATGATACTGTGTTTCGTTTCCATAACAGTGAACGCGTGGAGCTGTAACATCCAACCAAATCCACTCCAGCTGATGAGTTTTTACCTGTCAGATATAATTGCTCTAACCGTGGGACAGCCTTCCCCTCTGGGTGGTGCACAGTGTGCACACACACACAGGGAGGCAAACAGATTTAAAAGCACGTTGGTCTCCGAGGGACTGGCATTCGGCTGTGCCCTTTGATTGGCAGGGGAGCAAATGGCAGCAGCGTCTGGAGGCACTTGGATGGGACCCTGATAAAAATGCAGACACGCAGGGATGAAGAAATAGACAGATAAACAGCGGTGAACACTCGCACTCAGGCCCCACAGTCTCACGGAGAGTGCAGCTTACCTGACACTAACCCTGCAGCCGTCGCTGCTTTATCTCTCTGCGTGCAGGGACATCACCCCCGCTTGTGCGGCTTCTGGCAGAGAGGCAGAAACTGTGCTGTCGTTACTCGGGCCAGAGAATTTTGCTCAAATGCGACCCCTTAATGTTTTGCGTAATTTGCCATTAGTTACGTTTGGCTTTCACGGCAGCGTTGTTAACTCCTTCAGTCTCCAGGCTTCTCTCCGGCTCACGGATCAATCTGGATCCTGCAACATGCTGCAGCCTCACGGTGATTGATTTTGGTATTTGCTCTATTAGTCTGCTGCCCACTGTGTCATGTGATCTACATCTGTGTTGATGAATCACCTGTCCGTACGGCCAATAGCCATTAACTTGTATGTTTTAGATTCCATCCGTCTTGTTCAGCTGTGTTTAAAACCCTAATGCGGTCGTTTAAATCAGACCCACAGTGTGTTCCACTCCACAGAAAGCCAATGATTGCATTAGTCTCCACCGTTACATCAACTGGGCCTCAATCAAGAAACCGCTCCTAATTATCCTTTCCTTCATTCGGCTTTTATCCCTGTCTCTTCTTCATCTCATTGTTTTCTTAGCAGAGAAAATGAGAGGAGTGTTTGACCATAAAGTGACTTTGGTGGAAACAATCATTCTTAGCCCTTTAGCCTATTCAAATAGTGGCCCGCGGGCCCCGAACAGCCCAGACACAACCAGAGAGAATCGCAGTTTTTCGGGGGGGTTTGAAGCAGTTCTACTAATTGCTGTATGAAAACGTTGACTTCCTCAACAGGTAGTTGTACCTCAGCCAAATATAGTCAATGGTGGACAAATCGGGGCAGCCAAGTCCATGTGATGTGAGGTCGAAGTCAAGATTTTGTACTTTATTCTGAATGAAACTTGGTTCTTTAAATATACTACTCCATAGATGTAGTATCATCATATATGCAGATGACTTTGGTGACACTGCCCAACGCTCCCTTTACTGATAACAGTTGACCTGTAGGTCACAACTGTAGGTAACAAAAGACAAGACGAAAACAAGAGACACTTCTGGCCGATGTTGTCCTCCTGGTCTGTAGACTGTGGTCCTGTTGAACCGTCTCTATCTTACTAATGAAATCCCAGCTGACATTTAGAGCCAGAGCAGCGGAAGGAAACTACAGTCAACATTCAGCCAAATGTGGTGTTGAATTTTTCAACACAACCTTTAGTTTTTTTATTCAAGAAAAGTGTTAATCCTGAACTCTGATTGGCCGTGGCAGCCCGTCTTTATAAAGTACTGGTTAAATGTGTGTGCATGATTTTACACACATGCCGAGAAGCTTCATTTCCCAGCTGTGGTGATGATGCTGGAAGGAAAATAAATTCTCAATTTTTCATTACTGATTGGAGTAGAAAAAAAAAAGTTTTGTCCCAAATTTTATGGAGCTGTTATTTCAGGGCATTTAATAAGAAAATGTATTAATTCAAGTAATTACTGAGAAAATATAGCTTTATTTAACAGTTGTATCTTCTGCATTAGAACATTTAAATTCCAATCAAAAGTTTAGTATACCAATTTAATTTGGTTAAAACAATCTGGTTTGCACTTTGAATTTTGAAACCGCCTTGTGGAATATTCTAGAACAGATGTAAGGGGATTCAAACATGTTCAAGGCTTGTTGCCTTGTGGAATATTCTAGAACAGCTATAGCAGCTCCAGCTCCTCAGATGTGAGGGGATTCAAACATGTTCAAGGCTTGTGTTCTACTTTTTAATTTCAGACAGACACACACACACACAAAATGGCCTAAAACTATTTCAATATGGCTCCTCAGAGGGCTGGATTTTACCCACATCACACCACCAGGCCTGGCAGAAACTAATTGCAGTTCTAATCTCCATCTACAGAGGGATATTGGTCTCAGAGCCGTGGCCTCCACTGTACGCTGGACAATATTTGACTTCCACGGCTCCTCTCTTGGCAGGAAATACATCATCCTGCCTTTGTTGGGGCCTACAGTATGACCACGAAGACAGACACAGATTCATAAAGTGTGACCTGAACAAAGCTTCTCTTCCACAGTATCAAATCTTTGTTCTTTCTCCTGAAATATTCAGGCTATCGCGCTAAGCTAACCAGCAGTCTGATTGGTGTGGAGCAGTGTGTCTGCTGGCCGTTTCCTCTGTGACTTGTCCAAACCAACGACGTTCCGTTCTGTCGTAGAATTAATGGAACTCCATTGATTTAGTCGGTTCACTTTTGGCAAGAGATGGAAACTGTCCTCCGGAGGATTGTTCTTTTTCATTGTTAGCGTTAGCCTAATGCAAGCTAAGAATTATCTCATGGAACAGAAAAGAACAGAAAAGAGAAAACTTATCAGTGAGTAATTAGGCTCAACCCACTTTAAATCAAGTGTTTACTCAACCGCGTCTTGTTGTTATTTAAGAAACCTGGAGCATGACGTGTGTGTGTGTGTGTGTGTTTATCAGTGGGTGAAATTAGTGCTGGATTTGCTCAACATTTCACTTTCTTGTTTATGTAATTTTAAAATGTTAACTTTATATACATTTCCGTGTTAGGATTTTTTATAAATATAAATGGAATGGGATGAAACCAGTGGAATTCAGTTCATTTATTGCATGTGATTAACCTGGAAGATTTAAACAGCAGTTTTTATGTGTGTTTTAATGTTCATTTTTGGAAGCGTGGTTTTGTGTGTGTATCCAGGGGGACAAACTGTATTTGTTTCAAAAAGGGAAAATAAGGAAATAGGACAAAAACATCTCAACACTGGCTCTGACTTCAACTTTAATTCTGGGGACTATTATAAATAAAATAATACAATATAAATAATTTGACTCAGTGCCATGCAGCATTGTGCTTAATCTGTGACTTTTTTTGGTCTTCAATGGAAAAAAAATCCCCAATTTGACAGGGAAGACATTGCCAATGAAGTCCAACGTAGTTTTCTGCCAAGTGTCAACACAGTCCAGGGTTGAAGTAATGACTGTTGGCCTTGTTTTATTCCATAGACATTAACCTTAGGTCGATCTTCTCCTCTGCTGACTTTTCTCTTGTGTTCATCCTCTTTTCTCAAGGATTAATCCTTCAGCTTCTTCCAACAAATGATTGTCCCAAAAAGTTGAGTGACTGGATATAGTTCAGGCCTGTGGTAAAAAAAATAACTTTTGTAAAACACAATCGTTGCACCGTGCAGTAATTTTCAGTAAGTAAACCTAACTGGCTAACGATTGTGTTCCTCAATTTCCTGTCTTGCTCGGGTGTAAGTTTTCCTGTCGACATCCACCTCTGCTCCGTGTCTGTCTGCACAAGTTCACCTGGCAGTAATTAGAAAGTAATTAGAAAGATTCCTTTCCTGCATCTGTCACTCACCAAA
>NC_024318.1:6835630-6842716 GCF_000523025.1 Cynoglossus semilaevis
TGTTAGTCACCTCTGTGTGTGTGTGTGTGTGTGTGTGTGTGCGCAGAGGCTCACGGAGAAACACCCCCGGTGACAGGGCATTAATGGCTTCAGTAGGGCAACATGATGTCAGAGCCAATAGGGTTAGGGTCACTGGGTGAACCCGGCCCATGAACATGTCCTTGTGATGACACAGAGGAAAGGACTGTTAATGGCAAACATTATTTTAGTGCAGATTTTTCCGGCGATCAAAACCTCCCAGGGGTGTGAGGAAACAGGAATTGATCATTAGCGTTCATCGCTAACTGCTGCTGCGGCTCCAGCCCATCTGTGTTCCTTCATTCATAATTTGAGCATGTCTAAAAATCAGATGCACTTTTTTTTTTCCTCCTCTCATCATCCTTATAGGAAGTGAGGTATGACAGACGGTATTAAACCTGTCACGGTCGCCTTCGGAGGAGAACCACAGAAGTCGTGACACGGTGTGGGATTTCTGCTTTCTTCAAGGAAGGGAGCAATTAAAAAAAAAAAAAGAGGGGGCTAAGACAGACCGGGGGTGTGGAGAAGCAGGGGGCAGATCAAGAGAGAAGTCGGGAGATGGAGATTGATGAAAATATCAGACAGGTCTCATCAAGAATGTGAAGAATAAAAGAAGAAGCCACTATGTGTGGGTTCGTCAGAAGGGGGAGCAGCGCTGAGACGCAGCAGCTGTCACATGTCCAAACGTTCCGAGGAGTCTGTCTAATTGATAAGAACAATATATATATATATATATATATAGTCATCTGCCTGAAAGAGTGGCTCAAAAAAAACCAACAACACAGGAAACGTCTTTACATAATAATGAGATGAAAATCCACAAGGATTTAACGAATTAGACTCAGAATATCATTGAAGGTCTCTCATTGGTCAACATCGCTTCAGTATGACGTCCATGACCAGTTGCTGCTGACGTAGCAGTACTTACCTCTTTGTGTACGTCTCTCACATTTGAAGGTCGTATTATCAACATCACACATGATCCATAAATCTATGCGTGACCGGGATGCGGGAAACTTTTACGTAACGCTCCCGGAATATAAATCAGACATGGACATGATCCATGAGGCTGTTATTCATGCTGTTGGTTTAGCCTCAGCCTCTGCTTGTGTAAACATGGCGTACATCCGGTACATGTCTGAGTGACACTATCTTAATTAAGATTTCTCAGCGGCGATTATGTGCATATTTTTTGTTTGTTAGTCCTTGTCTTTCTTGGTTCTGGTAAAGTTCCCAAAAAAAAACACAGTTCTTCCCAGGGTTTGGGTGGTCCGCTGTTTTGCGTCACTTAGACATGTCTGAGTCAGGACATATTTCGTAACCATCTAAAGTCAGTGGTTCAGCTGAGATCGGAATGTGAAGAAATTTATTTTGAATAAAATTGTTTGCCTAATAATCACGTGAAGCCAGTGAAGCTTTAATTTAGCAAAACATAGAACCTGAGAATATATCACAGCTGGATTTGTAAACTATATGACTCAAACCCAACCCATCCCAAATGTGGTTCACCTTGCAGGTTCACGAGCTGCCACTAGGGTGTGCACAATTTAAAGTTGTTTTCTTTGTTTACCTTCATCAATGCAATGCAACAGTAATAAACCCCTAAATGTAAAGTTTTCTCAAGTAAATCAACACAAAGTATGCATCCTTTGTTGCCCACCTGTAGGTGATGCTGCAAACACAGTTTAGTTATCTTGTTGGGTCAAATTAAGAAATGTTTGATTTATTCCCATTTTGTGGGATGCATGTATATATATATATATATATAGCTGTGGGATGCATGTATATATACAGTAAATATATATAGAAAGAGAACCACTTATGTAAACATAGATCATAATGGGCAGCAAACATAAGGGTTACCTGACTATTACAGGTACCTGACCCAGTATCCAGGAATACAGTTTGTGTTTTCACAGACCTCATGTCGGTCACAGGTGCTGCTTATTATTACAGATGAAAATCCCTAACGCACAAGTGCAGTTGGAGTAAATCCCAAACCACACAGGGCTAAAATCGAACCCACAAACTGCTCCACGGTTAATTTGAGCTTCACAGTAATAAATGCCTCACATGACAGTGTTTCATTAGCAGACGCCCTGGGTTCACAAACTGCTTACTCCACTGCTGTTCCCGCTCTCACATGAAGGCGCTCTCACAACGATTATTCTGCAGGGCACAGATTGAAAAAGGAACATTCAAATTGTATGAGAGGAAAGGCGCCAACATCAGCATTTATGATGTTAGGGTAAGGGGGCTTTAGGGGCCAGGGCAGGGGCAGGGGTGGGTCTGCGTAGATGTGAATTTACCAATAATGGAGAGACAGTCAAGATGGGAATTTTGATAATCGTCCTTTCTACAGGACAAAAATGGAACCACTGCCATAGACTGTCAATGAGGTTGGAAAAAAATCATCATAATTTACACTTTCAAATCCACAGCAGTTATTATAGACCAGACTGAAGTGACATCAGCACGTGAACAGAGGAGCAGGACAAAGGATAAAAAGAAGAAACAGTGGCAAAAGTGGCAAAATGTAAATTAAATTTTTTTTAATTCCAACCGATTACATTTTTACACATTTGCAGAATATTTACAAGCAGAATGACAGACACTACAGCATATAATCCATAATCCCACCATCCATCTGATTATTGTTGCTGTAATAAACATCCAAAACTCTTCTCTTTCACCTCCAGCTTAATTATGATTAATTGTAATTATGATCCTGATTAATGAGGACTTTAAGATTAAACTGTTTCATCGTTTGACAGACTTTTGGATCAATACATAATCAATTCATCATGATTAATTGTGATTAAACAGCAACTCGATTAAACTGTTTCATCGTTTGACAGACTTAGTTTTATATCACATAATTTGAAGATATTTGGTTTAAATTCTGGGAGCATATGGTGGTTGGTGTCTTTTTTTCTTCCACCTTCATGAAGGTTCAAGAGCACTTTTGTACTTGGAATTGAAGTGATTGTAGGAGTACGACTTTTGTCCTGAAGACTGTCCCGGATGCCTCCACAGGTCACTGCTTATACTGTAGTCTCCTCATGCTCCACGGCTTCAGCAGTGATGTGTCAGTGATGTGTCAGTGGATGATGTGTCTCCCCAGAGGAGGAGCCATGACTCCTTAATGGATTTACTCTAATGACTGTCTCTGATTTAGAGCGACTTAATACAGAGAGGACAGGCTCCGTCTTTTGAAAGAAGCCCTTCTCTGTCTTCTCTTGCCCCCCTCACCCCCCTCCCCCCCCGCAACTTGAATTACAGAAGCACGGCACACAGAGTCCCGAGCCTCGACCCACTTTGTCCGACTCTAGTTGACAGCTAAAAGGTGTTCTGTCACAGGAGTGTCTCTCGACACAAAGGTGTAACTCTGAGCGTGCAGTGAGTCGGTGAAGGATGCTGTTGAAATATGGGCTGAAGCGTCTTCTCACAGACGCCTGCCTTAAAAGTACGTTGGCAGGTTTGACGTCCTGCCGTCTGACTTTTTTCATGCATTTTCTTTTCAAATCAAACGGCGACAATGGGAGAAATCATTCCGATTGTACAGCTTAATCCTTTAAAACACCGCTAGCGACAATGGGAGAAATCATTCCGATCGTACAGCTTAATCCTTTAAAACACCGCTAGCTCTCATTGTTGGGCGGTTAAAATGATTTATTTATGTCAGGATTTTTAATTGTATTAACATTAGAATTAAAGGGGGAATTGACAAAGCCACTGTAATGTCAAGCAAAGGCTAGCTGTGCATTTTGATGTGGACTTTCTGGTGCTTGTCATTCAGTGTTGTTGGCAGGGGCTTTCATTGATGTCAAAACCCACGCCCCCCCCACCCTTCATTCCACTAATGAGCCCACAAAAGACAGGCTAATTCTGACTATCATCCCCTGTTGCATAATTAGGCCTAATGTCCATAGACATTGGACCATTGTTGTTGTGCCACACAGTGTCTGGAGATGGAAATGTGTCTGCACGTCTCACCTGTTGCCAACACAAGTCAGAAAAAACCCGCTCTTCTCTGTGTTCAGTCACAGTACAAGAGAAAAAGAGACAAAAAAAGGAAAATCATTTTTAATAAAGTTTATTTTTCAA
Source organism: Cynoglossus semilaevis (assembly GCF_000523025.1). NCBI lineage: Eukaryota > Metazoa > Chordata > Actinopteri > Pleuronectiformes > Cynoglossidae > Cynoglossus > Cynoglossus semilaevis. Next base: position 6,839,756 of record NC_024318.1, read on the forward strand.
CTTTCTCCTGGACACCGTCTAATGATCCGCTTCTTTTGCATAAAGAATTTTAAATCACACAAATGTCAGATCGAGTTTTTTGGAGGTAATAAAAACAGAGAGAAGGAGCTGAAGGAAATAATGTGACGCTGATAAAGTCAGACTCGCCGTTCAATTAGTCCGTTTCTCCTTCCATCGTTATCGTGAACGAGGAGAGAGAGAAAATCGAAGATTCCTTTCATGAGACAGCCGAGACGGGATCTTTTCATTCTGATGCATCTTGGGAAGAATTTGAGTTTAGATCTCAAATAAAAAAAAAAGAAAGTTTGAAAGAAAAGCTGGTGACATTTGAGGAGCGGTTGTTCCTCCTGACGTAATCGTAGTCGATGTAAAGCCACGGCTTTGTCTGAGTGTAGTGTTTGCTGCGGCTCTGCATGTGATCCTGTTTGGCACTGATCACTGTTATCAACGCAGAAGAAGGAGAACGGCAGCGAACATCACAGATATAGAACGATATCTGACCGTGTTTGGCTCGTTGCCTGTAGGCCTGAATGAACAGGGTGGGTTTCTGCTTTGGGAAGGTGAGGTTCTGCAGAAGCACAGGGATCAGGACTTACCTTAATTTAGAGCAAATGTCACCCTGGCCTAGATTTTAATTTGGGCAGCGCCGTCTGGACTATAAATAGTCCCCAGTTTAATAAAGAGCAGACAGAGCTCCTGGACTACGACTGTGAAGGTGAAAAACTGACTTATTTACCTTCAACAATGCAATGCAACAATAACGATTGTGTAATAATGTAATAAACCCATAAATGTAAAGTTTTCTTTAGTTAATCAACACAAAGTTAGCATCTCTTGTGCCCCACCTATAGGTGATGCTGCAAACACAGTTTAGATGCTTGTGCCCCACCTGTAGGTGATGCTGCAAACACAGTTTAGATATCTCGTCAGGTTACTCAAAAAAAGTTTGATTAATTCTCATTTTGTTGGACAAACTGTGATATTCAACATCTAAATTTCACTTTATATTTGGCTAAATTGCTTTTGTGAAGAGATTTTCTTTTAATAAGAGTTTTTGATAACAATTTAAAAATATTTATACCTCACACTGACTTGGCCAAGTACACTTTGTATTGCATACTGCCACCTACTGGGTTTATTTTTTTATTGTTTTATGTGAAAGTTCCCCTTACACAGTAGTTCCCAAACTTTATCTCTAGCGTCTTCGTCGTTAGCCCCTAACCTCAAATGAATGTAAATGCCACAATTGTTAAAAACATACAAATTAAAAAGAGAAAATACAAGTAGGGGGCAGTGTCACTGCAGATGATTAATATATATGTGTTTATACTGTAGTATATATACACATATATATATATTACACTGGGAAATACTTTTAATGCATGAATTTCTTTGCATTTACCATTTAGAAATAAGTACTTTAACCTGGTGTATAAAGTACTGCATATAAAACCTGATATTTTTTCTATTTGTATTGTAGTGAATTAAACTTAATACAGTATTTTAAAACAAAGTCATCAGTTTCTTCGAACTCAGTGCTGAGTTTGAGGTTCAAATAGGAGGGAATAAAATTTAAGTTGACACATTTCGGAGAACCCGTCCCCCGGCTCTCACTCCCCCCGACTCTCACTCCCCCCGACTCTCACTCCCCCCGACTCTCACTCCCCCCGGCTCTCACTCCTCCAGACCTAACTCCCTGGGCGGTTGTACGTTACAGTCATTTCTGCAGTGAGGAGGACAGAGCCGTGTAGTCAGGTGGAACCAGCTGTAATTAGACTGTAGAGAGAAATGATGGACACGCAAAGCAGTCACACACAATTTACCTCCAAAGAGAAGGAACATTTCCTGCCTTTTCCGCCTCGACACCCTCCCCGTCACCGCCCCGTCACCTCCCCGTCACCTCCCACCCTGCTCTGTTGACTCCCACAGCTCAGCAGCTCAGTTAGAGCTCATGGCCTCACAGCCGTCTGACTCCATTATGGCCCATAACAAGTTTTTTGTGTCCATGTTTGTACTTGCACCTTGACCTGCCGTCTTTTCTCTCCACCCTAATGTCACGCTTTGTTAGCGCCGTGTTTTCCAGGCCAAGGGTTTTTTTCAGCGGGCGCCGCTGCCACCAGTTTTGTTATCCCCCATTTGTCTCCCCCTCTCAGCCCTCACTTAAGGAGATCGTTCTCTCCCATTTGCCGCTTTTGTGTTCGTGCCACACACTGTGCTCGCCGGCAGTAATTTTTCCACTCATTGTACCATCGTCGCTGTCACCCTGAGCAACACGGGTCTAAATCACCTTTTTTTCACTCAAGATTATTTTTCATCATAATGGGTAGTTTAATATGGACGATATGCCTCTTGGCTAAGACTGTTGTTGCTGCATTGTCTTCATCCAAACTGTGCATTTTCACATTTTAACAGCCTGGCCATCCGTCACACATGCTGTGTTTGTCTGTCTCCAGGCTGGAGGTGATTTATTATCCCACTGGAAAATTACTGCGCTGGTGTTGCTGTCACTTGGTTAAAAAGGGAACATGTTAAATCTAAAGTTCAGGGAAGAGAGATGGAAACTGAGCCGGTTCTTTCCCCCCTGGTCGTCTGTTCAGTTTGGGCAGATGTTTAATAGGCTCCACACAGCTTTAACTAAGCTTCGGTTCTTCAATTTGTAATGGAAACCGAACCAGAAATCTCAGCGTGTTCACACTGTGAATATGAATATGAATTGCGACTAAATTGCATCATTTCTCACACTTGTTAGAAATAAACGTTATCGTAAGCTTCACTTTGCTTCTCTGTCAAACAAAATTGAATTTTCAAACAAACAAAATTTTGGGGGTAAAAATTCACATAAACAATTGAAATATTAATGAAATATAATCCCCCTATTGTTTACACTTGAATCCCATTTACAGTTCCTCAAAAGCAAAAAATAAAAATGTATTGATTGAATGCAGTAAAGCTTGTAAAACT
>NC_024318.1:6842852-6858378 GCF_000523025.1 Cynoglossus semilaevis
GGAGAAAACAGTGGCTCTACCTGAGAAACTGACTGGAGTGAATTGAGCGAACAGGGTTTGTGATGAGTCGTTCAGGGTTTTTCACCACAGATGAAAGTGGACAAAGGAAGTCTGTGATTGGATTAAGGGATAAAATCTTTGCCTTCAGTGTTCAGGAGAAAGCTGCCGGGGTCCATTGACTTCTTCCTCCCCCGTCTGTGGATCAAAAGCAAAGGGTGAGGTCAGTTGGAAGGTGCTCTGTCATCCATGACAGACTCCTGTACAAGTAAAAGCCGCGCAGTGACATGTATTGATTGGCTAGATGACGACTGAGGTGATCATGATGGTGATGATGATGAGGAGGAGGAGGAGGAGGAGGAGGAGGGTGATGATGACGACTGTAAAAATCCAAACCTGTGGTCCACTGAGCCTCATCTTCGTTTTACTTTTCTCATTAGATTTCCCGCTGAGGTCACTGGAAGTTAATTAATTTTTCTTTTACATGATTTTATCTCAGCAGAACAGAGGATGGGTTCTAATGATGATTTTTTTTTTTTTACTTGAAATATCTCCCCGTGTCATTTAGCTCAAAGCAGTAAGGTTTTGCCTACTTGAGAAGTAGAAATGCTAACGATTAGCTGAAAAACATGTTTTCACTTCAAATATTGTTGAAGTTTCATCAAGGTACACAATATTAGCATAACTTTTCTATTATTAATCAATTATTCTCATAAAATAATGAAGCCATTGCACACAATAACACGACCAAAAAACCCACAGTGCTACGGAGCAGCTGAAATTTCCCCGTCTTAAATTATGTTTCTTTGTTGTCATGTCACTGTTATAATTACCAGACTTCCCTTCCTGCCAAACAGCTCACATTTAAATCAGTGTCCGAAACCGGAGCCCCGGGTGCCGGAGGAGAACGTCTGCCCACGCAGAGAGGGGGGAATTCAATACGTCTGCCTGATTGAAAATACTTCATAACTCTCCACCCTCCAGGAAAATCCATCAGTGAATGTTTCCCTCAGCCACAGAATCATTGGCTCCGACACACAGGCAGAACCAAAGCAGCTAATCTGAGATTAAACGTGCATATCATCAGGTTTGGAAAACACACAGACCGTAGGAAGGAGTTCAGTGTTTTGTTGTTGTTGTTATTGTTGTTGTTTTGTCTTTAGCTCCAGTTTGAATCTCAGATATGAGAGGAGACTGATTCACACTGGAGGATTTTCAAATCCTGACTGTTTTATGAAAATATTTAAGACGTGGCAGCAGACGTGACCGGTCTGTGGCGACAACAGCGTCCAAGGAAACACAGACTCAGACTTCTGGGATTCACAAGAACAGTTCAAAGGTGGGGACTGCAGGGAAGTGTGACGTTAAGACGAAAACAAACGTACAGGTGACGTGCAGCGTCTAATTCTACTGGGATCTTAGAAGAAAAACTGGCTTTGAGTTGGAGAGAGATGAGTTGGCAGAGAGGTTCTGGATGAACAGCTTGTGCTTCGTGCCACTGTTATTTTTATTGTACAGTTTGAAAGTGCAAGGAATGAAAGTAAAATTTGTGAAATTTCCAAAAAAAAAAAAAAAAAATGAAGTGATAATTTTTTATTTCTTGGCTTAATGTCGTGGTGGTCTGGGTTTTTTACTGCGTCGCCTTTTATGGGGTATTTTAAAGACAAGGATTTCTGTTAGAAATTAGGTGAGAAAGTGAGACAAAAAGGAAATGGGGGAGGGAGAATGTTGGGGGGGGGTCATGTGACTGATGACTTGAATCTCTGATAGAGTCCCAACCTCAGGCTGCTGCCTGGTCATATCTCATGTCACCTTGGTCACATTTTGCAATATCGTGATGGAGCTCCCACTGGGACCCCAGCTGGACTTGTCTGGACCGGGTCACAGGATGCCGGTGCTAATCCCAGCAGTGATTGGGCGAGACATTCTGGTGCGAACCTTTGACACGGTCCTGTTTGGTTTTGGACCGTGTTAAGGAATCAGACACAGGAGGAGAACATGTAAACTCCATATAGAAAGGCCGGGAATCGAACCACCCGAAAAGAGATTAACGTAGAGTGCTAACCTTTGTAAATCCACAAAGCCACTGGACATGTCAGCTGGATGTGGTTAGTGTAGAGCGCTAACCCTCCTTATCCACAAAGCCACTGGACATGTCAGCTGTCAATCACACATGGCGATCAATCATATCTGGGCTCCCACTTCTATTTTCTCTTTATTTCTCCATACACATAGTCGAAACCAAAACCCAGGGATGACGTTATGATTCCTCCACACCTCACTGTGCAACTATGGCCTTTATGGAATCAGCACTTTAGCATTATTTTTTCTACAGTCTGCTTCTTAGATAAACCGTTTTTTTTAACACGTGTCATTTTTTGTCCTAAATGTTTTTCCAAAACACCTTGACTTTCACTTCTGTTTGTACCTGGACTTTGTCAACCTCGACACTTCAGTGTTACCTCACTGATCGGCCCGACCGTTACCCAGGACTTATGTCATTTGGATGAATGAACTCCAGTCCTCTGAAACATGAACAGTCATTACAGTCTGTCTCTTCCCTAACATCAGTCTTTATTCGCTCTCTTCTGAGCTTCAGTCAAAGCCTTTCTCCCACTGCAGTAGTTTCTACACTGACATGACGCACTTTTAGGTTAATCTGTCATTTTTAATAGCAGTCATTTTCAAATATTTTCCATAAAAAAGTGGTAAAAAGAAAAAGAACATTGAGGTTTTTGTATGCTGCAACAGCCTTGACCTCATATCGCAAAACAGTCAAGAAAGAAAACCCACCAAACCACTTTGTATTGGACTGTAATTTAGCATTTAGATATCCAATTGCCTTAAGCATATCAAACATACGGCCCGCAGGCGAAAACGGCACTGTTTCCCAAAGACTGGGTCGCGTCCCTTAGGTGGGTTGCAAGAGTTTTTTGGGGGGGTCATCTCCCAGGACTTTACGTATAATGTCTATTGACTTGGGTCGCGGTTTGTGACTTTTAATATATGGGTCTCCAGAAAAAAAAGTCTGGAAAACACTGTGCAAGTTCCTACACGTTACGGGCGACTACTTTTCATAATTAAAAAAAAAAACTTTCTGAAAAGTTGAGGGAGGAAAAGCTTTTGTGTCTGTTTGCATCAGTTGCCTCGTACTGCTGTCTTAGCACGTTCCGTGTCATCTGCACAATGTTCCCCGTGAGGTCAGTTCATTTCTGACAGACGGAAATTGCCCACAGTGACGGTAATTACATATTCCCCGTGAAACACGTCAAAACTCGTGACGGAAGGGAAAAGAACGAGGCTTTTAAATTTAGTTCAGTGATGGTAATAAGTGTGTTCCGAGGATGGAGAGGAGTGGGGAAGTGTAAATAACGGCATTATTGTTAATTCACACCAGCCTACGTTTTGTTTTACCATCCACTGAGGCAACCTGTCAGCGTTTACTGCCCTGTTTCCACACACCTAACGCAGGCTGTTTAACTATGTTAATGTCACACAACTGAATTAGGTGGTGGTTCTGATGCAGGGATCCAGGAAGCTGGTGTTAACTAAGTCTAAATGCTCTCTTTATATGGAGAGACTACATTGAATTAAGTTTCAATGTCAAGAATAAAAAGTCCCAACTACAGACGGGAATGAATTCCAAGTTAAAAGTCAAAAACGATCCCAGGAAAACAAACCGGAGTTCTCCAACCACTTCCACCTTTGATGGGAACTATTGTATAATGAGGAGAACTGTTCAGTGAGAATCATTTTTCATTGTTCATACAGGTGAGCTAATGAGTGCATACATTTAAATGTGCATTAACATTAAAAAGTCATGAATAACCTAATGTAGTATTTTTGTGCATATCAGCAGCAGGCTGTACTTCAACAGTCACCGTAGCGGAAGCTGCTCAAGGGATTTGACTCGTTTTTTTCCGCCACACGTCCTTCCCTGATGTAACCCATCCTGTGGTTAGGGCTGTGTTTTTCAACCTTGAATGTGGTCACCTGGAATTCAAATGGGGTCACTTGAAATGTTTAATAATTGGTTTAAAAAATATGACTGATAAAAATAGTAGTTTTCACCTGGTTTAAAGTTAGGATTAAAAACGCCACAGAATCTTAAACAACTGTATTCTTTCACTTTCATGAATATACATGGAGTTCAAATACAATGCAATTACTGTAAATGATTTACTCGGTAGTGAGGGTAATTAAAGTAGAGCAATTATTAATTGGTGTTTCGAGTACCTTATGTTAACATGAGAACTAGCATAGCGTGGTAAGCTAGTATACAGCTCCTGTGTTTCTGAAATTTCCCATTGAAGATAAATGGAATACTTTAAAATAAAAAATATAAAAAATGGTATAAAATATAATTTACAATATATCGGTCAATTTGTCAACATAGTTGTTGGAGTGTAAATATGGCAGAGATGTGTAGCCGTGCTGATAATGATCACGCTCGGAGCTTCAAAGTGCTAACATGGTGGAGAAGAGCTGTTGAAAAGTTTTCCCAGTTGAGATGAATGAACTGGGATTCAGCAGCTGTTACGTAATAAGGCACCGTGATTGGCTCAGTGTTGACTCATGGTTGCATCAGTGTGTGATTGTATCGGTGTTTGTAAAGCGGGTTGTTCTGTTCTCTCTACAAAAGGCATGAAAGGCAGCGCAGACATGTGGAACATAGACAAACAAGACGGAGAACCAATATGTATCCATTACTGTGACAGGTCCCGGACATGGAACGATCCTGGAATTCCTGGTTCAGTTGTTGTATTGAAGAGGTCCGGCGCTGGTTAAGACTCTCATTGATCAAAGTGTACATTCCATTTATTTACCTGACAACAGACGGAACTGGAAAAGCTCATGTAGCTCGTGGTGTTAGCAGTTTTCTCCAGTAGGCGTCTTTGGATTGTCGTTTGACCGGAATGTCGGAGGTTCAGGTGCCGACGTGAAGTGTGAATAAAAAGATAAATATGACTGAATTTAAAGCAGGCTGAGAGACCACTGGAGAGTAGAAATTAAAGTTGGAGTATTCTTTTCTTACTTTAAAGTACTGCAGAGAAGAAAGAAGAATAAAAGAATACTGGGAATACTTTATGACGAAAGGATTAAATAAAAAGTTGAAGGAATGTTATGTTTCCTCGGGCAGTTCATGTTCAGCCAGATGATCATCAGGCAATCCAACAAACATCCATCATTTTCAGACAGTCTCACCTGACCGTCGTCTGCTGGAGCTGTGTAGCTGTCAGTCATCCATGCATCACCTGGTTTACCTTTCAGCTTTTCTTACACTGTAAAGTTTTATACAAAATTCAGGTTTATTAGTTTTTAAAAAATAATTAAAATTTTAAATCTGGGCAAAAGGACACACTGTACATCCCATAATTCCACCCTCCATTCACTTATTGTTGCTGTAGTGCACAGTACATAGCCATGTTGTTATTTATACAGACTGTGGGGGAAAAAAAAACCACAACCATCTACTTGAAGTTAAATGTGATTAATGTGTTCAATCCACTGCTAGCCTGTGATTATCTGGATGGAAATTCTGAATCGTTTAACCTTCCTTGCTTTTACAAATAACATATATAAATAATATTTGTATTTGCATATAAATTAAAAGAACTAATGTCAACATCCTGATGACTTTATTTTATTTTGACTTAATAGGTTTTTGCTGAGAAAAATAGTAATTAATGCAGCTTTACCACAGCTGAGCTATCATGGGGAATATTCATAGCACCACCTTCTGTGACCTGACTCTTTTTTGTATGCGTCATCTGCGTGATCTCTGGCCCACAGGCATTTATTTGATATTTATAAAGCTTTGCATTTCAATAGAATAACCCATTATTCTTCTGGGCGGCTCCTTTCACATCAAATGTTAAAGCTTTTCAGAAGTGAATAACCTCCAGGAAAAAAATAAAATAAAATACTGCGACAATTGAGAAATGAACACAGGCTGTGAGGAAAAACAAAGCTGTAGGAATTAAATAAAACAAAATATAAAACCTTTCATATTTAAGTCCTTTAGGAACAGAGAAGATGATGGAACAGCACCAGTCGAGGCTTTTCTCCTGCAGTACTCGACCACGTCTACACCAGCCTCTCTCAACACCAACATTCTCCAAATTACATGAAAATGAAACAGAACCAAAAGGAGAGAATTGTTTTTCTTCTGTCTCCCCCTCCCCCCCCCCATCTCACCCCTAACTCCCGTGATATTTTTATACTTCAGCCTGTGGATGGTGGACTTCTGCAGTTCCTAAGACTTAGAGAGTGTGGTATTTATCTTTCCTCTACAACAAGTTATTCTCAGCCTGAGCTCTGTTTAAATAAGTTTTATTCCCTCACAGTCAAACCTTATCTGGTTCCACTTTTAACAAGAAAACACACGAGAGGAGAGTGAGAAAAAAAAAAAGTTGTTTTGTTTTGGAAATATATAATCTAGAGCAAAAAAAAAAGCAAAAAAAAAAAACTAAGGTACTTAAATAAAAACGATAAAAAGTAAATAAAAAAGTATTTTTCTCTTGTTTTCCCCATTCTGTTGACTTGATAAGACAAGCAGTGATCTTTTAATTCTTTACGCACATAAAGTTGCGCAATCGATGGCGATAGCTCGACATGTTTATATTTATATACAGTATGTATATATTTGTGTATATATATGTATGTATTTGTATATATTTATGTGTGTATATTGTTGTGTATATATGTATATATGTGTATATTTATATTTTTGTTTATATATACATATATGTGTAAAATATACATATGGCATATATATATATATATATATATATATTTATATACTGTATATATACCTGGCTGAAATTGCCTCATTTAAGAGCTTTACCTAGAGCAAGGATTTTAAAGAGCAGGTTTTGGCCATTCATTCTTGTCATTGTTTTCATAGAGAAATAAAACTATAGTTTTATATAGTATAGCTGGGCATTTTTACCACTTTTTACCACTAAAACTCGAACAGTAACATTAAATTTGTACCAAATGTTCAGAGTGTCTATGGCTTTAGGGGTCAGTTGTTGTTTTGCTTGTTGCAGGGATGCCCTCAATGTTGAACTCTAAAAGTAAAAAACTACTGGTTTAAAATATAATGGAAATAGAGTTGTGTTTTTAGGACAATGATAAAAGCAGCTAACGTTGTCTCCAACAGGAGGAACCGCTGTATGAAACGTGTGAGGAGACAAAGTCGTTAAAGTCTAACGTGTCATTATTGTTATCGTCTTGTTTTGCCTCAGAGTATCTTTTATAGCTGCAGCCACCCACGTAACGTTCAGGGAGCAGGTCCTGGTCTGCGTCCTCTCCTGATGTTAGTGCTTAAACTCACTTGAGTTGTGGTGAAAGAGCAATAGGCGTCAGAGAGCACAGAGAAAAGAGAGTCTTTCTCCCACTCAGCATGGCTCCATACAGTACGAGAGGCTTATGAGAACCTCATCACTCTCCATCCTCATAACGTTCCTGTCATTGTGCCGGATGGGAACTATTACTCGGTAGAGATTGTCATTCAGTCAGGGGCCAGGACCCCCACTGTGTTTGTATATTTTTTTATTTGTAAAATATACCTCCTTTCCTTTTCCTTTCACACAAAGACAACGTGATTCCATTTGTTCCACATGTGTGACATGTTCCGTACATCGCTGGAACGCCGTAATACACACGTCGATCTGTTGTCCGTCAGCTGACTGCTCTTGATGACTGGCTTTAATGTTTCCTGTCAGACCTACAACAACAGGACTGTACCAGCCTGACCTAGAAATGTTTCCCTTTAGATCTGCAGTAGACGATGTTGTGGCTGCAGACTATAGACAGGCTCAAAGAATAAGTAAAAACACTCTGTGATATTTTAGTTTATTTCCAGCAGAGTTTGTTGTTCCAGCCGGCGTGTGTAAAACAAACACTGTGACTTTTGTCTATATTTAGACAAGAAAGATTTACGCTCTGTTGTCGAACCTCATCAGATCTATACGCTTCACATCTACACATCTGAGCTTGAACTAAAATGGTCTTTTGAATGACAGAACAAAAACCCTGAAATGAGACTATTTACCAGATCTGCACAGAATGTGAGAACAGGATGTTTGAACTCAGTCATTAATTTATTCTTCGATGACAGATACGCTCACTTCAGCTGTGTAATTGACGCTCGATTTGAATTGGAATGAGAAAATTATAATAGTGATCCACATAAAATTATTTGGCGGACCAGATCTGGCCCTCAGGCCTTACGTTTGATCTGTGTCTTGGAGCATTGGTGACAGTATTTACTGAGGTTATGGATGTACCGATTGGACACAGTATTTACTGAGGTTATGGATGTACAAGTGGGTGGGGTTGGAGTTGCATGGACCGCTTTTGTTTAAATGGATGAGACCCAGACATGACCCTCATGTTGAGCACAGCTGTTCCCCTGCAGGAGCGTGCACATGTGCACTGGCGTGTCCTCGTAAAAGTCTGGTGTTTGTAATACAGTCATCGCTGTGTTAACTCCATTACACTGTCCCGTAAAACGTAAAAGTGTTTGGACCCTCCGGTGCCACCTGTCTTTCTGTTGGGTGTCATGGCACGTATCACCTCTGTTATTGTCGCGTTGACTCGCTGCCCCCCGGTGTTTAGGCTCTGGCGTACGTTACGATCGTGTTTGCACGCCTCAAGTGTGTTAGTGGGAAAAGGGCCTGGAACTATGTATGGGTTTGCCACAGTATGTATGTGCGCATGCTATGTGGAGGTGTACGGCACCATGGTGGACATGGTCTTCATCATGCTGAGGTGAGACATCTGCCTTTGTCCCTTGAGCACATAACATCCCACCGTGGGACATTTTGTGCTCCCTTAATAGCAGGTGTAAATACTTGTGTCACCTTACACGTTCCTCACCCCCTCCCTACTACTTTTACATGGTTCTTTCACCTCCCTCCCCCAGCCTCCTGCATCCTCACCCTCCTAAACCCCCCACCTCCAACATTTCAAGACCCCTCGTTCCCTCCTGAAGCGTGTTTACATAGTAGCGGGTGTATGTTTTTTCTCCCTCTCCATCGTGGTTCAAGTGCCTGTTCAATAGGCCGATGGTTGCGCTTCCTTTTAAGGGTTGATCGCCGTGGTCTATTACTTACACTACATGTGTACAGCATCTGTGCAGGAGGCAGAAACCTGGGCCAGGGTTTGGAATTAGCCTCGGATGGAACAACATTGTTTCTCCAAGCTTTGCTGCTTCATACTTTGGGCTGTGGAGCTTGTTAGGAGCTAGCTGTCACAGTGCTAAGATTAATGCATGAGGTTTTTTTTTTTTTTTTTTTTTTTCATGACTTGCAGCCAGAAAAACCTGCTTAATTTTATTGACAGTGAAAACTATGCTTTTGTTTTTAAAAGACACCCACGCTGGACCTCATCCAGCTTTTATATTTACTGTGAAAATAAAAGAAAGGTTAAATCAGAGCTTTCTCCCCGCAGTCATCCTCAAGTGGCCGCCGACTTTTTGCTTTGACATATTCCTGAGGCCATTCGCTGTATTTTGTCTCTTCTTCTCCTCCTCTCTTTTTTTTCAAATACCACACAGATGTGTGTAAAGAGTTCCACACCTAAAGGTTTCCAGCAGCCTTTTACTGTGACTGTCAGAAATCATGGAGACCCACCGCCGAGGTGAGGCTGTGTGTGAAATCCCATAAGCCCTCGTCAGTGGTCGGAGGCGTAACGACACCCTCGTTCCACCTGTAGGGTTTCTCCTCTGGGACAAAAACGGTTTTGCTCATTTGAAGGGACATTTTATGTAACCAAAATGCCGGTGGCCCAGTGTGCCTCGAATGCACCGGAAAAGTACACATTTTCATGGATCTCTTGTGTTGTACTGCAAGGTTACCTACAGGAAAACTGCTATTGGTTTTTGAATTGTGCAGGATTCTAACACTCTCTAACCTGACTGAACTCTGGTCTTTTTAGACTCTAGTGAAACACTTCAGTCATTTGCATTCACCTCAGCAAGATGGACTCAGATCACATGGGTCAAACTCATGGCCCGGGGGCCAAATGTTGGCCGGCTAAGTCATTTTGTAGGGCCCGTGGGAGATCAGAAAGCATTTAATAAAGTCCATGCAGCAGAGTTTCTTAACCAGATAAATTAAAGTTTTTTTAATAAACAATGAACAATATTTGTAACTTAATAATTAATTGCAGAAAGATGTATTCATATGTTATGGAGTAGTTACAGCTGTACAGTCCACCGTTTACAACTGGCCCTTCAAGGGAAACTGTATTGCTGATGTGTAAAAACAAACACGCTATATCTGAATCTCCAAACTTAAGATTTTTTTTTTTTTTTTTTTTTTTAGAATCCAGGTTTATGGCACACAGGGCACTTTCAGCAACCTCTCAAGTTGATTATTATTTCCACTTGCATTTTCCTTTTCTTTACCCAAGAACCATCTTGTCAAAAATGTCCTCCCTGCATGTGTAATAGTGCCTGTGTAAGCAGTGATGCACTAATCTAGGCAGCGGACAATGAGGAAAAAAAAAAAAAAAAGATACCTCAATAAAAGCAGATCTCCTGGCTGCCCACGGTCATGAAGGAGAATAAACAAGGTTAGAGCGGAATAATTATGTGGAGCTGCTTCCTGGTATTAAGAGACTGACTACAGTTCAGTTGCATTGCACAGACACTAGACACAGTTTGTCTGGTGGCTCAGGCACAGGAGTAAACACAGGTCACAATGACACCGTGTACTTGAAGAGAGTAATACTTTAGGATAACCTCACTACATGTTTGTAGACGTGGACCATTTGTAACACAGTAGGTGGAATTAGGAGCGCTGTGTATCTGAAAAATTCCTTCATCCATTCAACCAGTCTAGTCCAGTTTTCTCCATATGAAAGTTTAAGGGTATTTTAGTCGCAACAAGCTCAAATTAGGATTCAATGTACAAAAGGTAAAACTAAAAAAAACTAAAGAAAAATCCCCTTTAGTCAATTTTGAGTTTAAGGACCATAACTCTAATAATATTTAATAATAATATCATTTTATCAATTATTTTAAATTAATTTATATGTTTGTATTAAATTGGTGGAAATCTTGAATATATTTCTCCATTGACTGTGGACAATCTTAGTTTTTCCTGTCTCTTGTCAAGTGAAGCAAAAATGACCTGACTTCTTCTCTGATTTATAAGGTTAGTAAATAGTTGGTATATCATGATGTTCACTACTGTAGGACTTGGTTTGATTAACAGCCGGTGTCACAGTCAGTGAACTGCTGCTCCTTCAGCTCTGGCTACGATACACATCCTGCTCCACCCTCTCGTCCTACTGTGGTCAAATCGTACGACTTGGAGAATGATCCTTGAATCTTTAGAAACATTAAAATTCCTCAAATATCAGCGTGTATTTAAATTCATAAAATGCACATCTCAGTTCAGGTTTGCTACAGATATCTACAGTGTTCCAAACAACACAGGAGCTGCTGTTGTTTGTTTGTTTGCAGTGCAGACAAACAGATTTGGAATTATCATTTGTTTAGAAAGGACACACACAGTATCCCATCACCAACCTGTCTCAGGATCAGTGTGTTGTTTTGTGTTGAAGGGACGGCGTCAGTCACTGAATTCACTTCTGTCCATTTTTCCTAATCCCTGTTGGAAAAGATTATTTTGCATCAATGTGAACTTTACAAAGCTGCTGCCTGCAGGCTGTGGAATCAACTGTGAGGCCGTTGAAAAAACTAACACCATTATTTACCGACAGATTTGAGGTCTTAAATGTGAGGACAAGGATCTGTCAGAACATTTCAGTCAAGATCCTTTTAATCAGGATCTTCCATTGGCTTCTGACCAATAGGATGTTGAGGTTGTTGGAGTTTGCAGTCGTCTCCGTTCCCCCTGGGGGTTGTGATATTGTCAGCTTTGTTTACTGTTGACTCAGGAGCAGGCCCGCAGTTGTGTATATTTGTCCAGCAAAGTGTCACCGTCTTCAGATTTATTTGAAGGAGCCTCTGTAAAATAATCACTGAACTTGGAGACATGACTTGGAGCGTCGCTCATGGACTCTGCTGAGTCCATTTCCTGCTGGCAGCTAATGGCACTAACTTGTTCTCCCTCGGCTCTGAGTTGGTGACAGATGGCCGTGAGCTTCTTCATAAGTGCTGCCAACAAACTCTGGCAGCAGGAGAAGGTTTCTGTTATCAGGGGCAGGTTAAGCACTGGCTCTCACTTTATACTGATACACAATACATATATATATATATATATATATATACTCTGCACCTGGGGATACTGCAATTAAAAGTAATTTATTTTTCTAGTTTTACATCCATAGAAAGTTTAATGATGACTTTTTCTAGAATGGGTTTGCACGGTATGGCTAAACTGATGGCCCGTGGGCCAAATGGAGGTCACCAAAAATGCCAATCTGGCCCGATACACATTGGATAATAATTTTAGTCAAAAAATTGTTTTTTATTTCTTTTTGTATATTCTATTCTCTTCGTGATGATGTGTATGACTTCCTAGTTTAGTGCACAGTGGGTGTGTAACATGGAGCAGTGTGGAATCTTAAATTCCTTCCACACTGGCTCTTTTCTCCTGGGATTGGCAGCAATCTGCTTAACGCATGAAGAAATCTGTGACAGTCACTAATTATGACAATAGCAATCTCAGTCAAAGACAGTGTTTGCGTCTGCTCGACGGGAATAAATATGCATGTATTTATTTTAAAGCTGCATTTCATGAATAAATAGTGCAATAGTAAAAAAAAATCCAAACTTCATGATGTGCATATTTGACACGCCTGACGGAGATTTAATTGAAAAGAAAATTATTTATTGTATTTTTACCGAATGAATTGTGTTTAAAATCACATGACTCCTGACATGTCATGAGCTCCTGTTTTTATACACAGTTCTGGCTCTGCACTGTGCTAAAAAGAATTTTCCAATTGTATCAAAGGCTAAATAATAAACAACACTCGATCAAGTCGTTCAAACAAAACTGGTTCACCTTCTCAGCCGTTACTAGAATACAGCCGGTTGTGCTTAAAATAAAGAGTTGTAAAACAGAAATAAAGTGTTGCTCAGGAGGCTGTCACAGTGACAGAGCCTTTAAATATAGCACCTTTAGCCTTTAATAAAAAAGTAATTGTCAGCATGACTCATGTGGTGGATGTCATTTGTCACTGCTATCTTAGATCATGTGCTGGAAATAGATTCACTGACATGTCCATCTGTTAGTCACCTGGTCATATGGATGGAACCCTGCATCCAACTGGAATTGCATCGTCCCCATCATACCAAGCCTGGAAAAAAAACCTTTTAAAAAGCTGGGAATTCATAACGTATAAAGCCATTAGGTAAGCATCGATCCATTAGTGGAGACTTTTGCCTTTTCCAGCCCTGCAGCCAAACATCAGGCAGACAGGCTCTGTGGAGGTGGGTCAGTGTAGAAATGATCTGGTTTATAAATGATAAAGATTCCTTAATATAATGAAATATTTCTATCAAAAAATGAAAATGAAAAAGTAATTTAATTGAAAAAATGTGTTTTCCGTTTTTTTAAAAAAAGGAACACTGATGTCGCCCTCTAGCGGAATGACAGTTGTTAGAAGTGGCCGTCAGCTTGAGTTTCAGTTCCCATCCTGCTTCAGTCGTAATGACAGCTCTGATGTATTTTGGTAAATGAATGCCACCTACTGGAGGGAATTTCTCAGCAGTAAAGTTTTTAAGAGACAGATGACACAACATCCTGAAGATCAAGTAACAGAATAGTTGTGTTATGTAATCAATTTTCACACTTATTTCAAGTTACTCTGTTATGTCTTATTTTGATGTACATTTATTAATTTTCATTACTTATTTTAAGTTACTCTATGTCTTATTTTGATGTACATTTATTACATAATAATAATATTATTACATTTAACCACTTGTGTGTTGATGACGCAGGTTTCTGAGCCTGGCGTCGTACGTCATGTCAAATCATTGTGAAAAGATGAGGCGTGGTATCTTAAATATTTGGGAGTGGTTTCAGTGTGTACCTGGAGACGCAGACGGATGATAGTCGCTGTTAGCTACTGAGGTTCTTTAACAGCTCGGTCGGAGGTTTGAGATGCTGTAAAGGCACTGGTGCAAATACCTCTACCAGTGGGATTGAATGTGAAATTGCCGTGACCATGACAGCATCAGCGCTTGTTTTCCAAGGAATGTAGGAATGTAGGAGTCAAGTGTGTTTTTGATGCTAAACATTTGAAATTAGTTCATTAAATGTGCCTTTTATATGACACAGGATAAACAGCTATTCTCACGTTATAATATAATAACCCCCCACCCACCCTCACCCACCCATGTCTTGTGGATAGTGAGTGTTACAGTAATTAGGCAAATTGCAATTCTCAATTTCATCCTGTGCCCATTCTAAGCTGCTGTGGTATAAACAGTTTAATTGAGTTTTCAGCCTTTTAATTCTCAAAAGTGATCTCCAGGGCTACAGAGCTGTTACTGTAGCTCCTGCTGTGGATGTTTTTCAGGGCATTTTTGTGTTTGTTTGTTTTTTGCATTTGTCTTTTATCTCTGCATGGGTTTTTTTCAATCTAAAAATGCTTTCAACCTTGTGTTTATTTGGATTGCCTGTGAAACATCAGGTCGTCTTTGGTGACTAATTAGGATCCTCCGTGAATTTACAAGATCAAACCGACACGGCAGCCTGTAGTGAGTGCCAGAATAACTCTCCAGGTCGAATCGTGTTCTTGCCACTCCTTCATCTTCTTTGTCCTTTATGGCTGAATTCCATGTTAAGCTCACATTGCTTTTCTCCAGTAGTGCTGAGTACTGAAGTTTATTTGATAAAAATATACTTATTAAATATTGGCCGGCCTGAGTATATGTCTATTTTCACTAATAGTGATGTATTTCTACTGTACATATATTTGTTCAGAAATATAAATCATGTGTCATAAAAAGACCAATTCAATCTCATTTCATTGTGACAATCAGCCCAGAAAAACAGGCCTCTAGCTCCCTCCAGTGGCCATGAGGAGAAAGTCCACCACTCCCATTTACTTATATCATTTCATTCACTCTATTAATCCCTCATTTTTCCAGTTTCTCTCTTTCCTGATGCTCAGTATGTTGATCTTCTTATTTCTATCTTCTTTCTTTTTTTAGAATATGCCAGGACATAACGATGAGCTCCAACAGCACAGACCCTGGTCTCTACCTGACTTCAGACACCTCACCAACGTTGGCCGGAGTCTATCCACAGTCCAATGCTCTTCACCAGGCGGAAAGCGGAGGCGCCCCCTGGTTTGTTTTTCATGTAAATACCCTGGATGACAACTCATCTTCTGCCAGCCAACTCTTCAACCTCACCTTAGAATCCCCGGATGGGAATGGAACCGCGGACATCAGTCCCTCAGGTGGCCACCCAGTGTGGCAGGTGGTCATCATCGTCCTCCTGACAGGGATGCTGTCTCTCATCACCATCATTGGCAACATCCTGGTGGTGGTGTCCTTCAAGGTGAATCGCCAGCTCAAGACGGTCAACAA
>NC_024318.1:6861599-6871114 GCF_000523025.1 Cynoglossus semilaevis
GGTCATCTCCATGAACCTGTACACCACCTATCTGGTGATGGGATACTGGGCCATGGGGAACTGGGCCTGTGACCTATGGCTGGCTATAGACTACGTGGCCAGCAATGCTTCAGTTATGAACCTGCTGGTCATCAGCTTTGACCGCTACTTTTCAGTCACCAGGCCTTTGACGTACAGGGCCAAACGGACCACAAAGCGAGCCGCGATCATGATCGGCCTGGCCTGGGTTGTTTCTCTCGTGCTGTGGGCCCCTGCCATCCTACTGTGGCAGTATCTGGAGGGGAAGAGGACGGTGCCCTCCCATATGTGCTACATACAGTTTCTGTCTGAGCCAACAATCACTTTCTGCACAGCCATGGCAGCTTTCTATCTCCCTGTGACAATAATGAGCGTCCTCTACTGGCGCATTTACAAGGAGACGCAGAATCGTTCTAAAGAGTTGGCCGGGCTGCAGGGTTCGGGGGTCCGCGGTGCCACCGGAAGCAAAGGTGGGAGTCGTGGTGGTAAAAGGACCCAGTTACTCCACCAGAAGGGAAGTTCCCGAAGTTGCAGCAGCTATGAGCTCACCAGGTTGTCCAAGGGGAAGCGTGCGTGTGGCGAGCTGGTCAGTGGCTTACGCTGCTGGCCTGGGATGCGATCCTGGCGACCAGGGAGCACTCGTCGAGGTGAGGGGGATCCGGATCAGAGTAGCAGTGACAGCTGGAACAACAACGATGCTGCAGTGTCACTGGACCACTCTGCGTCTTCTGACGACGAAGACTGCGGCGGCAGAGAGATGATTCCACAGAGTCATGCCATTTTCTCCATTGTTCTCAGCCTGCCGGGAATCAAAGCTGCTGTCAACTCCCAGCTCACCTCCTGCGAGGATCTGGATGCAGCCTCTGAGGAGGATGCCCTTCAAGGGTCTGAGTATAACAGAGACAGTCTTACAAGAGAGACGGCGAACACCACCACCATGACGACTTCTGACGAAGCCAACAGCCAACCAACCAACGCCAAATGTCCGTCTGCTTCGATCTCCTTCAAAGAAGCAGCTATCGCCAAGCGCTTCGCCGCCCGGGCTCGGAATCAGATCACCAAGAGGAAGCGCATGTCTTTAGTGAAGGAGAAGAAGGCGGCGCAGACTCTCAGTGCCATCCTCTTCGCTTTCATCATCACGTGGACACCTTACAACATCATGGTGCTGATCAATGCCTTCTGCAAAGGTTGCATCCCAGAAACCCTGTGGGCAGTTGGGTACTGGCTATGCTACGTCAACAGCACGGTCAACCCCATGTGCTACGCCTTGTGCAACAAGACTTTCCGTACGACCTTTAAGATGATACTGCTGTGCCGCTGGGACCAGAAGAAAAGAAGGAAGCAGCAGTTTGAGGAGAGGCACTCCGTGATCTTCCACAGGAGAATCCCCAGGGAGTCTACGTAAAGTTCAGGATGCGGAATCGTCCGTGGCAGAGAATCAGAAGTTACAAGAGAAAGGAAAGAAGCATCCATGAAGTGTTTTCTACGTGGGATTGGTTCACTTTACGATCCTGACGTGCTTCTCTGCTGGTACGTTGGTCCCAGCAGTCAAACCTGATGAGACTCGGACATCTGTGTGTGTCAGTTCATCGGTGTTTCCCAGCTGTTGTGGATGTGGATGTGATGTGTGGGGCGCAGTGTCAGATGAGGTCCAGAGATGTAGCTAGACTGTCCGTAGTTGAAGAACTGTTTTATATCAGTACAGCCGAGCTGGGACGTGGAACCGATTGAATGAAAAGGGCTTTTAAATGTATTGCAAGAGATTTAGGGAGATGAAGTTGACACAAAGAGAGAGAGAATCTTTGTGATAGGATGTAGGAGATCACATTTTGTATCACTTCTTTCTGTGGGTAACCTAAACTTGTAATGTGGTTTTGCATTTTAAACAAAGCTGTGTATTTGTTACATGTCAGTGAAAACCACAACAAATTGACATTGTATTCACGGGCTTCTACGTCAGTGCTTCTTTGACCCGCCTGGATGTTTGAACCAGAACATCTGTGAAAGGACTTTATACATGAATATAGCCTCTTGTCTTATGAAGTAAAAATCTTTACTTGTGTCCTAAAAGAAAATGTTATTTTTGTGATATTCATTTAAGTTTTTCTAGATATTCCTAAAACTTTGAGCCAGTCTAAAAAAAAATAGATTCTTTTATGGAACTGAGTCGTGAATATTCTGTGTGGCACCACAGTCAGTGAGCTGCTGTTGTGTTCAATGTGATCGTTGTGGTTTCTATGGTGGAAACAATGAGTCAATTGGTTGTATTTTATGTATGAGTATTGATTATACCATGATGGTGATCTGTGTACATTTGGATAACGATTGGTTGACACACAAAAAAATGCATATGTGTTTTAAAACTCTTTTAAGCTTTGTTTTATTTCTATCCAGATCTACCCAACACAGGTAGAACAATGGCGGCCTCTAGTGGCGTAAAAAAGAAAGTCAATCAGTCGTTTTAACATCAACCGCTCAAATGAAGGTCTACTGTTTAGATCAGATGTTTATTTTATTATTTAGATCGTTAATTATTATAATGACTGTGAACTGAATACAGAATTTAATTTCTCACTTGACATATAAATTAAAATCGAATATTCAAAATCGAACTTACCCTCACCATTAATGGTATTGGTTGGATTTGTTTTTATTATAAATGAAATGTTTCCCATAATTGCTCTCACAGCATTAATTTGTAAATAGAATCAAATCCTGTTTGTGTCTCTTTATATTTTGTAAACGCAAATGAAAAACCATAAGAGTAAACACTGGTTCCCTCTAACACTCAACAAAGAGACACCAAATGAGACTGAGACGAGAGGATTTCATTATTTTAAAAATGCACATTATGTTGTCAATGTTTTTTATTATTGTTGTTGTTGTTGTTGTTATTATTATTATTATTATTTTTCCTGCCAAACACACTTTCCATAGACTGATATGCAAAATGGATACAGCAATCAGATTCTAAACAAAGTGAAGCTGACGTGTACAGAAGTACTCCACTGGTTTCAAATAGATATTATTGAATATTCAAAGCTACTTCATTGTGCTTATTAAAATCAGTTGACATATTAATTATGTCGGGCAGCATGAAGCACTTTTGTGGACTTGCAATCATACTGATTTACAATGCTGGAGAAACTAGCAGAGCACTTCTGGTCCATTTCTGGTCCACGCTTCAACCTTGTTGGAAACCTTTGGTTAACTTTTATTTCGCATATTTAAAAAAAACATTACAGTCTATGACTCTTCCAGAGAAATGTGCAGAGGGAATATGTGGAATGAAAGATAGAATTTACTTTAAAAAAAACAAACCCCAGCAGATTAGATTTGATGATACTGGATACACTGGTCATGAATGATAAAAAAAGAGGAAGGAAAGAAAGATATCCAGCGTGTGGGTGCGACATCTGCTTTTTTACACAATGTGCTCCCAAGTGTCTCAATGCACTTTTCGTCAAAGTATGAGATTTTGTATTTAAATATTAGAAATCTATTGGATATGTGAACTAGGGAAATGGTCAACACAAACATTTTGTTACATTTTAAGTATGCTGACCATATTCATATTTTAAATCAATAAAAATCTAAAAATGATGAAACAATGTTTGTCACATTTTCTTTTTAGTATAGACGTTTTGTTTTCACTTTGTGAAATGTGTGTTTTCTAGTCTTACTGAAGAGTCGACAGAGAGGGGAGAGGAAGTGAAATGACATAGGGTAGAACAATTAAGCCAAGAAAACATTTTAATCAGTCAAACAATAGCAGAAATTATCTAAACAAATTAATGTAGTTGAGAAATAAAATACACAATGACAAAGCTTTGCACGTGCTAAATGCCATAAAATATAAAATAACAAAATAAAATAATATAAAGCAATTTGATTTTTATTTAAAGCTGATATCAGTTAAATTATTAGCAAACTTTCTGTTTTAGAAAAAAATTAAATCTTTCAATTATATTTTTCACCACTAAAAATTATTTATAACTATTTCTTTATATGTTCTTGTTTAATTTGCTATTTCTGATTTGTAAACAGAATTTTAAAGTTATTTTTTTTAATTGTTTTTGTCAGACACAAAGAGCTGTGACACGTTTGTTGATTGCACGGAAGAGTTTAAGTGTTGCACAAGAAGTCCGTTTGAGTCCAAATGAGAAAATACGGTTTAATGTCATAAGATGTTTTCTTTTTTTTTTCTTTTAAAGTAATAATTCTATTTCATTTTCACACGACTCTTAGGGTTCCGTCAGAGCTTTACAGTGTTATTTCATAAAGTTAGTTTTAAAGTATAAATTAAATCAGCGAATCAGGAGAATTCTTTGCTCTTCGTCTGCTCCGTGAAGAGGTTTGATGAAGTTAGTGTCGTGTCAGACGCTGCTAATGGAGGACAGCCATGGAGATCAGCCATGTGATGAGGAAAATACCAACTTCATGTGACCCACGGTGCATAAGGAGAGACAAACATCTGTTTGTGTTGTTTTCTCCAGTCAGCGCTGAGTCACCGAGGAGGCTCCAACAGGCAAGTCGACCGTCCGTTCACATACAACGATTTTAAAAGAGAATTTAACTCGTTTTTTAAAGATCTTTTACAATTTAATGTAATGTGGCTTAAAAACCAACGCGGTACATTTCTTATATTATATCATGTGTTAACATTTTAATGTAATGTGGCGTAAAAACCAATGCCGTACATTTCTTATATTATATCATGTGTTTGTTAATCTTGGTTTTTAGGCTAATACTTGTTGCTAATGTCTTTTGGTTTTCTTTAATCAACTTGTGTAATACTTCTGTATGATTGTATGAATTGAAAACATTAGAAACATCGTAAGAAAATATCTTTAAATGCTCAGGATACAAATGTGACAATAATAATATTATAATATATATAGTTATATATATAGTTCGGCCGGTGCTTCTGTGCAATATACAGTAGGATGAGGTGGAGGTGACGGAGCTGAAGATACTGAGGTCTTCACTGGAAGAGAGAAGGTTAGAAAGGTCTGGACATGAACCAATCAGAGGGTCAGCCAAGGGTCAGAGGGAGGCAGGTGATCAGCCATTTATCATGAAATGATCCAAACCCTTCAATATTTATGCACTGAAATCCTGATCCCTAAAAGACCTAAACATTACTAGACCATAGAGAGGGTTTATCATCACTGTAAACAACAACATAATAAAAAAAATGCACGAGAACAGAAAACAAAAGACGTCTTGTGTTGAGGATGACCTTTACATTTTTATGTCAGAACACAGTGTTCATTCTCAGAAAATCTAGAACAAAAACAATGGGTGAAAAATAACTCCCTCTTCTCTTTCCTCCAGCCAGTACAGATCACCTTCCCTCTGGTTGAAACTCCAGTGAAGTCAGCATGCATACCATCAAAACAGTGGAGACCCAGGTGCCCATCCTGAAAGAGAGTTTCTTCACCACCACTTTTAAAGGTCGGAGGAAGAGTAGCATCACAACCGCCCTGCGTAAACAACATCAGCCTGTCATCAGCGAGCCTGAACAGGGCACTTTAGATGGCCAGAGTTCTGGAGAAATTCAGCCCCACTCAGATGGAAAAGGTCAGAAGCAGCACACTGCTGCCGGGCCACACAGATTCAGCCGATCAACCAGCGTGCCGGTATGCAACACAGCTGAGCGTGCTGGAGCAGATGGGGAAGGAAAGGAGGGGCAGAAGGAGAGGAAGGATCAGAGAGTGAAAGAGGCTGTGCATGGGAGGGGGAGAAAGCATTCAGTCAGTGGTAACAAGCCCGAGGCTGTCAGTGCCAGTCTCCTCCTCCCTTCATCATCATCATCTGCAGCATCAGTGTCACCGGGGGAGGCAGCGTCACCATCACAGCCAGCGTTAACCTCAGTGGGCAGACAGCGAGGATTAAGCAGCTCTGGTTCTACAACCATCAGCAGAGGAGCAGCATCACTCACAGCACAGGAGGATGCCAGGCGTGCCCAACCTCGAACCCAGCAGTATGGCCTGTTAGCCAAGGGTGTCCGCTTGCTCAGGAACATGGGTAACCAGGAGACGAAGCAGAAGAAAGCAAGTGTTGAAGCAGCAGCAGATGTCTCCTGTGAGTGTGATGAGGATGAAAATGAGGTGGACAAAAAATCCAAAAAGCCTTTTGGCAAGATGAGCAAAGGAAAGGGTGAGAGCAGCAGTAAGAAGAAGACAAAGTCCGAGTCAAAGGGTTCAGTTTTCTCTGGCATCAGGAAGAGTTTGTCCAAGACCAGAGGCTTGTCAAAGGACGACTTATTGGAAGATGGTGTCTCTGCTCACTCGAGTAAAACAGGCGTCAAATCCAGAATAAGCACGAGTCTGTCCACAGACGAGTTGGAAATGTTCTCGGATACAGAGGCTGAGGTGAGCCACCTGACCACAGAGAGTCACCAGCCTGTAATGGGTGAGTTTAGAGAGAAAAACGGCTCTCTGTCGGATGCTGACCTCTACAGTTTTCACTCTGCAATTGCAGAAAATGACAACCTTCTGTCAGAGATCCAGCTCAACATGAAAGACCAGTTCATGACCAGTGAAGTAAGTGGTTATTTATTTGAAAAACTGAATGTAGAAGATGGAGATTTTGAGAAGGAAACATCTCAGCAGCTATTTAAGGTGGAACAGGAAGATGGAAGAGACAGTGTTGGTCAGGAAATAGAACCCAAAGATGGGAAAATGAATGAAGAAAAGTTTGATAGACCCTTGTTGGGAAGCTCTGGGTCTGTGAGTGATGGTACTCCATCACCCTCAACCCTGGATGTAGACAGAAGTTGTGACAATGTTTTCCCAAAGACTAACAGCACATATAGTTTCGCTGACACCACAGCCACGACTACCTCATATGAAAGTGCAGAGGAACTACTAGAAGACCTGGAGAGCCCGGTCTGTTTCCCACAGCTCTGTGGAAGTGATCAGAGCAAAGACGAGTATGTACCATGTGTCGACCTGGAGCCGGTGGAACCAGGACTGGGCACGAGGGGAGCTCACAAAAGTGCAAGCAGTGTGGATCTGTCGATGGAGAACAGGGAAGAAGAAACAGGAAGACGAGATTTCTTCTCTCTGCAGAGAAAGAAGAATAGTTTTTCTCTCCTGCTAACAGATAGTCCTCCTGATTCCCAACCGAGGAGAACCTCCTCCAGCTCCCTCTCTGCTGTCAAACTCTACCCTCCAGTCCATCCTTCGTATATCAAGACCACCACCAGACAGCTCACCTCTCCAATTGGCTCTCCCATCACTACGCCGCTATCGCCCAGAAAAACGGACGCCACAGATCGTCCAGTGGAATTCATCGAGGCTCAGGAGGTCAGGAGGTACAAGCAGAGGTCCTCCTCCATCGCTGGGCCCATCAGCGTTCCTGCAGATTGGTCCCCGGTGTTGGTAGAGCCAAGACTGCCAGGTGCTGAGGTCAGTTTCTTGGAGCAGACACAGGAGAAGGGTCACGTGGGTGGGACGTACTGGACGCTGGGCTCCAGGAGGCAGCAATACACACGACAGAACTCCACCAACACGGTTCCCTATGTGGACGTCTTCTCAGGTGAGACAAAAAATATGCTGCAAACAGGGGCACAGTAGCAGCTTGTAGTTGCCATGAGTCTAGACAGTGCCCTCTTGTGGCCATGGGTGATAGGGGAGCAGTATCAAAACAGTGAGGAAGTATTGATGTGACTGGGTTTAATAAATATCCAGAATTCTTCTTTCTATTAATACATAGTCTCTGCTGTGACAGTGAGCAGAAGGAGAGAGAGAAAATGTCTGGGGGGGTGGACTGTACTACAACTGGGTGTTGCCTTCCCATGGTTTTCTTTTCAGTGAAATATGAATGACCCCTAATCACATGATCTCACTGAGATGATGTAACGAATGCAGATGGGGAATTAAAGGATTAACTATGAAGTAGTCACTGCAGACTAAAGCCTTTATGACAGGTTCACATTCTCATCCTTGAGCAGCATCACATGACACAGGTCATCTGAGACACTGACTTTGACCAATGTTTTTCTTCAGAAGTTAGATATTTATTTTTCAAATACAAATTAAATTTGAAATACCTGATCCATGTAGTTGAAATGCAATAAAGTTATCATGATTAATTATTTTAATTTATCCACATCTAACTGGTGATTAATTGAAAAAGAATGTATTGTTTGACCAGCCTTAAAGTGATAAAGAAAATGAATGTACTTTATTTAACGTCATAATAGAATATCGTGTCAAATGCCTCCCTCTTGTGGTTAGTAATGTTATTTCTTTTCTATTTACTGTATACACATAGATTTAATTTGTCCATTGTGTTGCGGGGAATCCCCTGGTGGACTAGAGGTTATATTTCACTTCAAGCCTTCAGCAGTCATGTGTTGTTTTCTCAAGTGGCGTTGTGAAATAATTGCAGCAAATTGACTTGTGGTTTGAATCTTAACGATTCACAAATCAGCACGTCCTGTGCTTCAAAAGAGTGTTTTTCTTGCTGATTTTTGGGAAATGGCTCTCGATTAAATCAAAGCATTGAGGTTTTTCATAAAGTGTTTTCACAGCAAATGCCTCCTTGTGACGAAACAATGCCCCCTCTGTCCTCGCTCATTGTTGTGGTGCCTTTTAGCAGCTCAGCTCCTCGCCGACTCTGTCTGCGCCTGAGCTCGTAAATCACAGCTCCCAATGACAACACTGGCAAACCACAGCAATGCCATCCCACTGGCTGTGGCACGTTAAAGTGATGTAGATGAAAATAAGAAGGGTCTAAACGCTCCATGCACAATGGAAGTATAATTCTATAGCATTACAATGTTTTTTTTTTTTTTTTTCCTATAGCATTACAATGCTTTTTTTTTTTTTTTTTTGCTTCATCTGCAATTCAGAACGTCAACATCTGGCTTTAATGATAATTGAATCAAACTGCCGTTGATAAAATGTATTGTGGTGCATTTGATTCCCAGTTTTGTCAATGTTTAAAAGATTTCTTAAAATGACAGAAATCTGCTCAGGACATTGACCTGCACTGGTCAAACTATCAAATAACACTGGATCTCATGCCTTTATTGGGCCACATATGGTACCTATAATGTGGGTTGCAGTTCAGACAAAACTAAACCAGAAAAGTCTGTCTCATGGCAACGATATTATTTCGTCTAAAGTGGTATTTTTTACTATAGGCAATAGCGTAAACCTAGAACAATATCGGCAATAAGTATCTGGTAATGAAATCATCACGAAAGGTCAGTTTAATTTTAAGATCAGTGCCTTTGGGAAACGATTTACATTCCACTGTTATTATTGTGTTAAAGGTCAAACTCTCCACATTTAAATGGTTTAAACAGTAAAAAATTAACTGACTTTAAACACAGATGCTGTTGAATATACAGTGTCAAAGACATCTCTGAGTATTTCTTTATTTAAATGTGTGGCCCAATTAACACCTTTTCCTTTCACTCGCTTCTCCTCAAATTTGCAAATATAGGTGTTTCATTATCACATCTGAAACTGAGACTTCAC
>NC_024318.1:6871155-6904576 GCF_000523025.1 Cynoglossus semilaevis
AAATATTCATAAGACTCTGTCTGGAGACTCTGCTGAGGTGTATCTGAACAGCCTTCCACAAAAAAGAAAAGTTCATATTTTACCGCCAGAAGCAATTGACTGTTTTTCTTTCTTTCTTTTTTTTTTCTATCAGGTCGTACTTTGTTGGACAGGCTGTGTATGCAGTGTGGAGAAGGATCTACAGAGGACGAAGCAAAGAGCGTGTGTCACCGACTGCTGGTCCAGGGTCTGCTGCAGAACTACAGTAACAGCTCCACGGCCCAACACAGTGACACTGCACCAGCAGTATTTCAAGTAAGGTCAATAATGTATTACAAAAACAAATGACAAAATCATCTTTAGGTTCAAGTTAACTGTGGAGTCAAATGTAAAAAAAACTGGTGGCTGACAAAGTTTTCCAACAAGTTTATAGAGTAACTTATCCAAATTAAGATGAAACCAAGGACGTTGTCTCGGCAGCTTAGGTCAAAATACATCATAATTCATTAAAACAACTATTTTATTATAAAGAATAGTGCCTCCGTTAGGCTTGAAGACTATTGTCGTTTCTTCATTCTTCAAAATGCTCTGATCTCACTGCTGTCGTCTGCAGCTTTGTTCAGTTTACAAGGGGGGATTTTGGAAAACTTGTGGTGAAAAACAAATGTTTCTAAATGGCCATAACTGCTTGTTTTTATCATAACAAACCGGGGTCTGCGTAGACTTTATTTTCTGCGCAGATTGAATTATTTTATCTTTCAAAAGGTCCTTCAGTTTCCACAGAACTACTTTGATGGCGAGCTCTTCGTTTTAAGATTGATCTGTAAAACATTATACAGTATGATGTCAGTGAAGGTTAAGCTGTTATCAGCTCTTTCAGTTGATTATATATGAGATCAATAACTTTTTTCAGAGAGGAGTTTGTATTCTGTCTCATCTTGACTTTTGGATTTTCAGGAATTCATTTCTGTTCCTCTAAAGCACATGTAAAGTCTCCAGAAGGACAGAACACAAAGATACAATCGCTCTCTTGTTCCATGTGCATTTCTGAAATATTAAGTTTGTTCTTGTTAGCCTGGTTCTTCATTTTTGTTCTCAGCTTTGTTCAGGATATACCACAGAGTGGAATCAGAGTTATTGACTCAGGTGTAAATGTATATATGTACTGTATATACTGCGAGTATGTGTATTTCTACATATATATGCATTTATACATCTGTGCAGGTATGTCTATATACATAAGTATATATTTATTAATTTTATTCATGCATACTGTACTGTACAGTATGTATGTACATATAGACACACTATAGCAGGACCTGACACACACATACATGTTCAAACAACTTTTGAATCGCATTAATGGAATAGGCGCAGTCTCTCTCTCTCTCACTCTCTCTATCTCTCTCTCTCACACACACACACACACACACACACAGAATCTCATAACTCTACACATATTTCTGCTTGCGTAAACTCATCTGCTGACCCCAAAAAAAAAAAAAGAATCTCATAACTCTCCACTTGTCCTCGAGGTCTTACATTATTCATCTGGACTAAGTACAATCTCTGCTGCTGCCACTGAAAATACACATCCCTTTGTTATTGCTACTTCTCCCCCAGCTCCTTATGTTTATCTCTAACCTTCAGACTCTCCTACTAGGTTATATTCACTGGAAGAGGTGTGTATATATATGTGTATGTGTGAATATATATATATATAAAAATATACACACATTTATACATATATATACATATATATATATACATATATATATACATATATATATATATATATACACTGTATGTGTGTCTAAAGAAAACACTGACATACTTCTCTGAGTAGAATACCACTGACGGCACTGGTTTACATCAGTCGACTATGCAATAGATTATTCACTTATATTCATGCATTATTCAGACACACATTACTGCTTCACACTTTTCCAGCTCATTTATGTGAGATCTGCTTCACACACCCCCATATTTATATAATTTGGCAGCGTGTTGTCAAAGAACACGATACAGCATATAAACCAGATGAGAAAAAAAAAAACACAGAAGGTGCAAAACTTTTCTCAAAACAACTTGAATAATAACAGGGAGACCTTTTCAGCTGAGCAGCGGCTACAGTCACACACACACACACACACCTCCTAGTAGATCTCCTGAAGGAGTGTCAATCTCCGAGTGTGTTCCTGTTGACATGTCCTGTGTTGTCTTCAGCTGAGTGTACAACGCCGGCATGAAATGTCACGGATGAAGGTGCTCAAAGTTCCACATCGGCATGAAATGTTACGGATGAAGGTGCTCAAAGTTCCACATTTTAAAATCGCCCCCTGTTTGAACAGATTAAGAACTCTCCCTGAGCGACTCACATCACTGGGAATTATGGGATTAAACCGTTTTCACCAGGGCTCCGGCTGACTCGCTGCAAAGTTGTCAAACAAAAAAAAGCTGCGGTTTAACATTTTTATTCGCCATGGAAACTGACATATACACTGAGCACAACATGCAGCCGTGATTGTGAGCGTCACGCTCCCGACACTTAATGGAAACATAAAGAAACCTTCAGCCAGAGGAGCTCAGTGGTTTCAAGTAGGGCAGCATCTTGAACGCAGCATTGCATCAAAACGTCCAAGTGGTTATGGAGAAAAGAGAGGGAATGCAGAAATAATTCTTTTGATGTGTTTTCTAGGCTAAGATGTTATCTATTAGAGCCAAGTCCAGATCAAGTCAAACATGTTTTTATGATGGAACAGGATTTTTTTTTTCTTTCTTCTTCTTCTTCTGGGTCCAACACAAACACAGACAGAAGATTTGATTTTTCAAAATAAAGTTTGGGTTTTGATTATTGTAGCTTGTATAAACAATGTAAATCTACACTAGAGTTTACAGGCTTTGTGTCACATGGTGATGTGAATTTATTTCGTTTTTGTGTCTGGACTACTTCTTACATGTTATTGATATTTATGCATCACTTTCATTCTATTGCCATATGCAGGAGTGAATGTTTTTTTTTTCTGTCTCTAACAGTTACTGTAAATGCAGTTATTTATTCACTAAACTCTACACAGGAAGACCAGTTGTACACATGGGCGTCCGTGGGCCTGCCAGTCTCCCCCAACCTGTGGGAGTTCTCCGGAAGCCGCAGTGGAAACAGAACGCAGGGCCTGAGATCAACTTTGAATCATTCATCAGGCAAGACACCAGGAGCCTTAAACTCCCAGGTTGGAAATATCTCATTATATTATGTAATATCTATGGTCAGAATATTGTTTAAGGTACAGTCTTGTTTTTTCTTTTAGATTTCATTTCCGATTCACATAGAGATTTTGAAAAATACAAAAAAAAATTACTTTAAATTCTCATGAAGTATTGAGATACAAACATGGCTGCTTAATTTAATCTGAAGGCACAGCCCTACAAAATAAAAAAGTACATTTTAGAAAATTAGAAAAAATTAATTATGAAAATTTTAAATGTATTTTTGTCTTTATAAGTCAGTTTGGTGGGTTAGATAAAAATGTGGATACTCTTTTTACCTCTATTTATTTATTTTAATAATTTACGTAGTTATATCTGTAATGCATTATGTCTATTTATCCTTTATCAATTTCCTGTGTCTGTCCCTAATTTAGCTTGATTGTGTGAATGTGATTTTATTTTAAAACAATACTGTTGTTGTGGGGCAGATTAAGATTAGTATATGGGGCCAGGCACTGATAAAACATAAAAGCCTTGGTTGCCCCCTGCCCCAAAGACCATCACGTATGGATTGAATTTGATCAAGTTCCTCATCTTGTAAATCATTCTTTGTCCACCAGAGGTCAGACTTGTCCGGAGAGACTTTCTCAGATTTTTTTTTTCTCGATCAAGCCGTCCTCCTTTCAGCAGAGATAATAAATTTGAAGGGCCATACTGACTGAACATTTACTGATGTGACCACAACTGGGGAAATGTGTTCTTGCAGACACTGGCTCTCCCCACATGAGGCCCAGTGAGACACTCTGTCTCTGGGGTCAAGTCGTTGAGTATCCCCCTCATCTCTGCTCTAACCAGCCTGGAGCCAGAGGTCTGACGGAGTCTAGACATAATAGACTTTCTTGACTCTTTCTTAGCTCATACTTCTGTCACCAGTCTCCTTCAGTTGTGAGTGTTTCTTGTTTTTTAAGGCGTAATTTATTGAATGATAATGTGTTCAAGACTTGGCAGCAAATTTTCAGTGTTCTTTTCTTGGATTTTGTAATATTGTGACTACACATTTGTTTTTGATGATGGTTTAGTGGAAAAGAAGACAAAACGCACACGTAGCTAAGCAGTGATTTTTATTTTTCTGTTTCACTGACAGACAGAGTCCAGCAGGTTGAAGTCACCTCAGTCTTCCTCAGAAGATGAAAGCTGTGTGATTCCTCAGCTGGAGCGAACCATCAGTGACCTCCAGATGAAGATCGCTGCCTTGCACCAGGCTTCCTCAGCCAAAGGCAGCAGAGAGAAAGTGGGATCTCCGGGTGCCTTACAGTTGAGAGAGGGGACCACCACTGGCATGAGCCAGGAGGTGTCAGTCCAAACCTCACCTGTGGAGGAGGGCGTGAAGTTTGATGTGCCTTTGAGCAGAGGATCCGGCAGGGCCTCGTCCTCTGTCCCTAAACCTACAGAGAACTTTGTTTGCACTTGCCAAAAGCGCAACAACCTTCCAAGTGTGCCTCCACCTCTACCACCGCCACCACCTTTGCCCATTACTCTTAAAACACCACCACCACCACCTCCTCCTCCACCACCACCACCAGGTTTTGGACCACCACAACCTCCTCCCCTTCCTGGTTGTGGACCTCCACCCCCACCTCCACTGCCTGGTATGGGCCCTCCTCCACCTCCTCCTCCACCACCACCACCAGGTTTTGGACCACCACGACCTCCTCCGCTTCCTGGCTGTGGACCTCCACCCCCACCACCTCCACTGCCTGGTATGGGCCCTCCTCCTCCCCCCTTTCTGCCTGGAATAGGCCCCCCACCTCCACCTCCACCCCCAGGCTTTGGGCCTCTGCCTCCAACGGGCCCCATGCCCCCCATGTTGGTCCAGGAAGCTGCCTCTGCCAAGGCCGTGATTGAGCCCCCCAAGCCAATGAAGCCCCTCTACTGGACACGCATTCAGCTGAATGCTAAAAAGTAAGGATACGCTGCATCAAGTGGAGATAGTCATGGGTCATTTCCACTGAGGTACACTCTGAACAGTAGAGAATTGAGAGGAAGCATGTCCACTTAAGATAAAAATCAGCAGCATGCTGTGGGGGCAATAGAAATGCTAACCTCGTGGAAAATGAAAGCGATGCAGTCCAGGCGTTGTGGTCAGCAGTGAAATGACTCCAACCACAGCTTCTCTCCTTAATAAGGCCTGGAAAGAAGTGGGATAAACTTGTAGAAATAAACCACTTCATTTACCTACGTGCCCTTCATATTACAACGTAAACAGGCTTTAATGGCTGACAGATATGACAAGTCTCCAACCACTGGATCAAGGCATGACAAATGAGAACTAATGAAGGGAGAAAGATTTGATGAATGTCTGTCAAAACTGAAAAAAGTTCCTTCGACAAAAAGGAAGAGGAAAAACATCAGATGGCTCTAGATCAAAACCCTTTGATCTGATTACAACTTTGAAAAAGGGTTAATTACAGATGACTGATTAACGGCACATTTTTATTTGTGGCAAATCCAAATGATGGAATTATTAATACGCAAACATTTTAAGAAATTCTGCTTTGTCCTCAACAATATTTATTATAATCATAATCATAATAATGAATATTACTTGTATTTAAATTGAAAGGCAGTTAAACGTAACATGTTTTGTACTTCTATCTAATCTTTGTCTTGTCTGCAGACAGCCTTCTCCTCTGGTGTGGGAGAACATCGAGGAACCCACTGTGAACTTCGATGAATTTGTGGAGTTGTTCTCTAAAGGTTCCGTCAAGGAGAAGAAGAAACCCATTTCTGACACAATCAGCAGGTCAAAGGCCAACCAGGTAGATTGTGCTCGGCTTCATTTTAGTAAATCCGTGCAGGAGACACAGTTTCACATCAGTGTTGATTCATAGACAGAAAAATGACACTCCAGATTTTTGTTTGTGTTCCTCCATCTTTACTTTCTCTCTTCTGATGTCCTGCTCTCTTCCATTTTTTCCTCACTCCTCTCTCTCTCTCTCTCTCTCTCTCTGTCTCTGAGTGTCTTTGAGTGACAGGAGGAACTTCTACAGCCAGACAGTTATTATGTGGTGTGAGCTCTGGCTCCCACCCGACTCCCCCGTGACCATCCCGTGGCACTGAGCCAATGTCTTGCGTGCAGTGAGGAAACCTCACGATGGTGATGACTGTTTAGGGGAGAGATGGCTGAGAAGGGGGGAGGAAGCAGGGATGTAGGAGAAGCCTGGGAGCCGTATTTCGTGAGGTGGTTCCTCCCATCGTGCTTTCTGTATGACTTAGTTTAACAGTCCCAGCGTTTCCCTCCTCAATGCCCTTTATGACACTCAGTCAATCTGCAAGTCAAACATTATCTGCTGTTTAACGCTGATCTTGTCATCTCTTAAAATCACTGCTCATAAATATGTTGGAGATGACAATTTCACACGTTTTGGCTTTTTTTTACTCTTGGCACGTGGCACTGGAATATAATACCCTCCATGTGGATTATTTGAACATGTGAGGATCCCACCACCAGAACCAAAGCAGGGTCTTCATCCGTTTCCCAAACCAGTTTTGATATGATTGGCAATAAATTGAAGAAAACTACAGAATAACAGAACAGAATAGAATAATGTGAACCCAAACAAGCAGAACACCCGTAAAAAGGTAAACAGAGTTCATCAGACCCAACAGTCGACATTGTCTGACGCTTTTATGAGGTCTGTCGTAAACACAACATCATCATGTCGCCGTCATAAATCTGTCAGGACGGGCTTTTTGGTCAGACCACATAAAATGTGTCATTGTTTACGGGACGGGCTGTAACCAGCGTACACGTCAAAAAGTTCAAAGACAGACAATTTAATTTTTTAAAAGTGTCTTGTTAAATAACTAAAACATGTTAAGGGAAGCCTCAAGTGTTTTTCAATGTCGAAATAGATTTAACCGTCGATGACTAATTTGTTTAAATTAATTTGATTGGGGTTTTTTTCCCTGCATTTTAAGACACAGCAGATTTTGTAAGGTAATTGATTTTACTCCATAGATGAGAAAAAGATGGAGGTTGTGACCCAGTGTGAAAGAAATAATCTGATCGTCACCCTGCTTGTGTTTGGATTTAATTGGATATGTAGAGTAATAGCTTCATAGATATCATAAATATATCTTTATTAAATTATTTTTATGAGAACCTTTTGCCCTCTCATTAAAGGGTGAAACATTCCACAGATTTCATTTCTTGTCCTTCACAGTGCACTTCAGCAACTGCTGTGTTTTTCTGTGGCCTCATGTGAACAAGAGCTGATTTACTCTTAACAAACAGAACTCACTACTGGCAACTGAAAACATGTGTATGTTCTGACGGATGGCTCGGAGCAAACACAGTGTCAAGATAAGTAAATGAGCAAATAAACAAATTTATTAGGGAAACATGGATCTAAAATGGGTATTGGCCACAATATAACCCTGCATTATTCCAGATAAAGGCATGAAATTATTCAATTTTTAAAGGGAAACCTGTTGTAAAAAAAAATCCACCCAAAAATAAGTCACAATTTGTTTTTTAATAATAACTAACATCACTCAATGACATCATAAAAATGTTTTACATATTTGGCAACAAGATATTGATATCAAAACAATTCTAAGTACACATTTTGAATTTGTGTAAATTTCCTTCTCAAATGTCTGCGTTTGAAAACAACATTTTTGACATTGATTAAAAACCGCTGTTCTGTAAAAATGTCCTTTTAAAAAATACCACCATTGTGCATGCTACCGCTCCATTAGCTGTGAGATAATACCTCTGACACCTGAGAGTCAAAACAGAGGGGAAAAACTATCAACAGCAGACTAACACTGCTTATGGTTTTCATCTAAAGAAATAAGACAGAGCACAAGAGCTGGAGGAAAAACATCAACCCACATCAGTCAGCAGTCTGTGGTGTGGTCGCAGTCATAATTGTGATGGACCAGAGACAAATTGAGCAGCGTGTTAGATTAGCTCTCTGCTCATCACTTGAACTGCTGGATGTGCCTTCAGTTCAGTGCTGCTGTGCACACGCCAGAGTCGGTAACAGCAAAAAATAAGAAAACTCTGACTGACCTCAATTAAAAGCCAACCTTTGACATTTAAGGACTGGCTCAAGGCCTGGAAACTATTGATCAGTATCCTCTTACTTACATCCCCCCCTGTGGGAGGAGAGCTGAACTGTTTTCTTGATGTGAAGAGACAAGCGCGCCCTCCAGAGCTACCGCTAGAGAGCGGCTCTGACGTCAGCTGGCCAGCGCTGTCAGAAAATCTCTTCAGACATCACTATCAGATGTACAGTGATGTTGACGTTGTCCAGACAGAGGTGGTGTCCAGTAAAGACATGGTTTATTACAAGTTATTCTGGGGTCTGAGCTCAAGTCCTTTTTAACTGTAAGAACAGAATATTTCAATTTGATAAACAGTTGTAAAAGCTGTCTGAAATAGCACGATATATGTGTGTGTTAATTTTATTTTTATTTTTAAATATATATGTGTGTTAATTTTATTTATTTATTTATTTATTTTTTTTAATGTGTGGTGGTCCACACAGGGTGTGGCTGGGGCTTTAAGGTCACTGGTTAAATTCCTTGTAGTCTCTATGGACATGATGTATGTGTTTACGGTGTGGGTTTTGGGACTTGAACCATTGGTTTTCTTGCTGTAAGGCAAGAGAACTAGGCGCTCTACCACTGAACTGTGTAACATGTGCGTTAACCTTGAGTGTAACATTAGCTGACATATATTAACACCGTGTGTTAACAAAGAGTGTAACATTAGCTGACATGTATTAACACCACTAATGAGCCATTTACTGATTGTCTCTTGTGCTGCAGAAGCACACCAGCTATTACTTACTTACTGTTGAATCATTTGGAAACATATCGTGTACAGCCTTTCCCCCCGAAGCCGTGGTTAGGCTTGGGAAAACAAAGACAGTTGGGGCCTGGTGATATAACTTCCTGTGTGTTTGTGGAGTCTGTGGTCTGTGTGATCTGGTTTAGATGGAAGCATTCCGTCTGGATCACAGTAGGCAGTGGGTTCCGTCAGGGTCCATGGTTCTCAGTAGGTGCTGTGGACGTGTGATGATGTCGTACGTTACAACATGGACGTGGGTTGTGATTCATATCTGAGCTGTGGACACAACGCTTTGAAAGTTTTTCATTCACATTTTCCTTCTAAACATTGTTGATAATTTGAAATAGTTCTTGGTTGTGTTTAAGGTAACAAAGGAGAAATGTGTGATTTACTGCAAATATAATATATAGAAACATACCACGCAGTTTAAATAATTATGAGACAAGTGACTATTTTTGTTGACTAATAGTTTGTAAACTTATACACTACCACATGTCGAATAATGACTATTTTAACAGTTTGTAAACTTATACACTACCACATGTAATAACCTCCACATCCTTCTCTATCCTCAACCCTCAGGTGGTGAAGCTTCTGAGCAACAAACGTTCGCAGGCCGTGGGAATATTGATGTCCAGTATTCATCTGGATATGAAAGACATCCAGAATGGTGAGTGTTAGTGGGATACTTCACTTAATATTTGGTTCTTGTAGACTCTGATATACTTCCCAGGTGCATGTGTTCAGTCTGTTTCCTGTATATAGTACATTGTTGTTATGTTAGTTTAGAAGGGATTTGAACCCAACCAAGGATTTTGGACTAGGTACAGTGGTACTGAACTCACAGGAAACATGATGTTTGTTGTCTCCAGAGATGCTTATTCAACAGGACAAAGATGATGATTTAAAATTGTCAGTTTCACAACAGTGTTTCTTAACATCCTTGTAGCAATAAATGATCATTTGAACAAGATTTAAGTTCATCACGTGATGAATCTGCATGAGAGCCATATTGCAGAAGCTGCGGCTAAATATGCATAACCTTCAGTTTATTGCGTTTTTAGAAAACTTCTCTGGACTCTGACCTTGTAGTTTACTGCAGCTTTGATTAGACTGCCGCTGATATTCATTAAGAATATTAATGTTCTCCCCAGGATTAATTGTAACAAATTTGGCTGTCAGCTCGCCTTCCGGTGAACTATCAACATCCATTGTTGCTGATTGAAACCGTCCAGATTAAATTATTATTATTACGGCGTGATCAGGAAACCAGATGGATCTGCGTGACTGTGATGAGTAGGAAAATTACTTCCACTCCACCAGGAAGATGTAGGTTCTCATGAACCACTTAGAATTATGAAATGTTTAAAAGGTTATTATTGCACATAATTGTGCATCAAATCTGTCTGGCTTTGAATGTCATCCTTATTTGTAATATGGCTCTCAGTTTTAATGTGGCGCCAAACATCATTTTCCACATTGTGTGCCTTTACGATCTCTGCTGTTAATCAGGTTTAGCACGTTAGTTAATGGGGTTACCTCCCACCTGCACACCATCAGCACATCGGGGTGTAATTAGGGAAATATCAAAAGTGCACAAACTCTTAAACACTTAATTTTTGAAATCTGATTAATCACAGGGTATCTGTGGATTCATCAAGATTAACAGAGATAAATCAACCTAAATTTGATCAAATCAAGGATTTACTGCCGTGCTCGATGAAGCTGGGTCGTTGACTGGAAGTTAAAGCCTCAGCACAGATGGTCTTTAAGTTTTCCACACAATATGTCCAAATAACAATTTTTATATTGACTGTGCGTTAAAGCAACCAGTAGATGGATGGCAATAATCAAGTTCACAAATCAATTAAATGGATTAACCTTGATTTTGATAAATCGTAAGATAATCGAGCCTTTGTCCAACTTACTGAAATAAATCTTTTTTTTTTTTTTTACCCGCTGATAAATGACTGAACTTGCCTCCAGTGTGAGGTCGTTGTGAAGATTAAACCTCCCTCTGGTAGTTTACTTTACTACAGGTCACCATAAGACGCCTGACATGTTATTTCTGCCGCCTGTTTGTCTTTGGTCTCATTTTTCATCATCTCTCCTCGCCTTACTCTCGCTCTTTCTCTCTCTCACTCTCTCTCCCTCTCTGATGAGTTCTCACCATCTTGTCTGAACGGCTTTGCTGAAGTGATGTCATTGAGGAGATGTTGATAGGAACAGACGGTCTTCCTGTTTGAGTTTACCGCTGATTACTCGCCAGTCTTCGGTCATTCACGTGTCTAAACACTCGTCTCCTCATTTCATCCAACCTCCTTTATCTTAGAGCCTTTGTTCCAGCTTGTGTGTGTGTGTGTGTGTAAATGTCACCTCGAAATGAAGATGAGCCACAGAAACGATCTGCTCCGTACTGTAGGTTTGCAGTGTTTAGGCCACTCTCCAAAGCTCCTCTGCTCTAATCCTTCCTCGACATCAGTATTATCACATTCATCTCAGGTCAAAGTGGGAGGGCAGACCAGGGCCACTCTCATCAGCACTTTCATTCATCTCCTATGTTAGGACAGTTTTTACCGTAGTCCTCAATTAACCCTGGGTGGAAGCTTCAGTATATCACTGAGAGCAGGGCTCTGAAAATGTCAATACTCAGACGCTTTAATTGCTGCTTTAATTATAATACCATTCACCTCACTTTAAAACCGTGTAAAAATGAGACGTTATGATTCCAAAAGAGAAACTTGAACGCTGATGACAGACCGAGGGGTTAAAACACATAAATAGTTTAAGAATTGACAGAAAACCTACCATTCAGACAGAGACAAGGCAAAAGATTTTCTTACTAGTAACTCTTTAAATTTTCCATTTGGAACAACATTTTACTTTTCTGCTTTTCACTGAATGGAGTGAAAATAACACCGGGATAAAGCAGTTAATTATCTCACCCTTTAACAAAAACATGGCAAAACACATTAATAACACTGTGTTATAAATTCACACTAATGTGTACTTCCTTTTTGTGAGCTGATCCAATGTTACTCATTTTCTGGGGAACTGTGAAGAATTATTGGACTAATTTGATAACAGCTTCACAGCTTGTTTGTTTATGTCCCTGTAATGAATCAGCATTTCCTCTCAGTTCCATGACGAGGACAATGACCGGCACCATCATCATCATTCATCACTCCATTTCCCCCAACTTAAAGGAAAAACAAACACTGAATCATTTCGATTTTGTTTTTATGATAGACCAACAGCGAAGTTAGAAGTCTTTTTTTTCACAGCTGTTGTTGTTGTTTGTTCTCACATTTGGCCGACATTCTGCATATTTCACAGACACACTTCGATGCGGCGTCTGCTTCCTGTGTGTGTTTGAAGCTGCAGGGTGACAGCTTTAGACAGCGGTTACTAGCGCCACACTGGGGCAGATCCTGGCAGATCAGTTTGGCTTTTTGGTCACTAGGGACCTTTGTCAGGGCGATGATACGGCTGCTCTCCTGTCAATGATCAAAGCCGTCAGCTGAACTCCGGTTCAGATAATAATGAAAACCAAATGTTTACAAGAGAAAAGTGTGAGAAACAGAAAAGCAAAAAGAAAAGATTTAGATTTGAAATGATCACAGAAGGTAAGACAAAAAAGGTTTTATTAAAACCGAAAACTTGACCAAAAATATTTGTCAATTTTCTAAGTAAACATTGTTGATCAAATCCATTACTCTGAGGTCATCATCAGGTTTCCTAAAAGAGTTTTCCAAGGAGTGCTGCTCTCTCTTATTATTGCTGACTTTTGCAGCCAGTAATAATAATAGATAATAATAGATTTTCATTACACAGGAGCTGAAGAGGTGAAGAGCCACATGTGGCCCCTAAGCCTTATGTTTGATACACCAATTTAGACCAGATTCACACTAAGACGTTTTATTTTAAACTCTTCAAAAGTTCCAGTTTGAATTGTGCTTTTCTCCATTTCATTTGTTGTGACCGATGTTTAAACAGAAATAAAACAGTGCTGAATTATGTGACATTTGGAAAAGCAAAGTGAAAAGTCAGGAGACTTTATTCATAGATTAATTCTCAATCTGTATATATTTACACAGTCAACATTATCCACCAAATCCATTTCTCTGACCTCAGTCCTCCACCGCTGCACCTCTGTACCAGATCTGCAGATCAGAACGGTGTCAGTAACACGGAGACCAGCTCACATAGGTGTGGAGTGCCTCCCCGGGTGACTCCGCGTAGAGCAACACCTCAACCTCAACACCACAGACCCCCAGGCTCTGTTTGTCTTTAAACATTTACTTTCAAAGGATTAATGCTCACGGGCGCCAGGTCCTTGCGCCGAGACAAAAAGGCGACACCAGGAATTCAAACACCGAGGTTCAAACACACATCTCTGCTCCTCTGACAGATTTCTGAGACCTTCATATTTATGTTGTAGTTGTGAGCCCTCGCGTGCTATCACGGTGAGGGCTGATAACCGTGAAACACGCAGCGCGTGTCACTTTGTGTGCAACTGTACATGAGAAGTGTTCCCGCTTCTCCAACGGCCGCTGTCAAAAACCCACGGGCAGAATGTGCTTCTGTGAGTTTATGGTTGTTTGTTCGAGCCGTAAAGTGTTGTCATCTGCAGGTTAGGAGAACTGAAGGCCTATTTGTGCTGGCTTGATTTCTGACTTGTTAGTGTGTTCCTCAGAGGTTGTGGAGAAGTGTCAGCACTTGTTTTAGTGTCAGCACTAACATTAACCACGTTGTCCTCTCTTCTGTCCAC
This sequence comes from Cynoglossus semilaevis, assembly GCF_000523025.1. Classification (NCBI taxonomy): domain Eukaryota; kingdom Metazoa; phylum Chordata; class Actinopteri; order Pleuronectiformes; family Cynoglossidae; genus Cynoglossus; species Cynoglossus semilaevis. The sequence goes on from NC_024318.1 coordinate 6,884,976, forward strand.
AGCCGTCCTAAATATGGACAACGCTGTCGTGGATCTGGAGACTCTGCAAGCCCTTTATGAAAACGTGAGTCTATCAGAGTTGCTGAGGTGTGATACTGGACTGTGGTGAGATGGCAAAAATGCATGTGTTATAACAGAGTCTGTCCTACTGGACCTGATCTGGTCACCGTTCAGATGTCAGTCCTTCAAACACAGCTCTGATTGGCTGCTCCAGTTTACGTGAGAGGCAGTTTTTTTCTCGTTTTATTTGTTGACTATTGTACCCACAAATTCTGTCAACACAGCTCTGATTGGCTCCTCCAGTTTACGTGAGAGGCAGATTTTTTCTCGTTTTATTCGTTGACTATTGTACCCACAAATTCTGTCATTGTCTTTTAGCCTCAAATAACTTTTGTTTTTCTTCAGTGTTTGTAGGAAAGCGGAACATTGACAAAAATTACACGTCCCGCAAATTTACACGGGCTTTGAGCTCCATGCATTGATTTCAAGTGTAGATGACTGACGGTTCAGGCGGATCCTGACTGCCGCGTTCAGTCTGGGAATGTCAGTCTTTTCTTTTCTCTCTGCGGTTTGCAGTAAAAGTATTATTTGGAGCTGGTTATTTGTGAGAAATTGAATGATTTATGGTTACACATTTCATGCCATTTATGAATAATCACTTCAGAATGAAACCTTAGACAACTCAACAAGCCGTGATATCAACAGATGACAAAAAATCAGTCATCGGCCATTAGCTGTTGTTGCGTTTGGCGTCAGACTGAGGCCCGACCACAGAACATCAACTGCAATCCGTCAAAAATTACCTCTAGGATTAGCAAACGCGGAGCATTTGTATGCAGTGCAGACAGGAAAATGTTCGCTCTTTCACTGAGACGTCAAGTCGACAGTGTCACTTAACTGTAATGCACATAATGTGCTGTTGTGAACACATCTCTCTGTATTGACCTCGTGGAATATGTTCCACTTAAAAGTGCAAACTTAAGGAAATGTGCATTAGATATCATAACAAACAGACAAGTCCCAAACTGTAGAGGTATGTGTGCAGTGTGCCAACAGAGTCAGTCTGCTGTGGGTCTGTCTGCCACTCAACACACAACATTTTTACGGTAAAGAGTTTTGTCTTCCTCTAAAACAAGACCTGATTACTGACATTTGACCACACACACACACACACACACCAGAATACATTTATTGACGTGTTTTTTTTTTTTTAATTCAGTGCTATTTTTGCCTTGTTTTGCAGCACAGCAACATTACACCATGTTGTATGCATTTCGCATGAAGGATTGATGACTCCATCATAAATATTTTTTCCGAGACGTCTCTCTTTTGGCTGTGAAGACCGTTTAATAGTTAATACATATTCATCACGTCCCGCCCTGTGGAAACTTCTCAGGAACTGTTAAAAAGCCAACTCCGTCAATAATGGAACATGAAAACGGCCACCTCCCCACCACCCCACCCCGCAAGCCACACATTTGAAGAGTGATACAGTTTTAAGATGCTGTGAAATTCCTATGAGTTGCTTTTTGGCAACGCTACACAGGAGAGTTGCTGGACCTTTGGCTGCCAGAGGCACATTAATGATGTTGATCACAGGCCGCAGTTATGAACCAGTGTGTGTCATGACTTAGTCTCCTAACCTTTTTACTCACCCCAAAACTTCAAGCACTTTCACTCTCACACCCCCTCGGACCCTACAACCGTCCCCCCACCCCCCCTCCTGCGTGGCCTGGGGCTATATTATTGGGTAGAGAAGCCAAATTGTTTCTCTTTTGTATTGCGAGACTCCATCCTGTCTGTGGGTCTCCAGCCCCCTAAACCACAGCTGGCAGCACAGTCAGCCTGTCTTGAGGAATGCAAGGGGCTTCTAATGGTTACACCCTCACTCACTGTGCTGAGAGCGAGATCACACGCTGCTCTCACTCACCATCTTTTTTTTTTTTTTTCCATCTCAAACACAAACATGCAGACAAACAAACACAAATGTGTAGATACGGTACCACAGAGACCAGCGGGGTCGTGGGTTGTCTCGAAGCCGTGGCTCCTCCTGCCATCTGAACTGTGAGCAGCAGCCATTGAAAGGGGTCACAGTGATAGTGGGACACCGCACATTCCCCTGTAATATCATCAGCCGTAATCTTGACCCAGACTGGGTGTCTGAAGTTGACTCTTTTCAGCTGACACCAGCTAAAAGTCATGGAAGTCACTGGAAGTCCATTCAATGACCGGAACCCTCACAGACACTCGGCTCACACTGATGGTTTCAAGGTGATTTGTGAAACCCAAAATAACTCTGCATGTTTATAACAGATGCACGTTGCCATTTAGGAACTCGCTTTTACTCATTTAATGTACAAAGAGTCTCATAAACGCAGTTTCATTGAAAACCGACTGACATAAACAGTGATTACAACCTGGCTGGCACCGCTTTGGACCCTATACCAGAAACACGGCTAATGAATACCACTTGGTTACCGCTGGAGCCCTGGCATCGCAAATATCATCCGACTTCTCCTTTGCATTTGATATTCCACATGGGGCTGTATTTCTCATGCTAACAACCGCTGCAACATGCCCTAGCAATTCAAAGATCACACGCTAATGCCTACTTGTCCCCAATTACACCAAACACTGCTGGGCTCCACCGCTGCCCTTTGAAATGGATCTGCTTTGTGTTAAATATATTTACACTTGAAAACATCTCGAGAAAAGGCGAGGGAGAGCTTGCCTCCGTCGGCAGAAGGCGGCAGTGTGTAGAATACTAATCGGGCCCCGAGTGTGTTTGATGCTGGTGTTTGATGTTTTCCAAGGATCCGTGCCGAGGCTAAATGCTGAAAAAAAAGATGGAGGGTAAAGAAGAGGAGAGAGGGAGAGAGGAAAACTTGCTCAAACTTTGACTTCGGGGGTCTCTGGTCTGTGGAGGGACTCAGAGGGTTTAGGTTCTCTCCCTGGATATGCCCTTATTGTTTTTACCCTTCTACTTCAGGCACATTAACATCCATTGTTTTTGTCTCTTGTGGAACCGAGGGGGCAGTTCTGGCCTGTTTCTGTTTTTTTTTCCCTCTTCTTCTTCTTTAAACCACCTTGTCTAAAACTGTGGTCCAGGGCCTGACAGCAGTACAATAGTGAGGAATGTAGTTAAACTAAAAGAAACATTTATGAAACTGTGTTCTCTGTAAACCGTCATACTGTGTGAGTTAGAGCTAAGAAACCAGAGCTGACGGTAAACTTTGTTAATAACAATGATCTCCCACCAATCCATTTTCCACCTTCAACCTACCATCTGCACTAAGGTTGGCCTGTGTGAGTACTTTAAATTGTATACTCACCACATGTACCTAATGGGACCTTACTAAATGGTGCCCCCTGTGGCAGCGTGTGTCAGTCACAGAGACTCGCACTGTAAATGTCCCCATTGTGGGACAAATAAGAGACTCAGTTTTATTGCAGATGAAAAGTTGGAAGAATGTTGTTTAACATAAACTTTTTTGTGTGTGTTTTGTTGCACAGAGAGCCCAAACGGAGGAGTTGGGAAACATCGAGAAGCACATGAAGTCCAGTAAAAAGGAGGAAACCAAACAACTGGACAAGCCCGAACAGTGAGCGCCAGTCCTGCCTTCAGACTGTTGTCTCTGAACAAGTGTCTCTGTGACTGACCGTGTCCCGTCTTCAGGTTTCTGTTCCAGTTGTCGCAAATCCCCAACTTTTCTGAACGGGTCTTCTGCATCCTGTTCCAGTCCACTTTTCAGGAGTGCAACGCCTCGGTCCTGCGCAAAGTTCAGATCCTTCAGAGAGTGTGTACGGTGAGCATCTGGTTCTTTATCAGTGCAGAGTCAGTTGAACCTCCTCTGTATGTCCTAGCCCACCTTCACTGTGTGTGTGTGTGTGTGTGTGTCCTCCAGATCCTCCAGGGTGGTAAGTGTATATTGCAGGTGCTTGGCCTGGTGCTAGCTTTCGGCAACTACATGAATGGTGGTAATCGCTCTCGTGGGCAGGCTGACGGCTTCTCCTTGGACATTCTGCCAAAGCTGAAGGATGTCAAGAGCAACGTGAGTGTTTTAGCACGACTCTGTGTTTGTGTGTGTGTCGAGGAAGAAACAGCACTAACACCAGGGTTGAGGACTCACATTTTTACTGCTACAGCAGATATGAATTTGAACCCCCTGAATTATTCTAGTAGTGAATAAGTGATGAACCTCCAGTGCAGCCAAACATGTTAACCATGAGGCTGCGGGGATTCAGAGGAGGAGGACATTCTGTTTACTCTCCTCGTTCAATGTCATAACCCTCTGGCTACAAGTACCCTTGGCATTGCCATATAAGGGCGCAGTGGTTTGGTTTTTTTGCGTTGGTGGACGCAGTAATGTATCCATAAAGAACATCTAACTCTCCACCAACTCTGAGTTATAACGGCCAGGCCTGGCTAAGCTGTGTTGTGTTGTGTTGTGTTGCTCCAACCAGTGTCATATTTGTAACCCCCCCCCCAACATCTGAGAAGTGTAGTCCTCACTCTTGTTTGCCCGCACAAATTAAAACGTTCTGCGTCGAAATGATTAAATTAATAAATAACAAGGATTTGGTTTATTTATTTGAATCTTTCTCTGTTTTTCAGGATAATTCGCGCAGTCTTTTGTCCTACATAGTTGCTTACTATCTGAAGCACTTTGATGAGGTATGTTTTGGTTCCTGTTTATTTGAATCACTTTTTTGTTTTCCTTTTGATTTGCTTAGAAATCCGTCCAGAGCTCTCGTTTCATCTCCTCTCCCGCCAGAGGATACCGAGGCTTATCCTTTATCAAATTATTTATTTTTCTTTTCCTCATTTACAGCAGAAACAAATCTCTCTCCCCCTTTGTGGCTCTATTTTAATTCTCCCTCCGTCCCTCGCTCCACTTTGTTCTGGCTTCATTCAAACCTGCAGCCAGTCCATTGGCACAGCATCCAAAGGAGCCATAGTGTAAATAGTTAGTTTCTCCAGATGAGATGAACTCAGAGAGATTCCTGCCAAAATCAACCTGGATGTCAGGACTGCAGAGATCACAACGGTGCTGCAGTCGCTCTAATGGAGAGAATTTCACTTCACTAATCTCTAACAGTCGTTTCCTTTGAACCTCTAAACTAAATTCTATCATTCTCAGCCCTTTAAACTCTCAGAAAGTGTTTGCAGGTCTGTGAAAACATAAATTGCAGCATAACTTGCTGGGCCCTGAAGTATATTTTATGTATGTGTTTTCCAGGATGCTGGCAGAGAGACATCTGTCTACCCTCTGCCTGAGCCCCAGGATCTTTTTCAGGCCTCTCAGATGAAGTTTGAGGACTTTCAAAAAGATTTGCGCAAGATGAGAAAAGACCTGATCGGTACACTTTTATATACAACCTTTGATATGTAGTTTTTATATGTTTGGTCCTTGAAAAAAACTGAGAAAAGCACCTTTAGCTGACGACATGTCAAGTAGTAGATGAGTATTTGTGCTTTATTTTGTTTATTTCTGGGAGTACAATGGAAAATAACGTGGCTAACCTGACTGGATATGGAAATGTCTGGCTCGTAGAGGCCGGTCAACAGAGAGATAGCATCTGTTTGTCGTACAGACACGCTAACCAGAAGCAGATGTCATTTGTCAGATGCAGACTCCTGTTGGACCTGGTGTTCCTTTACTGCCCTCATGAAAGAGGGAACAAAATATAAAGGGAACCGGGCCGGAGCAGTTCCACTACCTGTGCGCACTATCAAAGGTTCATCATTTATCTGCCCGAGCAGAGGAGCCGCAAACCTCCAGCGCGCAACAATCAGAATTTCAAAGTCCTCCCGAACATCATTGTGCATGTCGTGCGTCATTGCTTTGCCCAAAGGGGCTATAAATGAAATGATTTGGGTAAAAGCTGAGCCTTTGAATGTAATTCATTTTATATTCATTGATTAATTTATTCGACATCAGTTAGTGGTTTAAAATTGGTTCCTGGAGCAATTATGGGGTTATTCTATCTCATAACCCTCCATCACAATTCACTTTCTACTGGCCAGTAGTAACCATCGCTGCTCATTTAACTCTTATCACATGCCATCGTCTCCTGAGGAGAAATCATTTTTACGGCCTCCACAAGCTGAAGTTTGGGTCAAATATCTATTTAAAATAAAATAAAAAATAAATTTGTACTATATTGATCCCATATCTGGGAAGTCGATCACCTGTTTGCTAGTTCAATCCTCGGCTTTTCGAGTTTGCCATTAATGTGTGGGTTTTCCAAGTTCTTCGGCTGTCTCAGATTCAAGAAAACATTTTGAAGATTTTGACTTTGGTTACAATCTGTATGTCCAGTCTTTCTGAATCGGTGGCTCTCAAGTGGTGGTCCGCTGTGTGCCTGCGGTCCAACAAGCTGAGTAATTGTGGACCACGGAGCTGTGGAACATTATTTACTTTGAAGCGATTAAAGATAAATAATAGAATATTTAAATTTAACAGTGTGAGTCTAAATGAATATTTAAATTTAACAGTGTGAGTCTTTACAAATGACACGGGCTGCCACAGAAGGCACCATTAGGGAAATTTGGTTCCTCTGGGAATCGAACCGAGGACTCTCTGCTCTTTGAGTGCAAGGAAGGCAAGCTAACTGCTCCACTATTGTGACCGTCGTGAAAGAAGTTGAGTCACATTTGCTGGTACGACCACTGAAATAATCTTTGTCAAAGTGTAGAAGATTCAGTCTGAGTATCAGACTTCAGGATTACGATGACAGACTCAGCTGAGCTGTTGAGTGATAGAGAGGCCTAATGAACGAGACAGTGGGGACATACTCCCTTTCATTACTTTGTCTCAGGTCACACATCAGTCAGAGCACTTCTCCAAAGCTGTGACCTGCCAACAGGTGTTTAAAACAAAAAAGAAAATGTGTTTTTCGTGTGGACATGCGTACCTTTGTGTGATCGAACATGCGTATGTGCACAAGGCAGCGCAATAGACCAATTCCCCAAACCCGGTCTGTTCTCGATCATGTTTTATGCACCTTCTCTGCTAAACCAATCAGGTGCCTGCTCCTGTGTTGCCAAATATTGTTTTTCCTCTACGGTAATGATTCTTGAGGCTGTTCATTATTTGCAATTCATAAAGATGAAGTTGCTCGCAGGGGAAAATGGACTTGCGTCGACTCTGACCCCAGTGGCTGTGGCACATGCCGTCCCTACATAAATACATCATCAAATGCTTTACCTGCAGAGCTCTTCATTACCGAGCAGAGCCCAGCTGAGCGCTCTAACAGACGCCGGCTTCGATGACAGTTCCCACAGGGAGGTTCCGATCAGTAGGCGGTGCAGAAATGGCCTTGGCTGCCCTAAAGGACATAACCCAGCAGCAGAGAGCAGAGAACTCGCCGTGTACCTTCAGGGCCGCAGCGCCATATGGTCGATGAATTAGCGTTTGCCTATTCCCGACCTTTCCTTTCTCTTAAGTGTCTCGTGGCCTCTGAACCTCTGAGGTCTTGAGCTCGGTTTGTGTATCTGTTAGGTTTGCAGATAGTGCGTGACCAGAGGATTCTCCGGGGATCAGTTACAGGTCGTCTGTTTCCACTGGGGGGGGGGTTAATTAGTCATTATGGGTCATTCATTTTAAACTGACACTTCCACATCCACATTGCACGGTTGTGTTTGACAAGTCATATATTTTGATGCCACTCAAATCATTCGAGGGGCTGAACCTTTTTTTTTTTAATTTTGTGTGAAGCAAAAAAAAAAAACTTTTATTTTCTTAATCACTCGACTTTAACAAACGATTGAAATACAAGCCACGAGTAAAATGTTATTTCCTCTAAGACTTCCTGACATGCTAATCCCCATTTTATTCATTCTCATATTTAAATCATTCCTGTCTAAGTCGTAGGTTTAGGAACCAAGCGAACTTTTTATAAGGGAAATAAAACCCTTTGGCCCCATTGGTGAACCTGATGGGTCACAGGACTGACATTTTTACATGTGTTAGATCAGTTTTCTGTCTGAAACGGTTCAAAATATAAAAGTGGCGGTACGTATGTCGTCTTATTCAGCAGAAATTTGTGGACGCAAGCTCAAGCAGGAAAAATGCAATGTAGAGGTTTTTTTTTTTCCAATAACAGAAACTCTGGAGAGGATATTATTGCTGTATTGCTCTGACAGACTTTTTCCCTCGTCTCATCATGATCATCTCCTGTTTCAGCATGCTCAGCTGAGACTGAGAAAGTCTGCAAATTGTCATCTGAAGAGAACCTACAACCTTTTAAGGACAAGATGGACACCTTCCTGAGCCAAGGTGAGTCTGTTGTTCAAATGATCGGAATTGTACATTAATTAACAATTTAATCGTCCAATCATTGAACAGTAAAAATGGTAATAATTTTCTCTTTTTTATATTTGAAATCATTTGTGGGGCCACACGGTGGCAATTGCTGTTAGAACGCTTGTCTTTACAAGATCACTTGCTCGCTGGTTCAATCCCCTTGTTTCCATCTCTCGTTTTCTGTCCCTTGAAACATGGATCAGGTGCCCCGCCCTGGAATAAAGGTCATGACCTTTTTTGGTATGGCTTGTTGGTTTTTGTTTAAATCTCTCTTGAACTTTTTTAGTTTCAGTATTTTTCAGCAGAAACTTCTCTGACGATCTGATCAGTCAGATTTTTCTCCGTTCTCCAAATCTGTCTTGTTCTGTTCTCTGGTCAGAAACCCAAACACACACACACACACACACACACACACAGCAGGTTTCACTCAGTGTTGTTTCCATAGGGACGTGTGTTTTCTCCAGGTTGTATTGAATAACTCACAGCTATTGTTTTGAATGTGCCGCTGTGCTTTGATGGATTATGACTGCTCTTTGTAGCCGTGCACCCTGTCTGGATCTCAGCCTTATAAATCAGTTCATATATTTTGCTCTTCCTCTGAGGACCATTAAGAGTAAGGACAGTTGAAACTGTCATGCATCCGGTAAATTGACCGCCGTAAACAGAACGCACTCACGGGACACAAGCATCCTCCCGTTTATTGTAGCTGTAAGCGTATCACAGAAAGTTTTTAGCCACTGACTGTATATTTCATTAGATCGTCCTTTACGATTGTTAGCGCTCGTTTCACTTGAATCATATGATAAAACCATTGACCTTTTTAGCGTTTTTGTGGTTTGTCAGATGTGGAGCCTATGAATGTAAATATGTTTATATATATGTGTGTGTGTATATGCTGTATCTTCAGGTAAGTCAAACAGTTACAATTCTTTTAATAATCAGCTGAGAATTAGTTATGAATAATCATGATTAATTGTTATTGTAATTAATCATAATATCACAATATTGAATGATAAATCAATGTATATGTGTGTTTGTATATTTATGATATATAATAATAATAATAATAATTTGTACTATATTGATCCCATATTTGGGAAATTCTGGTTAGCAGTAGATATGCTGTTAACAGGCTGCTCCTAGCGTGTGGTTCCTCTGGGAATCGAACCTAGGACTCTGCTTCCAAGGCAGGCATGCTAACCGCTACACTATAGAACTGACAAACAAATGTTTTCTATTTATTATCTTCTATTTCTATCCTCTATCTATTGTTATATGCAGTGGTCTCACATAGTCAGAATCCAGCTCCTTTTTAACTTTTAATCTGTTCTCTCTGTATGTCATCCTAATTTACAGTAAATATTTGATATATTCTATAGCTGAAGATCTCAAAGTGACACCTGAGATCAAAGGGTTGTCGAATTTTAGACAGGAGGAGTTTTTCGTTACATATAAATTAAATGGATTGTCTAAAATTCAGTTTTTCGTTACATATAAATTAAATGGAAATTTTAGATCTTTCTGTGGACTCTGACCAGCATCAGTAGTGGCAACATCCCATTATCTTACTGTACAATATCACTGTTGAGTTCAGTCAGACCGAGAGCTGTTTAACTCTATATATTAATCTTGTAATTCGTAGATATAAAAAAAAAATCATTTGTATTAAATCGTCATGTCAGCAACATGCAGTGGCGCTTTTTATCACCGTGATCTGACAACAAAATACTGTACATGCATCCAATATATGTACGGCTTACTTTCATTTCAACATAACAAGCCAAATGCCAGTCATTGTGTTTTCTCGGCTTTGGCCCTGGTTGCATTCGCTTAACTGTGTCCAATCTTTGTGAAGGACCCGGCTCTCAGGCCTCTCACCAACTTCTTTTGTATTCAAATGAGGGTATAATGTGTAGCATATGTGGTGCTATGGTAATGCTCACTGTCCATGCAAAGAGAGAGTCAGCAGATGAAAGCACGTCTCCCTCTCTTTCTTCTTCTCCTCGTTTCTTTGTGTTTCACTGAAATATGGAGGCGCGCTCTTTGATGCAAATGACATTTTTTGAAAGCAACAGTGTAACATAGACATGTGACTTACAGTACGAGGCTCCAGACGGGATTCTTGGGCTTCCTCCACTGCTGCGGTGAAAACAGAAACAACAGCCAAATGTCTTATTTTTGTTATTTTTGGTAATTTCTGAAAAGCCTGAGGTTAAACTGTTTCTGGCTCCGGTGTTTAAGCCACTTTTGTTTATTTTCTGACCATGAAACTAACCACAGAATAACAGTGGGAGCGGACTTGTTGGAGCTCGGCTGTTTGGTCTAGCTCAATTTTCTCCGCTCGCTTCACAAATTCTCATGCATGCAGAGCTTTTCATGGACTGACTGGCAACACGAGCCTCGTGCTAATCCATTTCTATGGACATAGAAATTAGCAAAGCTGTCAAAGCTAACTCCTGGTTATTACTGACTGTTTAACAAAGCAAATATTTTAAAATAGCTTCTGTGAACGTGTATCAATTCAACTCATAACCACCAAACCCTTTTCAGGGATCTGCATGTTCTTGGACTGTTGAAGAAAAACTAGAGAACACAGGAGAAAACCCATGCACCTCCAATTCCCTCTGGAATTTTACGGGGCAAATAAACCTGACTTCCAGAAAACTAGAATTACAAAAAGTAAAACTTTAATTTGTGGTCAGAATGAGCCGCAGGACAGCCTGAGGTCTCAATACCTGTTGTACCTTGTGTGTTGAAGTAATCTTAATGTTTTCCTCATAATGACTGCATATTTCACGGCAGCGTCTTCCAACCAGGTGTTAAAATATGTTGAAAATTAAATCTTTTTCAAGATGTCTTTCGATGCCCTTCAAAGCTATTTATCAACATGTCGTCAGCAGATAGAGACACAGTCTTGGACGACACAGTGATGGAGCACTGTGGAATAGACGGTAAAGCATAGTGAAGGCCCCAGCGGGTCGGCCTGGGATCCTTAGATGCGCCTCTGGCTTCGATTACACAAAGCAACCAGATATTCCCAACAACACCAATCCGCTGCCAGAAAAGATCCCCTGTCCTGTCGACTGTCGGCTCTGTCCTGACAACAAGGGTGAGGCCGTAGTTTGTTTCTGGTCATTTGACAGCTGAGGGCCAGAGCAGCTTACACAGTTTTATTTTTTTTTTACCACCGGGAGACAGACGGGCCGTGTGGGGACGATTTATGGTCTTAGTCTTTTGTCAAGTGTCCATCAGCCTGGACCACCACTGAACGCAGCTCCGCAGATCCTGCGAATGCAGAATGGGAACCTAGAAGTGAAACTTGATTAGCGCTGACCTGAAGGCTTTTCCAGACCCAGACACGTTTCCTCGTTGTTCTCATCCACCATAAGTTATGACATCGTCAGAAAAATGCTGCTGGCACAGTAAGATAAATGGTGCAGCCAGCTGGAAATATGGTGTTTCCTAATGGTTACCATGTTGTCCACCTCCAGGTTTCTTCGTCCTGTGTCTGTGTCTGTCTTTACCCTAACACCTCTCGCTCACAAACACACACACACACACACTCATCTGTCTCCATTCAAGTAACCCTGCACAAAGAAGCACTTGTGCTGAGGTCTGCAGCGCTCATTTGTCAGTTGTGCAACAGTGGACGGTCCAACACTCAGTAACCCGGTGGCACAACGTTGACCTTGAGAGGACTGTGGGTTTAAGTAATGGTGACGGGTGGAATTCTGCCCGACTCACATTGACTGACGGAATTTTTTTTTTTTTACAATAGTGAAAGTCATTGTTGATCCTTTATTGATGAATATATTCTGTCTGTGTTTGACATTGATTTTACAGCTAAGACAGAACTGGAGGCTCAGGAGAAGCAGCTGTCAGACACCCAGAAAATGTAAGAGCTATTTCTTTTTTTTTTCATCTATACACTTCCTTTTTTGATAAGTTGCGTATAAAGTTCTCTCCAGGTGTCACGGCAGTGATCATTTCCAAATTTGAGCCTGGAAGTGATATAATATTGGACATAACAGCACAGCTGGAAGTGATGCATTATCACCAGAGTGAAGAAATATAATCTCAGTGCTCTGTCAATGTGTAGGGTTGCTGGTTCCTTCAGTTGCATGGAGGTTGCGAGCCGCAGTGCCAGGCCAGTAGACGGGAGGCCCCCGGTGCGGTGTCTGTGTTGTTTATCTAAGCAGAGCGAGAGTAGACAGCCTTGGCTCCAGGCTTCTGTTACTGCTGGCTAGGAATGTGTTCCTATAGCACACTCCAAACAAAGAGACCCCGACCTGTCCGCCGTATTGATCCACTGCAAATGGTCGACGTGCTCAACACTTCCACATGTGTCACTCCCTGCCATGTGCACGCCCGTGCTGTTATCCAATCCTTCAGCTCTCCTTGATCCCTGCTCATGTACACAGTGTCACAGGGTGACGATGAGAAACGCTGTAGCTGGGATGTATAAGGGTTTTATTTTGGCTTTGGAAAGTATTCTTCAGAGGGAAAAGTGGCTGCTGTTTTATGTTAGTACTCACATTTTTTTGTTCATACTTCTCCTGCAATGCAGTATAATCACTGGTTTGGTGTTTTTTAATGTTACCAAAGCTCTACTTTTCATATTTTGCATATTTGCACAGCTCTGCTAGGTTTTACAACAATTGCTGTAGGTTTTTGGTTGTTTTGGGTTTTTTTGCAATCTTGTGTTGCAAGATTTTGGTCTCCAACTAATGTTTTTCTTCTCTGCCCTCAGCTTCTTGGAGTTGAGCATGTCGTTTTCAGTCAAACCAAAGGCTGGAGAGAAAGAGGTCTCTCCAAACACTTTCTTTTCCATTTGGCACGAGTTTTCGACAGATTTCAAAGAGCAGTGGAAAAAGCAGAATAGGCTGATGTTACAGGAACGGTGAGAGAATTTTCCTGCTTCTGGATGTGACACTGCACTGATACAGACGCACATTCTCACACATTCGTCAAGCCTACCAGTCCAGAACTAAACCGGTGGTAAATCTATGCGGTTGTCCGTCATTGCAGAGACCCTCCTGTTCCTACAAGCCAAACTTTCCCTCGGCGTACATTTCCTAACCATTAATAACATTCAGTTTGTCTCCTGTCCACTGAAGATCCTATCGGATTCATTCAAATTCATGAAGGGAAGGGAGGTTAAATGACCCATGTCTATGTGCTCACCCCAGTAATGAAAAAAACACATGGAGCATCCAGTTAGCTTCCAGTGGTTTGATGACTAGAGAGATAACGTCCCATATATCAACAAAAAAGCAAATTGGTCCATTATGTTAAATAAGGAGAGCTGCATTATGCATTTTCTAGGAGAAGCCAAAGTATCAAATGCTTTGCTTTAACAGTAGGAAAGGATGAAAACAAATTTGAAAAACATTAACTCTTTGCCCTTTGCCACAGGGCAGTCGTTTCAGCCGACTTCAGACGATAGATGTCGGCGCTCACCTACGCTGTACGGACACCCAGCGCTAACATGTCATGACTGCAGCCAAGACGCATGGCTGTTATGTTACTTCTGTCCTCACTTATAGCAAACATGCTGATGTTGAGCCTTTGTTTTATTTTTATTTTTTTGTACAAGTACAATTTGGTCGTTACACTTCCAGCTCACTCACTCCATGCTTTAGTAGTAAACCAGAATGAATCACTTCCAAATAGCGTGATTGGCTTCCGGACAAACCGAGATCATCGTGTCCAAATACCACATGACCATAGCCGGGACCGTCCAAGTAGGAAATGTTGTAGTCCTTCTATTTAAAGTCATTAAATAGTGAAATTCAGGAGCGTGCACGTGTGTCAGGATGAGTATTTATGTTTCCTCCGCCTCAATATTTGTATGATGTTTTATTTTCTTTTTCTTTGTCAGTCTCAAAATGGCTGAGGATTGCTTCAGACAAGCCAGGGAGAAGGCGTCCTACAGTGTGAAACCCAAACATGCAACTGGAATTGTACGTCTTTGTGCTCATTATTATAGCTGAGTGCTTGTTTTTTTTTTCTTTCTTTTTTTTTAGCTTTTGTGAATTTAACTCCAGAGGTTTCTGCCCTCTATTGTTTTCCTCCTGCTCTGTGCACATTATCTCCTCACCTAAAGCATAAAAAAACCCCACTTTTGGCTCCGAAAGCCTCTTGTTGAGATGAGAGCCAGTGCTGCCAGCTGTAAATAACTCAGACCTGTTATTTTATTCCACAGAAAGCAAAGCTGGGTCAGAAGATCTGAAGCAGAAAATGGAAAATGATCATCATCAAGCCCTGTTGCACAAGCGCTGTTTGTACAATCTTAGCATGAGTCACCAGTCATTTTTACATTTATTTGCTTCCCGTATTTGTTTACACATGATTTAGAGCTGTTTTTATAAAGCAATGTTCAAAGTGGACATTATGAGGAAATTGTATTGTTTGAACATGGAATTAAGCAGAGAGAAAAAAAGGAAAAAAGAATCGGTTTCTCAGCCAGCTTTTTTATAGCACTGGCCAGAAATGTCGGTAAGACATCATTAAGCTGTGATGATTAAATCGAAATGAGTCATTTGTCAGAGAAATGTAAACTGTGTAATTTGTAGCAACACTATATCAAAGCTTTCTCCGTGTTGAAAAGGCCATCTGTAGTTTATTTTCATTTTATTCCAATGTCCAAGGATTTTTTTACACAGACCAAATACATTCCTTCTGTTTTCTCCTTTAATGGAGAACAACACAGAACGTTTTTATTCTCCTTTTCTACAAGATGATCCTGGATCACCTGCCAAACAAACAGTGCCTTATCGCACAGTAGTGGTTCGATGGCTGATCTAAGATCAGTTTTTTGACTGTTATATGTCAACGAGATTAGTCAACATTACACAGTGTGAGGTCTACAAACATAGAGACCTTACGCTGTGTTTTTTATAATGTGTTTTATTTAAGTTGAAGTACGTGAATGCATCACAGTCTATGCATTTTTCTTTTGTCTAAGAGTGTGAATCCTATTATACGGTTATTAAGGAATGTTCACGATATCTAAGAGTGTGAATCTTATTATACGGTTATTAAGGAATGTTCACCTATTTACAACAGTGTTATGTTTTGTTCTTACTATGAAAAAATATTTATTAAATAAAATACATTAGTGTGAAAATAAATGTATAACAGCCATAGTGTTGTTTTAAACTATATATATTGACAAACTGTTTATATTGTTTTATATATATATATTTATAAAACACATATCATCGCATACTGTGTGTATAAACAAATATATGTACACATATATATGAAAGATGTATGTATATAGTATATTTGTTACATTTTGACGTGTGTATATATATATTTATATACGCATATATAAATATATATGCATATTACACACACGTCAATGTGTATATATATATGTGTGTGTGTGTCTATATGTTTCATTTTAACCCATGGGCTGTGTATCCAATATGTGTGTATTCCGCTGTCCATCCTCTTATTATTGCTCTTGTACAAAGTCAATACACATGTTGTTATTTGCACATACTGTGGTACAAAGTTTCTGTTTTTACCAAGGCAACACAGTCGTCTCAACGCCCACTATGCCATGGTGGAGGCTTCGACTTCAGCTCAGACGCCCGGCTCAGGTCAGACCAGCCTCACTGAGGAAAAGGCAGTGAGTAAGTCCACAACTGACAAGCTGACTGACACAACTGACAGATGCTTTTATATTTTTCATATTAATAATTCAATTATTATTATTAGGTGTGTCCTAACACAGTGGTTCCTGAGCCTTTTCTTTAGCGCCCCCTGTCTTTTTAAACAGGACATTTTCAAAGCTTTTGCTTTGAAATATATTGAAAACACTGTATTTCTAATATTTATATATAATCTATAGAATGTCGTTTTCAAAGCAAACACTGTATATCTAATATTTATAGTATTAGTATTTTTAATATTTATATATAATCTATAGAATGTTTGTCAGACAATGTTTTTTTTTCTGTTACAGTGTACAAAGAAGCCGTTCATCCCTTCAGAGAAAACTACGGCAGAAAGAGTTTACAGGGTACAGTTTATTTTTATTTTATTAAAAGCACTGCATTGAAGGTATAGTATCTTCCCCGTGTCCATAATATTCTGAGGTCCCAAAAAACACCGGTACTTTCCTTCCTTCTCGCCACATCAGTACCAAATGTACCAAAAACACAGGTATAAAAATGAGCTATGAGTTCTCCATATGATTTATATTTATGAATTACATGAATTTCAAGGGTCAATATGACTGAGGTCTTTCTGCAAACAGGCCTTTTCCACAGAGGAATCATTCACCTCATGTACAAACAACAAACAGTGAACATGAGTTTGAGTGTGTCTCTGGTGCACAGTCACTGGGAACAGTTTCTTTCAGCAGCTTCATCTTATCAAAAAAAAGGCTGAATAAATCAAGCGTTTGTCCTTTGATAGTAACAGCTCCACGGTTCGTGTCCTTAAAGTGAGACTGGCCATTACTCGGGAAACAGTTTGTCTTAGTTTGAAGGCAGTTTTTGACTCTCTTTGAGGGGGTGGGGGTCTTTAACGTGACCCTTCACAGTTTTCCATGATTGCTCACGTCCACAGACATGCAGCGACACTGTTTGACCCGCTGCACTTTACGGTGTCTGAAAGGAGGCTGCAGGTCTGGACAGTCCAGCTGCACCGTGAGCTGTGTGATGCGGTGAGGCCTGCAGAAGGAGCAGGACTGGAAAGGCTCTTGGGCCTTGTTGTGGTTTTTCCGCCCAGAACCTGAACCCTGGCCTCGGCTCTGGCCTTGGCCGGAGCTGGGGCCCATGTGACGGGGGATGTAGAAGGAGTTGCACTGGCCGTAGCAGAAGCGGTTGACCACGGTGCGGCTGCGGCAGCCCTCCTCGCTGATGGTCTGACGCAGCGGTTGGGTTTTGCACCAGTCTCTGCGGAGGTAGCGCCGTTCCGTCACCACCAGAGCCTCTCGGCTGGAGGACAGCACCTCGGGTTTCTGCTGCAGTAACCGATGGTGACGTTCCGAGGACAGGTTCCCTTTAGTCTTGTAGGGGGACGGTATGGACCCCTGGGGGCGTGGCTTTTTGGTCGCCGCAGTGATGCACAGCACCCCAGCCAGGATGACCGGGAGGGTTATTCTCCACAGCATTCTGCAAGAAAGTGAGAGACATGTTTGTATGCGTTACTTGTCCAAACAAAAAACAAGAGTGGTGCTCATGTGAGATAAAAGAGTTCGGCAGCACAACAGCCATGTCGGACAACAGTCAAACTATCAAAACCAATGTTTCCAATTGTTTGAAACTGTAACAATGTGCATTCATGTTGAACCACCTTTGGAGTCTAGCCTTCCAGGCATCACTGGGGAGATTAATCCATCACCAGGGCCCCCATTTGTCAGCATCTCTGTGTCATTACTTGTATTTGCTTTCCTCCTGGCTACGCAACTCTTCTAAAAATAAACAAAGTGCTGCCATCAAAGGATACACTTAAACACCCATAACGAGAAGGGGAAGTTGATTTTATTGGTCCCGTCGCCGGGTAAAATAATTAGGGCTTTGCTTACTTTAGTCATGAACTATGCCGCAGATATGTAAACAGGCATTAGAGGGCCCCATCTGCATGTTATTAGGGGAAGAGTAGGGGGGAAATCTACAGTGCCCTTTGGGAGTCCACTCCTCTACTCTTTGGTGATATACGATGGAGGAAAGTGAACTGGGAATGACCTGCGTCCATAATCACCAAAGTGTCTTCTGCATCATGCTAGTCCTGCTAGTCTTCTGATCAAGGGGAACGATTTCCCCGCCGTGCAGGCTGGAGTCTTTCGCCAGTGTGCATGCTGTCAGTATTTGTGCCAGCACATTTTTGACCATCACTCAAGCATCTTTCCAGCAGATGTTGCTCTTGACAAGCGTTGCATGACATCAAGTCAGAAATTCTGACAGAGAACCAAAGTGCCTCAAGGCCATTGGCTGCTTACGTTCAGAGGCTCCTCTTTGCTGTGTAAATTTGTATGTTTTTTTTTTTGTTTGTTTGTTTTGTTTCTTCTTCTTCTTCTTCTTTCAACAGCTCAGTCTGACATGGAACAAATTTCACCAGACCTAACAGCTCAGTCTGACATGGAACAAATTACTATATCATGATCCACTTTGTTTTACCTCCTTTTACTGCCTTTGACCCTGAGGTCACGGCAGGTCGACTGAGCTGCACGAGCGTTAAGGTCATTATATCACCGTCCCGGTGACACTTGCAGTGAGCCAGGCAGCAGCTGTTGGTCCGCCCTGCTGAGCACCTCTATAAACTCTGACCAGACTTTCCTTCTTTCTCTCGCTACGTTTAAGGATATAAAAGAAATATATATTTGAGCTCCTCAGAGAGAGATCTATATTCCATCTAAATATCTCCCAAATCTGTTTTTGTTGTCTTCATTGAGAACTTGAACCTGCGCAGGAAGGAAGTGTTTTGAATTTCAGGTACCATCAGCCAAGAGACCTGATTTAAGTCCTCGACTTGAGCTTATTGGTGAGTGTTTGGTCCGTGCTACTCCTGTAGGAACACGTTATTGC
Organism: Cynoglossus semilaevis; assembly: GCF_000523025.1. Lineage (NCBI taxonomy): Eukaryota > Metazoa > Chordata > Actinopteri > Pleuronectiformes > Cynoglossidae > Cynoglossus > Cynoglossus semilaevis. The sequence continues at coordinate 6,903,829 of NC_024318.1, forward strand.
ACGCGCACATGCGAGCCAAAAACACACGCCCACACACCAGTCGTAGGGTTAGAAAAACTAAACCAAAGACTCCCGCTGGTTCTTTCCACCACCTACTGCATCGGGGAGACGTGACCCCACTCCATCTTCCAGTGATCTACCTTCCATGTGCAACAGCCTCATTTGTCTTCAGCTGCACTGACTTGTTCCTGCTGGCTCTGTGCCTAAACCCCCGACAAGAGAAACAGGCCAATCTGTGTGCAAGCTCTTGTTCTCTGTTTTTCTCCAGCGATGGCCTAAAGAGGCACACCGCTGTTAGTTCAGAGACCTGCGGGTCTGCGAAGCCCCGGGGGACACTGGGAGGGGGTGGGGGGGGATGACCAAAGTGACTGTGTACACAGGACATGACTGATGGCTCCTACAGTCAGCAGCCACACTCCCTCCGCTCCCAAACTAAGCATCGGTATGATAGTGGTGGCCCTGCCAAGATATTCTAATCAATCTCTGCAGCAAAGACAAATTGGGGTTTTGGGGCAGAGATTCAGGGGCTTGTGGGAGCGCTGAGGTGGATGAGAGAGGTGGGGGTGTTGCATGGTTGAGGTTAGAAGAAAGAAAAAAGGAGGCAGAAATGATGGGGTTGGGGACAAATGACCTGGGAAACCAAACCAGACCCCTCTTCCACCTCTTGCACAGTTGTAGTGGGAAACCAAACCAAACCCCTCTTCCACCTCTTGCACAGTTGTTGCCCTCCTTCCATAGCTGCGTATCT
>NC_024318.1:6906027-6932805 GCF_000523025.1 Cynoglossus semilaevis
GACATGACTGATGGCTCCTACAGTCAGCAGCCACACTCCCTCTGCTCCCAAACTAAGCATCGGTATGATAGTGGTGGCCCTGCCAAGATATTCTAATCAATCTCTGCAGCAAAGACAAATTGGGGTTTTGGGGCAGAGATTCAGGGGCTTGTGGGAGCGCTGAGGTGGATGAGAGAGGTGGGGGTGTTGCATGGTTGAGGTTAGAAGAAAGAAAAAAGGAGGCAGAAATGATGGGGTTGGGGACAAATGACCTGGGAAACCAAACCAGACCCCTCTTCCACCTCTTGCACAGTTGTTGCCCTCCTTCCATAGCTGCGTATCTTTCCACAAGCTGTTTGTCTCTCTCTCTCTCTCTCTCTTTCCATCTGTCTGACTGTGTCACTCTATCTTTCTGTCTCCCCCTGACGTACAGCACCAATCATCTAAGTCCCAGAGACGGAAGGAGACTGTGGTTTTCTGTGTTAATGCTGAGACAGAGCTAAACCGGACCTTTCTGTCTGCAGAACACAACCATTGTCCACAAACACATCTTTATGTTTTACCAGAACCACAAATACTGGGGGATACGCTTCAGTGAACTGTGGCAGACCTTGGTTCCAAATTTCAGCGCTCCAATGAAATCACAGATACCAGATAGACTACTGAGCTGAGCTGTTTAAAAACAGTTATTACTATCAGCGGGAATTTGTTTAGTTTTACAGAACAGCATCACAATACAACGCTAATGTTCTCCGCCTGAATAAGAAAGAGTCTGCTTCTTTTTTTTCTTTTTTCCAAATGTCAGTGTTAAATGAAAAACAAATTTAGTAAAAAAAAAAAAAAAAAAAAAAACCCCCGTTTTTTCATGGGTAAATTTTTTTTTTTTTTTTTTTTTTTTTAGATATTCTCCTGTTAAACAATAGAAGAGAAGGAATGAGGCTCCTGTCAAGATTTAAGAAATTTGTACAAACAGATGTATTCCAGCCAAACCATGTGAAACGTCTTCCCAGTGTGTCTTCAAAGGCAGGTTAAAACAAACAAAACCTGATGCCTCAATTATTGGTGCGTCAGAAAGTCTCATACACAGACTGGTAAATGCAGTTAATTACAGTAGAACTGCATTTAATTCACCGTGCAACTCAAACCTCAATCATACTCAAGTAGCTGCGTGCACACACACACACATTTGTGACCTCACACACACACACAGGATACAAAGAGCGCGAGAAAAAAGGAAAGAGGTAAATGAAATGTTTTCACTTGGAGCCAATTACACAAAGAGGAACCATGTCATTATCTGCTATTGCGGATTGTATTTTCCCAAACTGTGCTCAACTGTTGGCTCATTAACAGTTGGGGAGTTGACGGGGGCTCCTTTTGGGGGCTTTTCTGTGCAAATGTGTTTAATGCCAACATTACCAGGAGGCTGCTTCAGGCAGTTTGTGTGGCTATTTGTCACCACAATCCATCTTGATAATGACTAGCAGCCCAGATATATTGCTTTCCAAGCTAAGTACTGCTAAGACCACAAGGCTCCGGCTAAGTGTCACAGTGTTGAGGGCTTCAGCGGAGTGTGAGGGAGAGTGTGAGACACTGTAATCGAACTCAGAATTAGGTATCGATCAGTAACAGATGCTAATACTACTTAGCAGCAGAGACACAAGCAGTTACTATTGTGCTGAGCTTCAGCTAGCTTAAAAGTTGCGAAGCAGTTTCTGGTGCGCTGAGCTTCAGCTAGCTTAAAAGTTGCTAAATCGTACAATTAACAGCATCATTTATAATTTTACTGAATGTGTTTGGATTTTTACTGCATGTATACAGAAATATACTATATGTATTTATCAATGCTAATACTGCTTTGTAGCTGTAAGTTTTTTCTGTTTCTTTTTGCTTAGCCTGAGCTACCTTCAAGATGCTAAATAGCCAAATTTATTTGGAATTAATTCAACTAAATGTCAAATATTTTTGTCTAATATTTACAGAAATATATATATATAAGTATTTATCAATAACTGATTCTGCTAATACCTTTTAGCAGCAAGGCCGTTCTTTTTTATTAGCTTCAGTTAGCTAAAAAGTTGCTAAATATATATATATATATATATATATATATATATACTCTCATCATTCATAATTTAACTGAATGTTAAGTGAATTTTTCCTAATGCCTTTAGAAAAATACATGTATGTATTACTAACAGATGATGCTAATACTACTTAGCAGCAAGGTTTGAACTTACTTTTTTTTCTGTTTGGATTTGCTTGGCTTCAAGCAGCTTAAAAGTCCCTAAATAGTCTAATTGCCAGCATCATTTGTAATTTTACTGAATGTCCACGGAAACTCTAGCGTCTCTGACAGAGTCTAAAATAAATCTGTGGGTTTAACAGTGTTTGACTGCGCAGCGTGAGTTTGCGAGGACTGGCACCCTGACAGGCCGCAGCATGTTAAACTGTTTAAATGTTGTTCTTTAAAGACATATTTTTTGCTCACAGGCAGAAAAAAAAAAAAGAATGTTCTCTGGGGTTTGAGAGTGGCCACAGCTGAACTAAACGCAGCACTTCTCTGCCATTTTAATCCACTTTCTGCGGGATTTTCTCAGCGCGTGTTCATGTGTCGCCCAGGGTCCTATCAAGTGCTTGTTTAACTGTCTTCAGTGGCTTAGAGTGAAGTGTTCTCAGTTGTTAAAGAAAGTGAAATGTGTCAGTGTTCAATCCTCCCTGACATCAGAGCAGACTGTACGAGGTGGTGCAGTCGCCGGAGCTGTGAGATCAGGATCAGGAGGCAAACACACACACACACACACACACACACATACATTTTAATCAATTTACACATGACTATTTATAAGTGAGCACCAACCCAAAAACGTATATTTTATCCATATATTATACACAAACAAGTACATATTTCCCTGATGTGGGTGTGTAGGTTGACTGGGTTCAAAAACATTAATATCTATTTTTAAGTTCACTGTCTTAATCCCACAGAGACGCTCGCTACAACATACTGTCATCACTCACTAATTCTCACACTCAACACTAATTCCCTGAACCTCCTCGCCACTAATTACTGTAATTTAGTTGACACTTTTATCCAGTGCACCTTACTGTACCTAGAAGGCATGGATTTTTACGATGGGTGGCCCTAGTGGGAATAAAACCATCAGAGCTGGCAGGGATACTGAATAGCTGTACAACAACCGCTGGTTAAATTACACACTTGTGCTTAGTCACTCAGAGACTCACTGAGTCACTTAGTCTCACACTCACGTGGGAAGTGTGTGTGTGCCGACCTCGCTCAGAGACACTTTTCCTAGCAGCGTGTCGCTTTAGAAAATACAGGGTTCACAATATACTGTGTAAAAGTTGACAAAATCTGAAGCACTTTCGTTCAAATTAAATTTTTTAACAAATATGTAATATAAGACCTTTGACTCGTTGCATGGGACCACATCACCAGATGTGTTGTTGTTGTTGTTGGTTTTTAAATTACTTGAACACGTATTCCTTCCAGAATTTTTTGTTGATTAAACTGGTTAAAATCGTATTTTTGAACATGTTAAATTTTCATTATTTGTAAAAAATAATTGGTTTTTGTACCTCTCACCACAGTAACGTGTCACAGATGAAATCAGGGATGGTTGTCCACCTTCACTGGTCCTGGCGCCTGCTTCCAAGTTTGAGTTTCCATGGCAACGCAATCTGTAGTATCCGCAGGATTGTCCCGGCTCCTCTTTCCTCCCCTGCTAAAGAGTAACAGTCTTGGACACAGTCAGTTTACCATCGTCCTGGGAAGCCCTGTACGTCTGCGTTACTTCCTCCCTCTGTCGACTCTCTTCTTGGTTTTCTTGTTGTCACATTTAACAGCGAAGCTCCTGGTTTGAGTCACAGTCAGCCACCATCTCAGTGCTGTGGAGACAACCTCCCGTCCTTCTGTCTGTCTCTCTGTCCTTCTGTCTGTCTGTCTTGGTGAGTTTTTTGACTCACTGTAAACTCAGCCTTAGTTTGAATTCCTACCGCCTCCTCTTCCCTCCTCAAGACTGGGAGGGTTTTTCCTATTGGCCCTGGTCACTGCCTGAATCAAACCAAGCTTCACTTCTTTCATTTTATCCCTGTGCTCTGTCTCTGTCTCCCCCTCTCCTCCCCTCTCCTCCCCCTTTCTCTCCCTGCCTACTAATATTATTTATGTCATTTTTTTCTTTTTGTTGGTGCTCATGTATTCGCAGCATACTAAACAGATCAAACTGACAGATTTTCTTCTGCATTTTCATTCCGTCTGTTTTGCACATTTAAATGTCAGACTTGTGTTTTTAGAGAGCGACATCCCAAGAAACGACCATTTTCTCCTGATCTCACTGTGATTTACGGGGCCAGATATTTGACCCATTAATCATCACATACCTGTGCCCAGACCTACAGAGTAAAAATGCCACCACTTGCATGCCTTGATGCAACTGAGACAAAAATATTTGTGCTGCCACTGGACAGAGAGTCTCCATGTTTCTGTCATGGAGCTGAAACACCAGCAGACCCTAAAAACCTCCGTCTCTGCAGCCAGAGCGAAAACATCTTCTGCTGAAACGACGACTATTTTGCATAACAGAAAATTATTTGTCCTCAAAGTACTGCTGTTTGTTCTGATGGTCTGGGGTTGGCGAGTGGTTGCTGGTTTAAATGTAGCAGCTCCCTGCTGTAGAAAAAGCATTTACCCCCCTCTAGTGGTGCAAAGTAAAAAATGCATTCTGCATGACAAAATGGGAGAAAAACTAAAACAAACACAAACGCAGTCCTTTGTAACAGATAGAGGGCAAACTTTAATAATACAAGTAAGTAAAAGTGTCTTTAAATATGGTATAAAAATAAATGCAGGACAGAATAACAAAGAATTATGTTCTACATTAGACAGGAGACAGCTTTTTTTTCTTCAGAATTTTGAATGTGACTTTACAAGTGCAATGGCAACTGCATGTGCTAATTATTGTAGTGCAATAAAATAATACAAACAAAAATATAAATGCACAATAAATAATAAGAATTGTAATCATATTATATGTATATATATTTATATATAGTATATTCATTCTGCACAACACTTCCCATAGCATGACAACGTATTTCTGAACTCAGATCCTGTAAAGCACTGACGTGTGTTCGCTTTATCAGTTCGATCTGTCATGTTTATTTGTTTGTGGTTTTCTCTGTGGTTTTTCCCCCTACTTTTCTCTCTGACATCATTTGCTTTAGCTGGAAGTGAGAGAAGGGGCTCCGGCCCAGCTGTTAGGATGGAAAGAACCAGAATACTACAGTCGAAATTCCTTTTTTCAATTACATTTTCTTATTCTTTTTTTTTTCTCCTGCAGGTCTGTGAATGTCCTTACAAGTCCAGCAGTGTCTCCCTGCTGAGAATACTAGGAATATAACAGGGAGTGTAAGAAGAGAGACAAAGAAGGAACATCCTCTCCGTGGACATGCAACATCCTGTGGACAACAGACGGACAGAGGGCCTGGCTCATCGCCCAGCTGAGCCAAGTACGGCTGGACAGACAAAGATGACAAAGAGATGAGATGATCCTTCTCTCCGTGTCCCGTAGAGGGATACAGAGAGCGAGATGGCAGGTTAGCGGGACGACAAACAACTGGTCAGCCTCTTGGATGCCTGTGGGTTCCCCTGGTACAGGAACGAAGAGAAGATAGAAGAACTGACATCAGTGTGTAAGTTAGAATGAACAAAATTCATTGTTGAAGTGACAGTGCATGTAGGCCCCACCTCTCTCCTGCAGAGGGAGCTATAAACACAGTTTATTTGCCCTGGTCCACAGATTGAATGTTACTTCATTCTGTAACTCAGATTTTTACATTTCAACATAAAGCAAACCATTTAGATGTTTATTGTAAGTAAGTATTTTGTGTAATAAAGAGGAGCCTTTAAGATTCCCCTTTAAGGAACACAAAACTATTGCAAAGAGTCGCAGGGAGGCAAATAAATGTCGATTTAAATATTTATTTGTCTCACAGGGTGAGAATATCACTCATTTGTAAATTATTTATCAAGTTATTAAATTAGGTAAAATTTTTAAAGCCGTTGTTTTGAAAGGTTTAGAATGGTGTGTTGACAATACTCCTGTCTACACAAAGGGGGCGCTGCGGAAATAGTTTTTGGATCTGCTTGAATCTTTAATAATCACGTGCATGTGTGTAACAAATATATGCAGTTTGCCATCTTTATGTCGGATCAAAACGGTAGCCCAACAATGATTCAGGTTATTTGCTGCCACCTACTGGCTCCTTCTCCCAGAGATAATAATGTCTATCCAGAGGTGATAGAACCACTGGTAAATAAAAGAGGGAAACCAAGAAAGGAGAAGAGAAAAAAAAAATCCCTCCACACCTTTAGGTGGAACATCAGTCTTACCTGGAAGGAACAGCCTTCAGAACAAGTTCTTGCTTTTCTGTGAACAAAAGAAGGTAACATTATAACTAGTACACATTATAATAAAAAAACATATTGGGCAAAACTATTAACCCAGGATTTAGTGTTAGCCTCTAACATCGTGAACCTTTGGAAGTTGTTTTGCTGAAAAGAGATTTTTTAATTCCTCTCAGTCTGATGATGTTTTTTTTTTTCTTACCTTCTTCTTGGCCTGTAATAATTCCTGGTAGGCACTAGAGCGAATGAAACGACTGTAAGAATCACTCTTCATCAGCTTGTAGATGTGTTCCTGTCGTGGAAACATTGGTTTTAGACGTCAGAGAAACGAGAGCGGCTAACGCTCGTTAGCTACCGGAGCGAGAGCCCTACACACCTGTGCATCCTCGAAGGCGTAGCGCCCCGGGTCTTTGACATTCTGAGTGGTTTTGTCGTAGCTCTTGGAGTCTACGTTGATGGCACTGGGGGCTCCAGGAGCCAGAAACTCCTGCCAGATTTCCTGAACCCGAGCAGGAACTTCTCTGATGGGACGTTTCTTTAGTTCTTGGACTGCTAGCCAGAACCTGGAGACATGTGATTGTCAGGACTGTCGCTGTAGAATATATATCTGGACTCTGTGTGTTAGTGAAGGTGTATTTGATCTGCACCTGAGATTCTCTGAGCTAAACTCCGACTCCAGAAACTTAAGAAACTGTTCTCTACCGATAGGATCTTTCAGAACCTCGTCGATGCCAAAAGCCCACCTCTTTACCCTCTGCTGGCCGGGTTCCTTACTGCAGACCAAGAAATCAGAGAGGAAGGTCAAACACAACAGAGAGTTCTGGGCCACAGGAAGTCCAGTCCAACACTCGTTCACTATGTACAAACACAGTTTTCTGCACATTTAGCTTTAACCTTTAGCATTCAGACACAAGGAGAAAAATAATACTGGTGAATGCTAACTACTGATCTTGTTTCTTGAGTCTCCGTTCTGTAGTCATATGCTGAGGAATTAGCACACAATCCTAACCAAAAAGTTGCGGCTAACAGCTTTTTCATTGCCAAGACTTGGCCTTCGGTGGATGCTCCTTTAATACCCAAACCTGTTTACCTCTCAAATGAAGGGTTCAGTCTGACTCTGCTGCCATCGCAACTTACAGACGTTGAGTTTGTAATAATGTTAATAATGAATAGATTAAAGTCTGTCATCCTGTCTGTTAAAGAGAAGGTTTAGATTTAGTTTGAAAATCACAGAGACACCAACACACCCACCTGGCTTCGAGCTCCCAGAGTGTGGTGTCATCTGAGATCCAGGGGTTGGACGGATCCGGGGGCGTGAGGAACGGGTCGTATTCTACGTACTGCTCTGTGTAGCCCAACAAACTGTGCATTAAACGTGAAGAACGGAGATTAAATTAGTGGAGAACGATCTCTGGAACTATTAGGAACCGAACACTTAATGTAATTTTGTCGTCATGTTAGCAGGGTTAGCGTTGCGGCGACTGAGAGTCTGAGCAGAGCAGATTGGATTGTTCTGCCGAATGTCAACAAACCAACGCAAACCAACCCTAACACTGTTGTTAACAGAGAACTGTTGCTGGCTCCAGTCCCTCCACAAGGTCACCAGAGCTCTTAGTTCAACGCCATGTTAGGCCGTTTAACAGCTCGATAAACAGATCGATGGCTAAACTGAATAAAGGCCCCAGCGACATCACTCACCTCTCTGCCACTTTGGACATTTTCAGTCGATGCCGGTCTAATTGCAGTTGCCAAAAGGTGATCTGAAACCACAGCAGGGGAAAACATGCTGTTGCATCAATCTGGATGGAAAATATTGTTTCTGTTTGTACCACGGTCAACTATTTACATAAATCGCATCAAACTCGAGGCCCGCGGGCCAAATCATATTCACATATATCGCATGTGTCAAACTCGAGGCCCGCGGGCCAAATCCGGTCCATCAAATCATTTTAATACGGCCCACCAGAGCTTCTCGTATGTATGGTCTGGGTGTGTACTGGAAAGGTTCAAATGCAGTGGTCATATTCTCAATGTGTGTAACATAGCAGCTAACTCAACAGTGTCGTCAGTACTAGATTGTTCTAGAAATGTTGATCCTTTTCCACCCAAAACCAAGCCTGGGTTTTACATTCCGGCCTCTTGACTTTGACACCCCTGCTCTGTATGAGAAGTGCATTTCACCACGGGACTAATTATTGGCATTTGTAACATTTTTGTGACGAAAAAGTCCATCCTAGATTTTGAGCTTCTGTTCCAAATATTGAGAGCACCACCTGCTGGCCTTACCTGTTCCTGCAGTTCCTCTTCCGTGGGCTGCTTGGCCTCTGGGGCAGGAGTGTGGGTCGGGCTGTGGGTACGGATGTCATTCTGTAGTCCATACACAGACTGAAACGACAACAAAGGACAGTGGACAACTGTAGACAAGAAAGACCACAAGGAAGTGACTGTGGTACATGTGGGCCACATGGGCCACGTGGGCCACGTGTGTTTGCTGAGGCCGTACCTTCCTGGTTTTGTGGGGGTTTTTCATTCTGGACGACTTCTTTATGTCAACTTCTGTTGTGTTCACACATCCAGGCTGAGAGAGAAGTGAGGCGGAGGAAACAGAGGAGCGTTAATTCAACTCAAATTTCCTTTTTTAAAGCAACATAATCCGTCTTCCCCGCACTTTCATCTTCCTCTCCTGGAGGTTCAGACAGGGGAAGGTGCAGTTCTGCTGCCATTATATGACTTTCAAAGAACCAAATCCAATATGTTCTTCTGGAGCGTGAAGTCAATCTGTGAAGTCTCCAGAACTACAGTATGTGTCAGATGCTGCTTAATTAAACAGGGAACGTGCCAAACGTAGCAGAAACAAGTGAGGCAGCAGGAAATCAAAGTCTTTGTGTGCCAATTCTGTCTGATTGAACAAGTGGTCTAATCTTCCCGGAGAACAGAGCTAAGTAGCACCACGGCGTCACTGTGAAATTTGTATTAATATTGATTATGTTGCTCCAAGGACGCATGAATTGAACTTGTTATTCTCCAATTAGGCATGAAGCGGTGGCTCTGAGGGCAACAGGCAGGAAGAGGAGGAGGAGGAGGAGGTGTTTAACCTCGGGGGGTAAAAGTAAAAATGTTCATGTTAAGCAAATGTGTAGGAAGAAGTCAGAGAGCAGCTGTAAAATGAATGTGTTGTGACAGCGACTGATGTGACAGCGACTGATGTGAGGCGGCGTGACGCAGAATTAGTCACAGGCAACTTGTCTGTTTCAACCCTGAACATACATATATACAAATATAATAATGTATGTATGTATATAATATAATATGTATATATATGTAATATTTATTGATAAAGATATCAAACCTTTGACAACCCTATTTATTATATGTGTATGTACACACAGTACATATATGTATGTATATATTTGCATACACAACTCAACTGAAGGTTATTAAATATTTGGAATTTAAAAATAATTTTGAAAACTTTAAATAACCATAAACAACAAATGTATATAAGTATATGTATCTATTTGCATATGTATATAATAGACAGATGTGTGGTATATACAATATGTGTATATATATTTATATATATACACACAAACAAACACTATGGTAAAATGTTCTCTTTTTTGAACTAACGTTTTTCTAATTGATGTGAGAGTTGGAAATAGTTCTACCTGAACACAGTGACTATGAACAGGTAAAATAAAAAGAATTAAAGTAATTTTACTCACCACTGGTCTGTGCACGTCCCAGAATGCTCTTTCCTGACTGTCGAGAATTTTCCTCTCAATTTTGTCTCTTTTCTTGTCCACTCTGTGGAGAGGAGATTTGGTCTGTGATCTTATTGTTGTTATTGTTCAGCTCAACTTCAAAGATATGTGCACGATGTTTGGAGGAAGGTTTTTGCAGTTTTCATTTAAAACCTACTTTGCTTGTGCTTCTGCTTGCATAAAAATGAACTCCCATTTCCTGGCGAAGGCTCTCTGTAGCCTGGCTAAGCTCTCCTGCAAATAATAGACAGAACTTACGGTTGAAAAGAGGATTTGATGGAGGAAGGTCACCTGATTACGGTGTTGTTGCCAAAGATAAACACACTGCCAGATTCCTCCTTGATGGTCTTTTCATGCACAGAACAGACGAACTACCTACATTATGACCAGGTGATTACAGTGAGATGTTTGGTTACACTGACAATTAATGCATTGACATGCTGAAAAACAGCGTCTTAATGTACACAAATATCCCCCGAGGGGAGGGTGGTGGGGGTGGTGGGGTGTCAGGAGACTGAGGTTGTTGCTGCACTTACTGCTTCATAGTCTGCAAGTTCAAGACGTGCTTTATTTTGCATTGTTCGTTTGCAGAGGTAAACAGCTGGAAGAGAGACACAGGGAGAAAAACAGGAGAGAACAGGATCTGAGCCGGGTTTTTACAGCTTTAAGTGGCTCTGCATTTACTCATTTAATCCTCGCAAATGAACATTTAAATTGGCCTGCATTTCGCAAAAGGTCATTGCATCTAAGTGTATGTTGCTGTGTGTGCAGGAGAGAGGAAGAGGGGGGGGGGGGGGGCCGTGTGTGCAGGAGAGAGGAAGGGGGGGGGGGAGACGGAGAGAGACTTATGTCTTGCTCTCTTCCTCCCTTGATCCTTTGTTAACTGACCATTATGGGGAAGCTTTCATTATGCCATTAGATGGTTTTCATTAAGGCACAACATTCACATAGATCACTTGTAACATGTAGCTCCCACAAATACCCACAGAGTTTTATTCATTGTGTGTTTTTTTTAAGAATATAAAATATTCGGCAAAACCAAAAATATAAAAAAGAATCACATGCTGGTAATTTATAGAATGATCAAATATCGATGTATAAACTTTAGTGATATAATTAAAATTAGGATTGTCAAAATAAAGACCTTAATTGGGTTCATTAATTGGTGAAATAAATTGGCAGAATGAGGCAGTGGAATCCAATAATTCCACTGTTCGTCCAATAATCAATGCAGGAAGCATTTGTCACCAAAAAAACAACAAAAAAACAACCCAGTCTGACATTATTTCTCCTACTGTTCCAGCAATATACTGAAAAAAAAATATGTTGATTTATGATTAATCATGAATAATTCCAATCACAAGTGATTAATCACAATAAATTATTACTATTTTTATATTATTAAAATAAATGAAACAAATACTCCACATAAACACACACAACAACGCAGCTGGTTTTCTTTGGTGTAAATAGGCTGCATTAGTCAGACGGTAACACCGAGGCAGGGAGCACTGACTCAGAATGGAAATACATAAAGAAAATAAATAAATAAAAATACTTGAAATATAAATGAGGTGGAAAAGAACACACAGTTATAGCAGGCCCACTGTGTTGTACTTCATTCTGCTTGGTTGTGCAGCAGAGGGGGAGAGAACTGAATGTGATTTCATCTTCCCACCAGTTGCTTGATTTGTGTCTCACTCTCTGAACTTTTGGCAACAGTAAGTAGTAATATTATAAATCTGCACTCGGGCTCTACACGTTTTGGATCTTCGTTTGCACATGAGACGACATGAACACAGTACAATTCAGACTTCGACCGAGCACGTCTCCTACCATAGTCTGTGTTTTCTGGTTCCCAGCAGTTTGATGGCCAAAAGTACGGAGTCTGGAGAAAGAAAAAGAAAAGTTATTAGTAATGAAATTAAAACAGAAACAGCTTCACTTTTAACAGGAGGTAATGAAAAAAAAAACCGACACGTGGTGTTTTGATGTAACTCAGCTCACACTATCATGCGAGGTGAACATACAGTCACAGCAGTGCGTCTGTCACAATACTCCATTTTGTTGTATAATGGGGTCCAAATTACATCTGAAGCATGTGAGCTCATTTCACTCAGCCCTGGGCCCAGACAGCAGTCTGAATTTTCACATTCCTTGTTCACCACTATATGGACTCAATGGCTCTGGATGAGAAGTAAACACACACACACACACACACACACACACATACAAAAAAACCCAAAACAAAGCCTGTTACAACACAGCCCCGTCCTGACACGTTGATTTATTTCAGATCTCTCTCTGCAGCAGAGGAGATTATTGGAGGGGAAGTCATTAAAGCCGTCAGTCTCACTAATAACATTCAGTGTTTTTAGCTCCAAAAAAAAAAACTGTAAAATTATGAAGAACAGCAAATGCTACGCAATTAGTGTTTTAACTTCAACACATCACACAGAGACACAGTAAATGACATTATTCCAAACCCATATAGATGTTACATTCAGGAGCAGCTATCATTTGGTTGTATTTATCTATTTGAATGGCAGCCAATTACACTTTAATACACTTTCTAAAAGAATCTGTAAATGTGGTTAAGTTAGAACATTTCAGGTTCATTTTAATAGTCTGACATTAACCTCATGTAACTTGAGCTTATAATTATATTTCATTTTTTTATTCCTAGCTATATTTAATCACAGCACATGTTTAGACCAGGATGCAGACTTTGACAAATGCCTAACAAACCACTTCTTTTTTTATCCTTCAGATAAGTAGGTTTCCAACCCGACGGACATTAAAATCCAGGAGATCGATGATAACACCGAGACCTTCAGTCTGACTGGACAATGCTTTGAAAAAAAAGAACAGGCTGAAGCGAATGTTATCCTTTGCACGCCATTCTGTTCACTTTCATCTTCAAACCTCAAAGTGAATGAATCTTGTTCATTTTACTTATTCATCAGGATCATCAGCAGCAGACAAATCGTTCCGCCCTGTTCTCGTCCTGCTGTCTAATTCAGCCAGTCTGGAGGTTTGGACTCATTTTTCTACAAAAATGTATTTTGTCTGATTGTTGGTTCCTTTCCAAAGAACTTTGCACCCACTCGTCGTCAATAAAGCTGCTTTTTACTGGAGTTGAAACATCAGGTAGTAATAATACACAACATCACTTAGTGATGTTATGCTGTAGTACCTTGTGAAACTACAAAGTGAAAAGAGATTTGGGAAGAGGCATTTTACAATTAGTTGATAGATGATGACAGGTCAACAAAATCATTCTTACCTGAAACCTGTAGAAAGTACCATCGTCTTTGAGAGTGAGCACGTGATCGGAGATCGGAAAGAAATAACCGTGTGCAGCCATCAGTGTTCCTAAGTGAAGAGCTTCCACTGAGGAAAAAAAACAACAGATTTTTTGTTTTGTTTGTTTTGTTTTTTACAAAACACTTTACGTTCAAATGTTTGGTTTTTTACAAAACACTTTACGTTCAAACCATGACATTCATACACACAGGACAACAACTAAATATATCTGGTGTTTTTTCTGTGTCCTCTTTTGGGTGCAGCAGGACTGTAAATTAAATGATCTTACTTCATTCTTTGCACCTATTGCTTAGTGTATTATTAGTGTACTATTGTGTCACTCCTGTGATATTGTTGTGGATAAATATATTTGTTTTATAGACTAGATCTATTAATGGAATTGAAAGTTTGCCTGAACTGAAGAAAAGCCATCACCTTTGAGGTTTGTTTTTCGCTTAGCTTTTGACTTGGCAACCCACTATAATTGTAGAGCCTGGCAACCCAAAGTGCGTCATGCTTTGTAACTTGGTGACGTAGAACATGTCGCCGTAGCCCATTGGCTGCGTACAGCAGCGACAACGGAAACGTTCTGTTTTGGAGCCGGTTTCAAAACAGACCGTGGAGTTTACGGGTGAAGACATTTACTGATGGATTATCGACTGATACACGTGGAGCTCGAACGGCCGAGGTTCGAAATGGAGAAAATGTTCGTATGCTGACGCCGTCGGTTGTGTGAGGGTTAGCAAGTTGTTCAGAGGAAGCTCACAAACGAACTGTCGTAAAGCTGCCGCATAGCGTCGTGGTGAGTACAGACTGATGATGACGTAAAAACTTATAATAAATGCAGCGTCAATGTCATGTACAAAATTCTAAATGTGTTGGTGTGAATTGAACCCTGGGTTAAAATCAATTTCAATTTTCTTTTCACATAAAAAAAGCTATGAAAATAATGTGTTTAGAACATAATAGGAAATATTGCTTGTTTACTGTTTCCTAATTAAAGAAACAGTCTAATGTCACTTCCATATGTGCAAAATACCGTGTTGTTCATTTCTTGGGCAGTGTATTTTCTTCTTATGTATTTCTTTTTTTTTTACTATCACTTAATACATTGTGTTATTCCTGTTCATCAGAGCTAGGTCTGAGTATGTTTACATCCTTTATATTTTAAAAGTGAAAGCATTAAAACATAAATCTGCCCCAAGGTTATATTCTTTTCTTTTTTTTTTATGTTTCTGTAATTGTTATTCTGCGTTTCATACTTTCTAGCTCAGCGTGTTGTCTGTCTGTCTCTCATTCAATTAATTATCCTTATTCACATCTCTTGCTTGGAAATATAAAACATGAGCGACTTGTGACACCTGGATCTGAACCATTAGCTTGTGCTTTAATAGACCCTGGCCCAGCTGTGACAAGAGGTCACCCCCTCCCTGGTAACAGCACAGTGGGAGGCCTCACTGATTATCCTCACTGTCAGCCACAACTCATCAGTCAAATCACTCAGTTTGCTGCAGTGAATCTGCTCCTCTCTCCTGTCACTCACCAGTGTCCTGTACTGTCGACTGTCCCTAATGATGAAAACATTTAATCTGGGTTGGTCATGAAATATTTCAAGTATAAAATCCACGGTTTTATTTGGCGTGAACAAACTTTATGGAGCCTTCATTATTCCTGTCACATGCTGTAATTATTTAAAGAATGTCTGTTAAATGCCTACAGGAGGCATGTGATAATGAGATATCTTAAAACCCTTGCCATGCTCTGAACAGGCTTTTTGTAAAGATTCTAGCTGTGTGCTTATAAAAGTATCTCTAGGGGAGACATTTAACACATTCACATCTGTGTGTGTTTGTGTGAGAGACAGTGAGACTGGGCCTTATAAATAATCAACAATAAGTCATATATTATTTAACCCTGTGTATTCATAAGCAGAACCTATGAGCACGTTCTTATTTACTGTACGTTTAGACTTTTATATTTCTGTGAACACCTGTTTTTACTTCTACAAATAATGCACTGACATTGATTGAACCTAAGTTAACATGCAATCGCAACAATATCCTCAGGAAACTTTATTGCAAAGTAGTCCAAATAAAAATAAAATCCTCAAAACAACACTGCAAAGTAGTCCAAATGGAAAAAATAAAAATAAAATCCTCAAAACAACAGTAAAGAGAACTCCAGCTCCAACTCCAGGTATTTCTACTCAATGGAAACCAGTGCAAAAAAATGCAAACCTAGGTTCTAAGGAGATCTAAGAGTAAATCACCTAACATGTTCACAAGGCAGCGCATGGTTACGTCGCCATCTCCCATAAATATATTTAGTAGGAACAGAATTCCAACGTAAGTCGAGGACCCCCATAGTCGGTATAGGCAAGGACACAATTGCAATTACTAGTACTTGGATTGGTTTGTAAAACTAGTATCAGGACAACCCTATTTGTTTGTACTGTATGAAAGTGTCAGGCTTTTATATAACGTATTTAAGGCTCATCTATAGGTATTATAACTGACTAAACCTTGGACTGCAATTAGTCACGTTGTTGAGAAAGGCCAGCCCCTCAGTCTGGGGGGAGAACATCCTTTGATGTCGTCATATTATCAGCTCTGTGCCAAAAAATAAAAAACCCCAGCAGGTTGGAGTACAGCCAAGTGGAGTGTGGGAGTTCTCCTGCCAAGTTTTTCTGATGACAGAGGAGTGTCTATAGCACAATTAAATCCTGATTAATGTTAACACAATACAGGATCTGAAAAGAAATCACTGCTTTAATAAATGTTGAAATAATAATAAAGTAACTCTGATATCTGGGGCATTTAAACTATTACATTAAAATCTTTTTAAAATGATTTTCTGAGCAGAACATTGAAATAACTGAGGCTATTTTTAGTGTAATGGACGTACATGCAGGTTTTTTCATTTTGAAAGAACCATTTTTTTCCCCTGTGTATTATGCTGCGGTTGTAGTGCAGTAATCCCAAGAAACTCAAAAAAAAAAGATCATCTGAAGTGCTCCTCTGCAGGAGTGGCTCCTGATGAATCTGCTGATCAGGCCTTAAAGAGGTTGGAGGAGAACAAGAGCATTCTGTCAGCTACTAAATACCTCTCCACCCTCAGATGAGCCGTATGCCGTGTCTTAAGAAAATCACTTCCCAGTTCCCAGTTGTTCTTTTACATGCATTAAAAACTCCTGATCACACACTGGCATGCAGTGTCGGAGTATACCAGCATTTAATTTGACGTATCATTTTCCATGTCTGTCTACAGTCATGTCGGGTGTGCTGCATGCTGGTTCTTGTTTCCTCTTTAATTGTTGTTTGATTTTCAGCTAGTTTGTCCTAATCCAAACAAACTGAGCGGTTGGTCCTTTTTAAAGGATGCATACATTTATTCATCTTCTGTTTCCTAATCCTTTTTTCAGGGTTGAGGGATTGAAAGGTTGAGGGATTGTACTGAAGCACAGGCAGGGCAATTTGAGTCCATTGCAGGTCGAAATATATAGAGCGTATATAGACCAAACTTATTTTGGTTCGTGGGTCGAATACAACATAATTAGATGTCAAGTGGGCCGGACCAGTACAATCATAACATAATTAACTATAAATAACAATAAGTGCATGTTGTTCCCCTTTGTTTTCATGTAATGAAGTTCTATGGGTGAAAAGCATATTATATTTAAATGGTCTTTAGGAAAATAGTGCCTCAAATAATAATAGTAAAAAAATCTAAAACTAATAACTTTTAGCTGAGCTTTGGTGATGCCCCATAAAAGGCCCTAAATGGAAATGGGATTGCCACAATGGTCAAATCAAATGTGATCATCTGGAGTGCATTACAAGAGTATCATCAAAATTGTTGAACAAGAAGGAGAAAAAAAAAACCTGGTCGTCAACTTTGATACCAGCTCATCTGCTCTTATAAAAAAAAATGTTATAAAAACATGCGGCCAACGTGCTGTGAATCTAATTAATTGCATTTCACTTTGCAGTGTATGTCCTTCCCGCTAGTCAGAGTAGCTGTGTGTCGGAGTCATTTATTGTTGCACGGCACCGAGTTCACGGCCACGGGGCAACTGACAGCATGTTTTCCAACTGAAAAATTACAACGATAAAAAAAGAAAACACCATAAAAGACAATCACCAACTGCATTGGAAAAACAAAAAACATTTAGTGAGTATAAACGTCCACTAGGGCTCCCTTTGCTTCCAACAATAGCGCAAACTAAGTACAGGTCCTATTTTGGAGTTGGATCAAATCGACATCCTACAATAATCTCATGCTAATCTGCCTTTATTTTGTTACAGGTCTGCTGTTTTTACACAGGCTTTAACAGGAGGCAGATATGACACACGTTGCTGACACAAGTAGTGGTGACATAAACAAGAATAACAACCTATATAATCCACTTTATACCACATCCAACAGCTGCCCGTGCTGTCCCCGCAGAGCCCCCTGATTTATATATTCCACAGATACATTTTGGTTGTAAAGCACAAGAAGCGATTCAGAAGATGCTACCGTCGTGTGCAACACAGGTTAATAGATAAATCGATAGATAGATCGATCTTTATGAATCACTCGGGAGTTCCCTTTGGGACATTTTTGAATATATCCTAACTTTGTAAACTTCATTGTCATATTCAAACACGTTCAGGTGAGGTTTTCACTTTTCTTATCCAAAACTTGTTCATCTTACAATATGGCAGCAGCCCCAAGACAGTTGAAGTTGTCTCACATTGTAATAAAAGAAGATAATAATAGAGTAAAAAAAAAAGAAAATGAAATGAATAGGAAGTGCACCATGTGTTGTAGCTCAAGGACACAAAAGGAGACATCAAAGAGTAAAGACGGAACTGTACAGAAAAAAACTGTTCAGGACGTAGGGATCTATTACACTGTTGCAAAGGAAGATGGTTTGTAAGTTTAAGCTTTATTTTTAGCTCATATTTGCATATATTTTGCAACACAACCTGATTGCAATTATGATGAAATGATTGTATCATTTTACAACATTCATCACATTGAGATGGGCATTAAAAGTAATGATACTGTTTTTAGAAAAAATATGCTTGGATGTAAAACACGTATCCTCGCCAAAGTGAACTTCAACAGTCGATTGCGTCTTTAAAGAGGCTAATTATAACAAACTTGTTGCTGACAAAAAGTTTCATGATTCCTGCCTTTACCTTGATCCTCAATGTCCAAGTTCTTGATCATCCACTGTACAATATCTGAACCTGAAAAAAGAGGAAAGAAAATAATAAATCATAGTCAGTAATAGCTCAGAGGGTTCTACTAGGACTGAATTTAAAAAAGGGCAAATTTTAAAACCTTCAACATTTTAAAACAAGTCTTTCAGGCATCACCAAAAGCTTTGATTCAGTTCTTTATTTCTTTATATTGGCGCTGAAACCTTCAACATTTTAAAGGCATCACCAAAAGCTTTGACAGTTCTTTATTTCTTTATATTGGCGCTGAGATGAGGAACATTTAACAGGAACCGATGCGCTGGGTCCATGCTGTCTCAATACAGATATACAATAGAAATGTTGTTGAGGACAATGGCTGCACAGGAGTATTGAAAGCAACTCTTGACATGCTCTTCAAGCCAAGATGTACAGTACTGACTAAACTCTCCATGAAGCAAAAGTGTCCGACACAGCTACCTGCTGTCATTTCTACTTCTGATAAAGCAATATGTCATACTTAGAATCCTGATTTATGTTGATTATCAGTATTGACCACAATTACTCATGGCTAATCTAGAATCCTCTACAGCTACACTGCGATTAATCATATTAAACATTTGAATTGTTTCTATCGCCCTACTTTTTGACTCACCCTAATATAAATGCAAACAAAAGAGAAAATGGTGACCCTTCTCACTCTGCACACTGACCTTCACCGTCCTATGCACAGTGAGTCATATCACCTTGTACAAAGTGTGTGGGTAATAGGCCGTCCATTATCAAATACTATTTTCTGACATCCATTCCAAGCCATTTGTCTTTGGTTTAGCCCATATATGAATATGAATATGAATCACCTTAGAGGTTAAAAAAAACAACAACATTTTACAGTCAAAAAGAAATTCTATTGGATTGGATGACACTACTGAACGTGACTCTATTCACATCTACACCAAACAAGTTCTAGAAAGGACTAGAATAGATGTAAATAGAGTCATACGCTTCCAAACAACTTCTGTTTGAGGAGGTAACTAAATCAGTTTCACATCCTTGAAAAACATCACAGCATCTTCTGCCCCAGGGGCATTTTTTCACACCCCATAACATGAGACTGTGCCACTGAGGCTAAATTTATTTTTCCCATCTATCATTACTGCCTGTCATGATGACAGATGAAGGTGTGTCGAGGAGACAAGAGCCAAAGAAGGCAGGGGCAGAAATGTGCGAAATGGAAATGTGAAGAGATTCATGCACTGACTCCAGTCTAGTCTTCCAGCATCTCCATCAATCTGTTGGTGTTGTGTGTCTCTGCAGCTCAGTCACTGAACCCAGAGGCCAGATGAGATTTCTAATGGATTAACATCATTAATGCTCCCCCATCTTTACACCATCAAAGATGACCCATTTTTTGAAGAGGAAGCTTAAATGAGATGTGTGTGCTAATCCTGTAACAAGGCTGTTTAAAGACTTGATTAATGTCATGGCCAGATGAAAAGCTTCTGCACTGGCATGCATGTGTGTGCAAGTCATATTTTAATGAAACGTGTTATAAAACAACAACATTAACCATTACTAATAGAGAGTGAGCAACGCTGATGCTGGTATCGGTGTCGGGCGGTACTTCTTTCCAATACTCGTACTCGAAAATGCGCCGGTTCAGTGACCCCCATACTTGATAAGGTTTTTTTGTTTTTTTTTAACTACAGCCAGCTGCGCACCAGTTAGCCAATGTTTTTGTGCTTTTCTACTGCAGTTCAGTGTCTCATTTCCCTCATGGTTAGTTTATTTAAGCCTGTCAATGATGTCAGAGGTTTGGGGTATTTTAACAGCACCTAAGAGCAGAGCAGTATAAATAAAAAAGCTTTAATTTCCGCCTACATTTAAAAAACATTCAGATTAGGGATTAGGTTAATTGTGCCTCTAAGGCTGATTTTTTTTTTTTCCCCATCTCTCTATCTGACATGAACTGTCGAGGCCGTGACCCAGGCTTTCCCTAGAAGATCACTGGGATTATCTCCACCCACTAGCCCCCGCCCACCTGCAACCCTGAGCAGGATAAAACGATGGAAAACAAATGGACAAAGACAATGTATTATAGCTACACAGAGCTGCTGCTTTAGTCAGTACTGACGTGGAATCATTCTGTACCAAATGGGAAGAAATTTTTTTTATTTTTTTTTGTTTCACTCATTAAAAAATGTGAACTAAGCCACATCTATATGTAGATGGGAGACAGTGAGGGAGAACATTGGTTTTAATATAAGTCTCTTTAGAATAAATGTTGCAGGATCAGCCAAAGTGTTACTGATTATACTATACTCAAGAAGATAAAATATGGCAAAACATGGTCACATTAAACTGTAGTTATATGGGATTAACTGATCACGTGAATCTCGTATCTCGAGAGGAGACTTACCTGAAAAAACACTGGGGATCTTGGTGAGAAAGCTTTTCACTGTTCGAATGGGGATGCCATTTTTCTCGTCCTGCATGCGGGCTATTACTTCCTCCATCTGAACAACACAGGGAGAGATAAAGAGGGCGACAGGAAGAGTGAGCGTTTTAAATTAAACTTGCTTTGCACAGGGTGTGAGCAGGACACAAATAAGTAAACAGACGGAGGTTTCTGTGAGGTTCAGGTTGACCTCTGGAGAGAAGTGAGAAAAATAAATTGCGTTTGTCAGATATATTTCCTGTCCTTTGATAAATCTTCAGATGTGTTGTTTTCCTGTGTTTTATATATATATATATATATATATATATATAAAGTCACATTGCCCTCTGCCACTGCATATTTGATTTTTGGAACAAATGCAAGCTTTTAATGCGTCACAATTAATCCTAGTTCAGCGGATAAGAAACATTTCTGTCACTCAAAAAGGGAAATTAAACCTAAGCTACAAATGAAATGGAGAAAATGTCAAACGGAGACAAAGAAACAACTGTGCAAACACACAAACATGTCCAGGGTCACTGGGACTTAAATGCACTGGGAATGTTCTCAAGGGTCTGTCAGGAAAACAAAATACAGATATACAGTTTCCAGGAACACACAGAAGGGAGTAAATGGTACAGTGGCCCAGATCCAGTACATCAGAGCTGAGAGATCTTCTGTCATTCCTCCCTAAGGGTAAAAATATACGCATGGAAAATATGTAAATACTCAGTACCATTGCTTGGTAACACATTTTAATGCACAGCCAGTCTGCCATTCTTTTTTTCTTTTTTTTTTACCAACACATGAAGAGGTTACCACCTGTGTGTGATTTGGCACAATTTATGAAATAATAGAAAAGTTCCTTATTAAAACCATCCCCAGGGTTCACTCACAACAGTGTGTCTAAAGAGCTTTCCGGAAAAATGGCAGAGAGGATACAGGAATAGTGCTTGGTCCTATGAAAGTCAATTAAAGCTAAAATGATTACAAATAAATTATCAACTGTGTGCGTGTGTGTGTGTGTGTAGGTCTGTGCGGCTGTATTTAATTCCAGCCATATTGATGGTACTTGGAAAGACAAATACGTATGAGGTGGTACGAGGTGTCCACTGATTTTCTTTTATTTATTTATTTTTAAATTTGACTGCGTGGTCTGTGTGAGAGTCGACTCAGTCAGACACGGAGCAAATAGGGACAAAGGCAACAATGATCAGTCTCTTCACACACACTTTCTTATCTCTGCAAACCCTCACCGCCTACACATGGTGAAATGCCACCAGCATGAATATTCGGGATCTAAAGCTCTTGAAGTCGGGATGCTCTCTGGCTTCATGTTGTGAGGAAAAGAGAGGTGTTGAGAGAGAGAGAGAGAGAGAGAGACAGTGAGAGAGGTCCCTCCACCCCAACAACATCTCTCTCTCTTGCCGTCTCTCTTTGTCTTTCTGTCTTTTTCAGTGCCATCTCTCTTTGTCTTTCTGTCTTTTTCAGTCCCTCCACCCCAACAACATCTCTGCAGCCTCTTAACAAATAAGAGTGAGTGTTTTGGCTGCACACTGTGAGTCATTGATTAACTACAGTACAAAAACCCCCAACACAATAATCTGAGGCAACATTTGTAAAGAGTAGGAACAAATATCTTAAACTGTCTTTGAATCAATGCCAGGGCCTTTTAGATGTCTTTTTAGCCATTGTTAAGTGCACTGTAAGTCCAGTTATTTGACAGACCGTGGCGTTAAAAGGCCCACTTACTAGAACCGTTTTTTTTTTTTTTTTTAAACATGACAGAAAGTGGTTTTTTTTGGTCATTGTTTTTCCTGAAAATAAGCTGAGGACCGGATGTTTTTGTTGCCATGGTAACAATGATAACTGGTTGTTTTTTGTGTGTTTGTAGTAAAGGTGTGGTCAATGGATATTTATTGACGTGTAGTTGACAGTTGACTGTCTTACTTAATTAAATTAATGTTGTCATTTCTATGCAGATTATACTGCTACCTACCACAATTATTAATGTGCAAAAGCACTTTACTGCAAATTAGATTAGATTAAATTAGATTTTTAACAATTAGATTAGCCTTACCACACTAGGGTGATTTCATGTCGGTCAAATTGTCTGCATTACTAGAAAAATGTCAGTGCAATATTATAATAAAATAAATTAAATAATAATCCTTTCCAAGTGAAATATTGTGGCTATAATTTCTAAGTTATTTTGCATTTGCAGTAAAAACATACTCACATGTAACTAACGGGTTAACTGTGCACTAACCTCTGATAGAGCTTTATAATTAACATAAAATGCAGATAGAGATCATTTTCTGTAGACAACTTCTGATGTGCTGAGGAAATGAAAAGCTCTCCTATTGTCCTTAGTTCCCTCCCCACCTTCACCTGACCCCCTACCCTTCCATGATGGAGTAGCCTGTGCTGAGGTGGCTGACCATCACTGTCTCAGTCGTGCAGAGAGAATTCTGTCACCTCTACAGTCGTTACCTGGGGATAAAACTGTGTCTGCACATGACGAGCACAAATATCCACCCATAATCAGAAATCATACAATACAGCATACGCGGAGCTAAACCATCAGTCACATTCAGAGCAAAGAAAATAAAGCGAGGGAGGCAGAGTGAGCGAGAACATAAGGAGAACTTTTTTTTTTTTTTTTTTTTTTTTATTAAATTGTGCATCAAAAGTAGGTGAGCAAAACCAGCTCAGGTCTCGCTGCCTCAGGCGATGCGAGAACATCCTGAACAGACCCTGTGGCTACACAGTATGACATCTCTCCCAGATAAAACGCTCTTTGCAGTTGGTTGATCTCGTTCTCGTCTGAAATGCAGTCCTTGGCTACAAGACCGGGACAGAATCCGCGGCGGAGGCTGAGTGAAGATATTTCAGTGTATTTTGCAGTTGCTTACATAAGGAAGGCAAAATCAGATCCCTGCTCTCAATGTTAAATAGACCCAACACAAATTAGTTTCTTCGCAATGCTTCATTCACTTATATGTTATCCAACTGTGCAGTATACTGAAGTGGTCACAGGACGTGAAAAGACTCTCTTATTTGCAGCTCGTAGCCCTCGTTGCCACAAAACATTTTTACGATACTGACTATTTGTAGGCCCGTTCGCTATTAAGTGAGGCATGAACCACAAAGATAAAACAGATCTCTAAATGCACCAAGGTAAATGGGCCATGCAGGGAGTGAAAATATCTACCTACACAGTCAGTGATCCAAATCCAGCTCAGTAGTTCCTAGCATCTGAAGACTATTAAATATTAGAATTGAAAATATACTTTTTCCGTTGGTCTGTTCAGCACTGCGCCACTCCACCAGAGTAAAATCTGCTCTCAGGAAAAGGTGAAGTAGAGGGGAAATTCAGAGCTCACCACTCTGACGAGGCTGTCAAATCTGTGCCGTGAATCTTAAGTCTCTCTGAGGTTACCATACGTTTCTAGGTTACCACAGCAACAGTCTGGGACCACTATCACAAGGACATCTTTGGCAGCTCAGCATGGCTCATTCATAACAGATAAAGAAATCAGGCCACTGTCGGCAGTGGAGTCAGAGGGCGAATACGATGGAGGGGACGCAAAAGATTTTGTCTGTTGACCAAGACACGAGGAGGAAATGGATTTTCTTTTATCAGTGTAGGACTACGTACTTCGTTAACGGTCCACATGGAGCATGCAGCCCTCCTTCCTCTGAAGGTGGTGACTACGTGACAGTCAGTCCTGTTCCACACTGGTAAAATATTATTGTTTATAAAAATCTAATCTCCAACCCAATCAAAACTTAGAAAGAATACAATAAAATGATAATGAATTGTTCAGTACATACAAGAAATGCACATCATTATAGACGTGTCTGCATGTTGCTGGTCACACAGTCCACACAGTAGAGTGTTTGATGAGAGGACACAGATGGCAGCCAGACTTGGCTCTAGTACGGCTAAGCTCTGGGCCTTTAGAGAAAATATAGAGGCTTTTATCAAAAACTCTGTCTGTGAAACTTCTCAGTCTTCCAGACTGTTCCATCCAAAGAAGGTAGTTTGACTACCTCAGATTCAGACAACCCCTGAGTCACACCTTGGCCTCGGTGTAAACAACATCCTGTAAATAGGTCTGGGTGGGTGTATACATATAAGTATTCATTAATAGTGGTACGTAAATAGGTCTGGGTGGTTTATATACTGTACATATAAGTATTCATTAATAGTGGTAGGATTCTTGCCCTGCAAAAGTGGAATCAAATTTACTCCCCAGTCCCCGGTTGAGTCATGTCACGAAGGGCATGTGGTGTAAAACCTCTGCCAGAGCACTGTTAATGTGGCGACGCCTGATGAAGGAACCAGCAGCAGGTGTTTGTTCTCCAGTCTTTGTCGTACACACAGTACTGTATCTCTCAACTCTATCTTTTAGCCGTCGTTGCTAATATTGCATTTTCATTTTGTCTTGCCGCTTTTGTCCGCTCGTGCAATCTCCCGATTCACAGATAGGTGAATGCGCTGAAGTAGCATATTACATTGGGAACAGTCTGCTCTCGCAGCAGGTCAGAGTCAATGAACGTGAGGAACAGATGTCCAGGTGACCAGGCAGCCTGGAGGAAAAGGAAGCGTGCTAGATCCAAAGGAAATTGTTTATCCCTTTACACTTGCAGCAGATTCTGCAAACCAATGGTTATCCAGTTAATAACCTGTTCATCCACTGGAGTTTAGTTGCATAATCCTGTCTCCGTACACAACCAAGATTCACTGAGCTGTCAATCACAAAAGACATTTCCAGAATGTCACTGCATTTTTTCACACTTCAGAATGTTCTTTCGCTCCATCACATTAGTTTCATCTGCCACGGTTATTCTTCAGAGTGGAAAGATCTGTTAAAACTGCATCTCATTGCTTCAGTTTGAGTTTGTAGGTCAGACCCTCTCTCAAATTACAGACCATTTTTTGTATACTGGCAGCAAGACAAATGTTTTTTTAAAATGTCAACTAAAGTATTTATCTGTACATTTTGTGTTTCTAAATGTAGCAGTTGATGATGGACGTGTTTGTCAGGTTGGGAATTGGTGATTTATGTGATTTGACTAAATGTAATGGGTTGTTCTGTGTATTTCCAAGTGGAAATATGTAGCATTTTTTTTGTCTTAGCCACAAGAGCTAACTACTAACTATCCTTCCTTGGTTTAAACAAACACTGAACTCATGAATTAGATCGTTGACACAGCCTCACTTTCCTGTGGTCTAGTGGAGGAAAACAACTTTAAGAAACAGTGACAGTTTTAAAGTTCACAGATGTAAATGCAGGTGTTTGACAAATTCCCAAAGTTGGAGGAACTGACAATCCCAAAACCACATTTAGGGCACAGACTTACATGTGTGCAACAGTGGTTGACAAGACAGGGTTGGCACTTTTTTCAAAGCATAAAAATGCTTCCAATGTGGAAATGTGGATTATTTTAGTTGGTTGGCTTTTTTAGTATAAAGAGCCTTTGTCTTAACATTGGCAATAAGAAATAACAAAGTCATGGCTTAAGGTATTTTCTCTCATAGCTGTGTCTTTAACAAAGACTTTTTAAATTACAAGGTTGAAGTTATCTCGAATTCCTTTATGCAGGGTTAGTAGGTCTCATTTTTACCTTTCATAAATTTACTTTCTCTTATTTGTTGGAGCTACTTTCAAT
>NC_024318.1:6932857-6956958 GCF_000523025.1 Cynoglossus semilaevis
GCCACAGATACAGGCATCTACGGATTCTTGTATTTTAACCAATTCCTGCAGAACAATCTATGGCCCTTTTCTTTCTTAAAAGCATCATCATTCCTGTCTCCCCAGGGTAGAAAAGGAGATGAGCACTGATTCTTGGATGAGTGGTCAAAAGCCAGCTTTGCATAGTGGACATAATACTAGCATCTATCCTCTTTTGACACATCTACAGTTAAAGCGGCGGTCTTTCCTAATTTGCCCACCATCTGGTTTCTTCTTCCATCTTATTTTGTTATGAAACTACTTGTATTTTCTCATAAAAATGTCACGCCGTTTGTGAATTGGCTGCATTTTTAATATTCTAATCAAATCCACGTGTGATGAGTTTCTTATGAAATATTTTAATAGGACTATACTATGAGATGGCAAACTGCTATTTTAATACAAAAAAGAAAAAAATTATAATTCAATGTATTTCTGTGCTCCTCGCACAGATGATGGAAGGAAAAGGAAAACAGACTTAATGGAGTTTGTTTATCAGATTTCCATTTGCTTAGTGGACAAAATGAGTTAGCAGCTAAATGCTGACGCTGTGTCCCCTGGTAATATACCAGCAATCAATAAAAGCTCCTTTAAATATGATGAATGCATTAAGCTGGACCCTTTTAATTGGCTCTATTCTGCAGCTGTGAACTGGTGTTGAGTTTTTTGTTTTTTGTTTTTTTGTATACTTGTCTTGCACTACCACAACCTAGGATGTAATATTATACTGCTCTCCTGCTTTCAGCTATTTCCTTCAGGGGTCCTCTCAGCCAATCACCTGCCTCCATCTCAGCCTGTTCCTTGCCTCCTCTACTGTTACACCAACAATCTCCATTTTCTTGTTTCATGACATTTATCACCTCTGGAGTCTTCTTTTTATATCCTACTGTGAAAACTATTTTGAACTTTTCTCAGTAACTTTTTCTCCAAAAAGCCTCATTGACTTTCTTTAAATTCACATTCTGTCTTTTAAACAGTCCCGCAGTTTCTTAACCATACAAAATTTTTGTCTTATAAAACTTCATGCGTCCATAGAACGTCCATTCCACAATGCCATTTTCTTCACCTCTTTTGTCCGCTGCCTAGTTTTTCAAGGCCTTTCCCACATGTTCTTGAAGTCACTGACATTGACTGCCTCTTCTTGTTGTGTTATTTTTTTCTCTCTCCACCAAACCCTCTCTAACACGCAAGTATTCTATCTTGCTTCTCCTGACCTTCATCCCCCTTTGCCATGAACTTCCACCTCACTTCTTTCTTTCTTTTATACAGCACGTTCATAGACACTCTTTATAGTACAGTATATATTTTTTTCTATATCTATCCATAAAGACATGGTCAGAAAGATCTTCTCTATCAGCACGCTCAAAGTGAGTAGTAATAAAATAGTTATCGTCACCTGAGTGAGACCTAAGTGGAGTTTCAGGTAAAGATTTTTCTTTGGGAATGTTTTGGGAGTTTTGGGACCAGAATGAGAGGATGTTAGTGGATTTCAGATGTTGGAGATGCCGACAAGAAAACTAGAAGAAGATTTAGCTAAATATATCTGACTTTTCTCCATTGGTCTAATTCCAAATCTACTACATTCTGCTGCAACTGTCTAGTGATGGGGTAGCATTGCCAGAGTACGGCCTCTCTCTCTCACTCTCTCTCTCTCTCTCTCACTCTTACCCTTACTCTCATCTCCTTGGTGGGCGGGCAGTGGGCGCAATGACTAAGCCAAGGTTGGCCATGTGCTAGAACATCCACTGCAAGCCAATATCCCTGCTGCCCACCCACCGTGATTTCATCACTCAAGCAGCATGCTATCATAAATTAGCAGATGAGGGAGAAGAGAGCTGCAGACACTTTCCAAAGATGAGAAGGTGATGAGATCATCTAATTGCAAATAATTGCTAAAAATAAAGTTGAATATACCGTACGCACTTGGAAATTTGTCCGTTATGATAAGCCGTGCACACGTTGAGACGGAGGACATGTTCCATGTGATGAAATGTGATCACAACAGATTCCAACAGAACATAATGTGGTTTTAAAACGGCAGCATATGCAGGGATTTCTATTTAATCGTGTGTCGTTTTTTTATGATTGTGGTTAAACACTTAAGTCTGTCCACGGGAAGATTGCAGTATGTTTTTAAAAAAAATTAAACGACTAAATTAATTAGTCCTTCATTAAGCTTTGTTTGTTGACGGGGGCAAATGGTGTCAAGTGTGACACTGGAGGAGTCTTATCTCTGTGCACCAGGGAGCATGTTCACTTTTAAAGAACAGACAGACAAGGAGGGAAAATAAAACACAGGTAGAGGGAGGGGGAGGGGGTGAGTGTGGAAACATAAATGCACTGGGAATAGAAAAGAAGGGTGGATGCATTCTATTTTTAGACTCGGATAACATGATGTAGACAGGGCAACAGTCCTCCTCCTCCTCCTCCTTCTTCTCCTTCTCCTTCTCCATCCCCTCATTTCACACATTCCTCCTTGGCACGTGCTACAGTGACTGAAGAAAGCTTCTGTGTGTGACCTGAATACCAATAAGAGAGAAGCAGCTGGATAGTGGCAGCCTGACATTCTTCTGCTTTTCTTCTGTCTCCTGTGGGACAGAGTCAAGACAAGGACCCGGCGTTTGACGGGAGACAAACACACGCGCACACTTCAGAGGACACGACAGTCAGAACGGACAATGAATCAATAAGAGCCGTGCGTTTGACACATTTGACACTTGGACCACTGTGGACCGCTGCAGATGACGGAAGATGTTGTGACCTTTTAAAGTTTTGACCAACAACAATCACAAACACCTGATAGGCTCACGCCACGGATATGCAGAGGGTTCCTCGACTCACGTCGGAGTTCCATTCTTATGGTGCGACGCCACTCAATTTTCGGCATAAGTCAGAACTCACGCTGTGCTAGCACAGTGATAACATCATAACCTTGGACATGAAAACATTGGAAGAGTCAGACTTACAATTGGAACCATAATGAAGGGCAAGAAGTTCACAGAAAAACAAACTTCTTCTTCCGTGTATGGGGCCGTATGGCGATGTAATATCGGAGGGATACTGATACCGAGCCATTTCTAGTAAATAGTTTTTGGTCAGTAATAGTTTGGGTCAGTACATAGTAACATCACAAACCTATACCTAAAGTACTCACAGCAGAATAATACCACAAATCCATATTATTTACCACAATGTACTTTAATTGATAAAGGATTTTATATTTTCGAAGACAAATGTCATTGACTTTATTCAACTGTTGTTTATCCTGCCTTGTTTGTCTCTCTCCTGAGATGATATGATCAGTTAATACTTGTGGAGGACCCTGTTATTCATCATCAATCATGATGAAAAAGTAATCATTTTCTTATTGTAATCCTTAGCATCATGTTGTAATTATGTCGAGTCTTTAAGCAGCTCCTGTTAAAGTGCTGGAATGTTTGCTCATGTACTGTACTCTCCTAGACGCATACACACACACATATAACACACACAAGGGTGTGATGGACGTTCAAGTGTTTGAGATAAAAGCATTTGACAGCCTGCTGGTGTGGTTGTCATGGGGATCCAAACAGACCAGAGAGCAGAAACATGACAGCGAGCAGCAGAAAGCCCTGTTGTTTCTGAGCAGCCTTGTGTTGAGGAATGACATGTCAGAATCAGCACGTATGAAGCTGCTGCTGCTGCTGCTGCTGCTTGTTCTCGTGCGGCTCGTTGGCTACAAAACCAAAACTTAAGGCACAGTTTGGGGTTAGGCGTATTTGCAGCAATCCTGCAAGACTGAGGACAAGATGTCCGCCACATCCCGCCCATCAGAGGAAACTGGGTTGAATTGCAAAACTGTTTGAGGTGTGTGTGAGTGTGTGTGAGATAGAGAGAGGGGGTTCTTTCACAAATTCTCTGCATAATAATAACAAAGTCAGGATTAATATAAGAGGACACACGTTTGGTACTTCAGTCAGCACTAAAGGTCGATAAAGATATGAGGCTGAATATAGCACAGAGCTCAGCTGTTCTGTGGAGCAGTTTACCACCAATATAATAGTAATAATTATAATAATAGTATTATTATTTATAATTCTTCTTTTACTACTAATAATGACTACTACTTGAGAGGTCCAACTGACTTCCCTACATGTCTTCACACATTAATACCATGGACATTTTAATCCCAAAATTGCAGCCAACATTCAGATAAAGTGACATATTGCTAGTATACTTTTAAAAATAAATAAATAAATAAACAACTCCTGTCATCCTTATGTGTAATTAAATTAAATATCACAGTGCTATGCATTGCTCGTGCCAAACCTGCTGTACCAAAAATAGCCATACGAAGGCATCCTGTTTACATAACTGCCTGGACATGGAAGACAGACTTTGATTCCATCTCATAACGCCAGTATTTCTGCATCGAAATCCAAATTTAGCTCGGTATATTTGACAATGTAAATACATGTAATACTGCAGGGAATGCTCCTTTAATCTTCAGCGTATTAGTCCTACCATCATTAACTATCAGTTTGACAGGACACAAATGTCTTTATAGGCTGCGTTCATTCCCAGTACGGCTGGAAATCAATACTTAACAACAATATGAAGAGGAAGCAGCGGTGAAGTCAAGAAGCCGACTGAAGTGGAGGTGTGAGGAGCTGTGGACGAGGGCTGCTAAGAAGGTGTTGGACCGAGGTGTTTCACTGACAGATGAAAACATGTTAGACGGCTGTTATTTCACTGCTACTGGATTTGTGCAATGTCACGTTGTCATAGCTGATCACAGAGAGGTGGCTGCTGCTGAGAGACGATTCCACATTGTTGAAAGAGGGCGAGAGAGAGAGAGAGAGAGCGAGGGGGGATGAAGCCATTAGGCCAACACTCTCAGTTACAGTCAGTTTGGATAGAAAATGCCACATCCAATGGCTGTTTGTTTAGAGCACGCTCACAACAAAGCCATGAGTCACAAGTGAATCACTTCACGTAGGAGAGGAGAGGACTGACTTTCTGTGTGTGCACTTGTCCAGTGCAGCGTTCCGATCTTATTTTTCCCTGCGAGGATGAAAGCGGACCGGAGCGGCACAGGGTTATGACTGATGGTCTAATGACTTCAAAGAGAGGTGAGAGATGTAAGGGGGAGTGGGGGAGGGGGCAGAAGTGGATGGAAGGATGCTCCACAGGTAGGGCAGCCAACAGTGCCAGGGGTGAGGGGAGGGGTGAGGCTACACATACATGTGCGAGTGAGTTCAGACAAGACAAAGGGAGAAAGTTACTGTGATGCTGAGAGCACAGGAGAAAACATCAAACACCCAAAGCTGAACAAAAGTCACCACAAGGCTGAGAGGGGAGACGAGCAGTGGGGTGGATGAAAGGGAGAGGAAGGGGGGTGAACCCGAGAGCACCAACCAGACGGCGAGGAAAAAGGGACTCGGGGTGTAGAGAAACACAGCAGGTGAGACAAGGACAGAAGAGACGGAGAGAAATCAGAATAAAATGTTCCTTGTAGAAAGACGGCACTCCTTCTGTGCACTGACAGATATGAAGTGAGGGGAAAAAAACATATTTATTTTTGGTTTTACTTTCATGACAAAGAAATCCAAATTAGCTCTGGCAGGAGTGCGAATCAGCGTTGAAGTACACAATATTACATTTTCACTTGGCTTCATGCTGCAGTAGATATTTCAGACATTTTCCAATGAGTGTTTTTTTTATTCAAGAGTCTGAATATCTTTGATTTTTAAGTGGATTTTTTTGCATCAAAATAACCTGAAGGCTATTGATTAAAATGGATGATTTTCATATCTTCGTGCTGATGCATTTACGCCAGTGCATGGTAATGAAACGGTTTTGTAAATACTAGGTTTCATTATTAATATTTTACTAGCAACACCCTCTTAAAAAAACTAGTTTCACCCCGAAGTCGAGATACTGTACCACAGCTCAGCTTCACACTCCCCTGTTCACCTGCACCTTAAGGACAAAGGACGCACTTTTAAGGAAGGACATTGTATTTTTGTCAGAGAAGGCGGATTTGAGATTTGAAAGAGGAGCGAAGGAAACCTTAACCTTGTCAACCCGGAGGAAACCATCACTCAGCAAAGCAGGTGGATTAAGACAAACACGCCCAGCCATTCCCAGCACAATGTTGTCCACATCCACAGAAGTCAACTCAGACTCCACAGGGCACACAGGTGTCCATCAGGTGGAATCGTCCTCTCATGTGTCTGAAACGGTTCACTACGACCTCATCCATCAACAGTACGACCAGGTGTCCAGTTGAGCCAGACTACACCTGAGATATCGTCTCGTATTTGATGTCTCGTGTTTGACTTCAATAGCAGTGTTTCAGGTACCAACGTAATGAATAGTTACCACTCGTCACTCCAGGACCGTGATTGATGTTCGTTAAATTTTGATCATGTCTCACCGGTTAACTTAACACCGTATACATCTGCCCCTTCACAGAGGAAGCCCGTGATGGGTGCAATCAAAATGAGGAGAAAACACAAG
Organism: Cynoglossus semilaevis; assembly: GCF_000523025.1. Lineage (NCBI taxonomy): Eukaryota > Metazoa > Chordata > Actinopteri > Pleuronectiformes > Cynoglossidae > Cynoglossus > Cynoglossus semilaevis. Next base: position 6,939,377 of record NC_024318.1, read on the forward strand.
TGGAGAAATGTTCTATGACCTGTGGAGGTTAATTATCAGTTGGTCAAGTTTCATATCTTATTGGACATTCTCACATTGTGTCACTCAAACATGGTCTTTGTCCAATGTCTCCTTGGGGACAAAGCTTTTAAACCGACACACCTGAAGAAACCCTGTGAATATGTCATCAACATTTCAGCCTCGTCTCAGAGTCTGCACTAGTTGGCGCTGTTGAATAGTCGTGTGATTGTTTTACAGTCTGTATAAAAAGAACTACTATTTCACATGTACAGCACGTTGCTGTTAGTCAAATCTAATGTTGGTGACATAAAAATGATTGCAGTATTGATTTTATATCACGATTAGGCCAATTATACTGAAACATTTTTTGCTGTATCTGTTTTCTGCTCTGTCTCACACCTAAAGGCCTGCAGCGACTCTAAAATGTTTGGGTTTCTTTCCCCACAAAATCAAAACCCTTTTGACAGCAACTAGAGCAGAGCAGGAGCACTCAGCTAAGATGAATGTTTCCACATCACAGATCAATCTCGCTGTAGTCTCGTACACATGCGTCCCAATACTTTGTGTTCAGGTGAATCCGTTATGGAATTGTTGAAAAAGATATGCTTTGTGACCAGAGATCTTAGTCGAAGACTGAGCTTAAAGTCCTCTGTCGGCTTAACAGTACAGTTCAGGTATTTTTCTCTTAATTGTGAGCCACTTTACTTCCCTGTAATAAAACAACAGCACAAAATCACTCCCCTGTAATAAAACAACAGCACAAAAAAAAACAAAAAAACAAACACGAGGAAAAAAAACAAACAAACACGAGGATGTCATGGACAAGGATACGTTTCCCAGAATAACATTTAGCAGAAGAGGATGAAGAAAGAATGAGGACACACTGGAGGTGCTGTCAGAGCTCTGACTGAGGCGCTCACATAATCCTTGGTAAATGTCGGAGCGTAATAAAAAAAAAGACGAGACAGAAGGGAGAGCTGACTCAGCCCTCGTCTTGGAGGCCAGGCCTTCTCAGACCCAGATATAACACCAGGAGACAGCACACAAACCTGGCAGACATGTTGAGATCGGACAGGTTTAAAAAATCTGTCTCAAACTTTTCAGACAGGAATGAAGCTGTGACTAATCTTCCAAATTCACCGAACTGTGAGTGAGAAAAAAACCTAAATGTGCCTGATACTCCATCATCGTTGAAGGATAATGAGTTCAGTCGAGCCATATACTTTGTAGTACATCAATAAAGCAGTACAGTACTTCGTCAGTGAAACTTTGAAAGCATAATTTTCTACAGACGTCAATTTTCCAATGATGCTGATCATGTGCAAAGAACAAATGTAATTTGTTAGTTTTTACTCTTGTGTTTAAAATACTTTGTTTGCAAAAAATATGTGTACATTATATAAACATGCAGCATGACCAAATGGATTAACGTAGCCTCCCCCCCACCTCTCTCTCCCCCCTCCCCGTCCCCCAGTCATCTGACTAAACACCACATCCCTGGAGTAATTGATGTTAGCTCTTTTTAACTGGCGTCAACGGATACAAGCGACAGGATTAGGACAAATCTGAAAATGCCAACCGACGTCTGTCAAAACGCCACTCTTTGTGTCACAGAGTGGGCAAAAAAAAAAGAGAGAAGGAAAAGGAAAGGAATGTTTTCATACAGTGGACAAGGAAACACTCCACTGACAGGATGATTCACAATGAGCCCTACTTTACGCACAAAGACTTCTCTCTGATCTGGCAATTATAGATTGTCCCTCCTCACCCTTCTTTCTCTCTCTCTCTCTCTCTGTGTCTCACTCGCTCACTCACCCTCTTTCCTCCCAGTACTGATGTTCTGATTGCAGATTGAGGGAGACAAGCCGTACAAGAACCTCTTCAGTATGACTCTTGACTGTGAAAAAAGACGAAAATGTATTTGGCTCCCGCCACTTTACGGCTCTCGAACAATGTGGGATGACGCAGATTTGTGTCGATAACAGAATGGGTGGATGTTTTTTTAAAATACAGATAAGATGGGAAAGAAAGAACAAATGTAAATACACCTTTGTTATTATCTACTGCTGCAGTGATGCAGAGAAAAAGAGGGAAAATCGTGTCCTGCCAAGATGATCTCTTGTACACAACCACTTCATCAACACACAGATCAATAGCATGCTTTAATACCTTTGCCCTCTTGTTATTTCTGTTTGTTCGTTACCCAGTCACGCACGTTAGATGTGGTTCAGCTCTCACGGCGCAGCATCAACAGCCCCTGTGAAAAGTGTTAAGGACACAGTTCTGCGCAGCCGACAGCGTGAAGAGAGCACCGTGCTATATTAGGAGAGAAAAACCACATCAAACTGTTATGATGTGCTGAAAGGTTGAAAGCTGCCTGAAGAGTAAATAACAACCGCAGCGATTGTCTTTGAGCACCGCAATGATAGAAACTACGGACGCAAAAAAACTGTATAAAAATTAAAGGAAGAAAATATCGTATTTCCAGGAAGTGAAGCTGCGACTTATGTTCTGATTTTCTTTTTCTTTTCTTTTTTTTAAACCGATTAATGCGATAAATACGTGCGGCACACACGTGGTCAGAGATCAGGTGTGTGTGTACATGTCAAACAGAATCTGCATTTTTGTATGTCCAGGAATGTGCAACATCACGACCCCAACACGGATGATGTTAACAATAAGAGGGTATGAAACGTCGCAAATACCGTATATAATGTGCAGCAGAAAACAGAACAATAACGCTCCAGTGTCGGATTAATGGCTCTGCGTAGAAACAAAAGCGGAACTTGCTGCTGGAGGAACAATTACTGGATTCTTCTTGGCAGCTCAGATGTAAGTAAGAGTGGGCTGTTGTCTCATCCGTCACATACTGCGCCACAGAGGAAGAGCACATTCCTGCAGATACAAAGCACCGCAAGAAAAGTCATATTTTTAATTTCTAGAAAGCGGCTGAACATCCTGCCAAAAGTTGTTGTCTTGTGTTTAATTTACAAATATAATGAGCTTTTTATAGAAGTAAATCAGATCCATTCATGGAAAAATCTGTCTTCAGGAGGAGCTACAGATGAAAGTGAACTTTATTATTTTCTATTATTGTTTGAAAACTGTGATAAGGATTCTGAATTTCTCTGCTCATTATTTCCTGCCGTGCCACCATCACAGGTTGAAGTGTCAGAGTTTTTGGGTGGAGGTGTGAAGGTGGGTGTGTGGAAGCAGTAAGAGTGTCACTAAAGTGTTAATTATCACCGTATCCGTGTGGCCTAAACTGCCCCCCAAAAAGACGTGAGTCAGAGACGTGGCGGTTCAGTTACAGACGTGTTGAAGTGTGAGCGGCAGCGAGGTGGTGTTCTTCCTGCCGAGCGGTGATGAACTCCAACCAGAGCTGTTTTAGGCTCGCATGAAAAATTCAGGATGCTCTCTTGGCAACATTCGCCCTACATACGGCAACACGCACATGCTCGCAGCATTATTTCACGTTGCACACATGCAAGCAGGCATGAAACACACACACACACACACGAGCAGGCATGAAACACACACACAAACACACACACAATCATACAAATACAGTCCACACCTGTTTGTCTGTTTGTAAAGACAATGTGCACTCCGACCATCACGCCGGCTTGTTAGCGCTTTCCGTGAAATTACATGACGAGTAATGACATTTTCCAGGTCACCTGCCCCCTGTCGCCGGTGAATCAGTTGAACACAGAGCCCGGCTCTACGTGTTCGGCTCGGATGTGACGGCCTCAACACTTCACGTATGGCCGTGCGTTAAGAGCTCTCAGGTGTTAATGCATTCAAACGAGGTGTCTGTGTTTGCATCCTTCATGGAAAACGGAGACGCCGCTGCAAACATCTCCACAGCAGGCAGGCCAACACCTTTGCTCGCCCTTCCATTTTCATTAGCCCATAATGACAGGAGGTAGATGGAGCAGAGAGAACGAGAGACTGAGGGAGTGTAAGGACGCAGTAATGCTCCCAGTGGAAAGACTATCGAACGCTGATCTGCCGTCCTTGACCATAAATCTCCCTCTGCTGTGTTACATAATACTATACATTAGCATTTTATTAGCTTCCACACAGACATGGCTCTTTGCTTAATATGAAGAGTTAAAAATTAAACACTTGCCTCTGTGTGTGTGTGTGTGTGTGTGTGTATATATACACTCTCCTGATGTACATCTGAGATAAGAGGTCTGAGCAGCACCATGGTGCGTCAAAGCTTTGTGACGGACTGTTTTCCACTTGAGGATTCAGTTCATCTTAAGTAGGGCTGAGTCAGTGTGGGTGTCGACACCTCGGCCATGTCACCTTTAATTGAAAAGTACAGGGCATTTGTTCATGCTGACATCGTTCACATGTCCAGAGGCCTGAGTTATGCCCACTCCAGAAACACCATTTTCATCCTCGCCGCCTACTTAATGCTCTTTCGTTCTGCTGTGTATCTGGGTCAGTCAGTGCACAGAGTCGGGCTGTGGTCAAGTTGTAAGAGGTGAAGATCTCAACTCGGGGAAAAAAAAGAAGGATGTATTACTGCTGTGGATGGAACTGTGTTATCGTTCTGGGGCTGGAAGAATTTTTTTTAAAAACTGTTGACTTTAAATAATGTGAGTGAATGTTGAGAGACGTTTTAATCACATTGTTAAGGATCTCTTTCAAAATAGCATCAGTTCGTCTTGGTGGACTGACATACAGTGTTTGGAGCAGCTCAGCTGGTAATGTTTATTACTCCATGGTTATGCACAGGATAAGTATGTGAGAAATACAGCCCTAAACTTGGAAATAACTTTGTCATGAAAATTCATAGGCTAATAAAGGAGGCGTAGTGTCTGTTAGCATGAAGCTCATCAATCCACCATACACATGTAGGCAAAGGTTGTGTTCATATTTGCATACTCGGTATGGCAAGAGCGAAAAGGCAGGACACTGGAATCAATAGCAGCAGAAAGGAAAAGACGTCACGTGTAATTGAATAGCTTCAAAGACCTCAGGTCAATATGTGATGTTCCTGTGTATCCAGTCGTTAAGCTGTAGCATGTTTTAAACCACTTCGTGTCAGAGATAAACGTAATAAGTTGTGTCCACAAATAAAACACAGAACTCCCGTCCGTCCTCCTCCTCCATCCTCAGTGTTTGGCCTACTTTAGGAACAGTCCTGCTGCCTTGTTGTGGGGACCAGGATTGTTGCTGGCACCGTCGTAGCAACAGTTTCATCAAGTGCCCCACACTGTCAGTAAAATTGATTAAGATGCTGTGAGGACTATAAAAGACCAATATCATGCAAAGCCGCTTATTCCCACTGTGCACGAGCAGTCGGAGACGGAAGATGTGTTTTTATTGAGAAGAAAGGGAAGGAAGTGACTCAAAGCCCGAGTTTGTAACAATAAAAAGTGATCTCTTAATTGCTGCAACAGAGCTGGAAGACTCAAAACACTTTACTGCCCAACAGGTGATGCTGTGCTCACACGGCTCTTGTTGCTGCGGCGTGATCGTTTGGATGCTCCACATCACTGCACAGCAGCATTAACAACTTCTAAGATGAATTGTGGCAAAGACACATTTTGAGCAGAATATATTTATATTTGTAGGCCAGGATTTCAAGATTTTTAAGAACATGTTAAAAATAATAAATACATTTTTTTTTAATCCAGCAGCACAGATCTAACAGTGAGCAAAGCAAGTGAGGAAAATATCTGTCAGACATTTCAGTGTTTTAATGCACCATAGTTGATAAGGCGATAGTGAATAAATACTGCAGTAATATTAAACAATATATTAGATTACACAAAAGATTAGATTTCTTGTTTTTGTATACCACAGGAAAAAAAGTGTAACGAATTCAGAACAGTGCTCCTAGAAATGCCTCACCTGATCTTTGGTAAAAGAAGACAATGACTCTATGTTGTCTGGTTAGCAACACGCTAAAAGAAATCAAGAGTGACACGTTAATTCAAACCTGATTTCTGTAAAAACACAATAATACGGTGCAGGATAATTACTGATGATATTTTTGGTTTGAAATTAAATTGAATCTATTTGCAAATATGAAACATGTGGCCCAGGAGCCACAGGTTGCAGACCTCTGGCCTACTTGCAAGCTATTTCCCTTTTTTTTTCTCCAGTCATCGTAGACTGTATACTTCTGCCTACGTGCATTTAAGGGATAGTTGAGGATTTGGGAAGTGTGTTGGTTGGTATTGATGTTATTAATACTGACTTCACAAAGGGCAGTGCTATTTCTGTGGCGCCACCTGGGAGCTGCGACGCTCACCATCACAGGGAACACAGCCGCTGGCAGAAGGATGTATACCTTAAAGCCTCTTAACAAGAGAGAAGTTCACCTGATAAACACACCCCCACAACAGTCTGTGGTATCGCAGTCAGACAGATTTTTCCATGTGTGAATTGAAGTTAATGTTCCACTACCAGAGTGAGGCTGCGAGGTGCAAATTGTGGCGGGTATCAGTGATGTACATTTGGCCTGTGCCTGTAGCATCTGGCTGTCATGAACATTCAATCTAATCAGAACCACAGTGGGGAGGTTTTCAAATTTACTACTAATCACACGGCTTCATCTACAGGCTCTGCTGCTACAGGTTAAACCTTTAAAGAAAATAGATGCATTTACTTTCTCTGCTTCATTAAATGCTGCAGTGTTATTTTTAGGTCGTACCGCTCAGCCCTAGTCCATTGAGAAAATCTGCGTATGAGTTCTCAGAGGAGCCGGAGGATTTTGGTTCACAGTGTGAGCAGTGTGCAAATGTCACCTTCTGTACAGAAAATGGAAATGTCTAATGGTTAGAAAGTGTGGCAAACCTGTTGTCAGGCAGGCTTAAAAATAATGTAAGGGTTTACTAGCACAACAGTGACCACTGACAGCACCCAGGCAGATCATCAGTGCCTGCAGCAGTCTGTTGGCCAAGGTCACGGTTGATAATATCCTGTATCTCTGGCCTCAAATAAACAAGACCTCAACCCCACCTGAATATACCTTATATTCTATGTCATCATTAGAGTGTACTGTATATATCGTTATATAAAGTTTGATCATTTATTGGTGTTTCTATTATATTACTGGCTGACTGAGTGAGCAGTTGCGGAACATTCAAAGCAGAAAATAATTACTTTTCAGAATCAGAACCTCTTAAAAATTATTTTATGAATCCCCGGGGGAAGTTGTGAAGTGTTACAGCTGAGACCCTTTCAAACGGGGGAAGTGTTACAGCTGAGACCCTTTCAAAAGAGGAAAGGAAATATACAAGTATAAGAAATAGTAAACTGCTGTTTTTTATGAAAAGAGAAATTTAAAACCTTGCATGGAACCTTGGAAAAAGTGGATATGTTTTTTTCTCTAAAGAAACAGACAATTTCTCACTCTCCTTTTTGTATTTTCAGCTGTAGTCAGTCCTACTGTTGTTGTGCTCCTTGTGTAAGTCTTAGCATAAAACACATCATTTTGCTTAAAGCATCTTCCAACATGTACTTTATTTGACCTCAGTTCGAGTTAAATAAGAATTTAATGTTTTTTATGTTACAACCTCTGGCTGTAAAGTTTACAGTATTAGGGGTTGTAGTATAACTCCATTGGTAAACTATTACTTCAGTGATGATTTCATGCTAAAACGCTATTAAGTTGTCCCAGGACACACATGAAGGAGCGCTTTAACACATAATCCTGAAAAAGACATTCCTCCCAATCTAAATAAAGATGCTCAGTTTATGTTTATGTGTGTGTGTCTATGTGTGTGTCTGCTCAGTTTATGTGTGTGTGTCTATGTGTGTGTGTGCTCTGAGGCTAAATTGCATGTTACATTTGTTGCAAAAGAAATATTGCGTGTTCTCTGTGTGCTCATCAAGCTGATGCAGCATCCCAACCTTAAATCAACCGTGTCACAGGGACTCTGTCTTATCATTAGTTTTGGTCATTTCCATTGCACAGCTCATTGTCAAGTAAATTGATGCAAGAGAGTCACAGGCACGCACTCAACACACACACACACACACAGACACATAAAAAACGCGAGAGCGTCTAAAAATAGCAGCAGCCTTACCTTTCTGTACACTATCATGTTGGGGGACTCATCTGCTACCCCGTTGGTGCCTTGCCCACCACTGTTGGTCTGTGCCATGATCCAGTAAGTAAATCTGCCACAGGAAATGTCAGGTTCTCCTGCTGTGGACAGATTGATACTCTCGGTTAGGAAGACAAACACTTAGTTCTCCTCATTAGCCCACTACCCAGAGGTTTGAATTACCTCGACATCTTTGACAATAAAGAGACGTTGATATATGGTTTTCTTCAAGGTCTTGAGAAGGACTTTGTTATGAGGCTGAGGTAATTCCCTATACTTTATGTTTCGTATAAGTACGAACGTCATCAGCAAAAGTTTAAACCGATAACTATGCTGCAGAGTACGGCTGTACGCACAATCCGTTCACGGGTGGATTGATTGTTGACAAAAATCAGTGTCTGAAAAGCTGAAAACCTTTCGCTGTTTGTTGACACCGTTTAGTATGAAAGTGCACCACCTACATGGCACCTGCTGTTATAGGCGCAGTACGAAGGCAACAGCACCACAGAAGGTGAGGTGAAGACCCGGACCCTGTCGTCGGTAAATACAGTGACACCAAACCGTCCCTGGAGGAGGCACTCCAATGCAGCTGAGAAACATCGACTGGAGTAGAGTAACCACAGCCAAACCGTGCAAGACGATGCGAAGACGCATCGCACAAAACATGCACGCTTTAGCAGCTTCATCGTTGTTGCTGCTTCTTGCAACACCCACACGACATTCTTGGCAGGTTTGGGCTGCAACACTAAATAGCCCGTAGCATGCAAACAGCGGAGTCATGTAACCTGTTTTTAACATGAGGCCGTAAGCTGTGCACCGCACTCACCACACGCTACTGTCCGTTTCAGCACCTTGGACAGCTACTGCAAAACCGCCCGCGCCCAGATATCGCTTTTCTTCTTAAATGACGAACAGCGTGTAAATACAGGGAGAACACTGCTCCAACGGTCAGTGGAGGAGGAGAGGAGAAAAGGGGGCTCACCTGAAAAAGAGAAACGCTCAGCCCGTGGTAGGACTATTAAATCCTTGCAGGGGTGGAAGCCTGGCCCTTTGCATTCACTATGTCAACTGGCAGACATGGGAATGTGAGGATTATTCATTTGCAGCGTGAAGAGGCAGACATTCGGCGGATACTTGGTGTGGTAAAGCTCCGGCTCTGTGTCTCTATCTCTCCGCTTGTCCACACGATGCTCTGAGGCACGGGCACGCCGCCTCGCAGCGCCGTGTGCGCGCATCGATCCGTGACCAATTGCGTGCGAGAAATAAATTACAACCAGTTTGGGAAACATACTGATTTTATTTTTGTTTCAGTGTCTTTTAATGTGAATTTTTCTACTGAATGCTGAGGCGCCGAGAGCCCAGAAAGAAGGTATTTGCATAAATATTCGAACAAATGTCATCAAACAGCAAAGGTCAACACACCAAGCTTGCATTTAGTCAACATGTTTATTCTCATAACCGGTACACACACATTAAAAAAAGGGTGGTTCATCAATGGAATGAAAATGTAACTTTGCCTTTTTCTCTTTTGCACCAAGCATAGAAATTACAAATGAACATGCAATTACAAAAAAAAGAAAGAAAACGGATCTAAAAAGGAAGTACGACATAATTACAAAAAAGAAATGGCCATTCATTCCTATGCATTGTCTGCCAATGCAAGCTGTCATAAATCATCTATGGTTTTTTTCATATATCAGTCGTACTGCAGTTCTGCACCAATACATGAATAAACATGAACTTGCTATTGCTTTGAGACATGTAGCTGTCCAGGCGTGAGAGATGACAGATGTGCTCTTTATGTGCTGTATGTGTCTGTGTGTTTTATTTCCTTCCCTGCTCCTTGTTATCATCTTTGTTCTTTCAAGATTGAATCTCTCAGCAGGAGCCATGATCACTCGTCACTTCTCCTTGTTTCTCAGACTAGCGTGATGCTTACAAATGTGTAAAGTTTGTTTTGTTAAACTAATTATTATAGGTTTATTGGTATATTATTATTACTATTTAGGTAATTTATTCAAATGAGTAATTCGATTTTAATTCTGGGGCGTTGTTTTATTTTTTATTTTTTGACTGTTGTTTTGGGTATATAAATGTTAAAAACTAAACAGTTTGTTAAAAAAAAAACTGTTTTTTAAAATTGTTATTAAGTCAGTAGTCATTTTCGTTTTATGCTTCTTCATCTGGTGAATATATTCTTTTAATCAAATCGTTCTATTTAATATTCGGTGTGGGCCAGCGCACAATTCTGGGTGTGCTGTCACTTTAAGTGACTCCATGTCAAACTCGTCTTCCCACAATGCACAGTTCCATTCGTCATCAAACAAGAATGCGGTAACAAAAGAAAACAGTCAAAACAACACCGAGTTGGCATTATCGAGGGCGGTTAAAGTTGGCATTTGCTGAGATAAACACAGTAGCTTCTCCTCCCACGTTTGAGTAACAAGTCATGGCTTTGAAGAGGATACAGAAAGTAAGTGTTTCCGTGTTTTATATTCCTTTTGAAATCACGAGAATTACTGGAACCTTACGCGGAAGTGTCACTCTCACGTTAGCCCGTCTGCTAGCATAGTTAGCTTACTCATCGTATTTGGTGGTGTTCCAAAAGTTGTGTAAACGATAAATCGCTACAGTATTATTCATGACAAAGCTCGCATGGCTAACAGGTTCACTAAACGTGACAGTAATGATAACGTTTCCCAAATACAGTTGATAAATCCGGGTAAGCCAACTTAATCACGTTATCAGCTAAACAGGGGCCTTTTAGCTGGTTAGCTGGACAATCATTTTAAATGTTTTTTTTTTTTTAATAATTCAATGTAACACATTTTTAGATGAGAAGAAACACATTACACGTCCCTAACGTTACGTTACAAAATAATTCAATATAACACATTTTTAGATGAGAAGAAACGCATTACACGTCCCTAACGTTACGTTACATTTTTTTATTGTACAGGAGTTAAACGACTTGCGGAAAGATCCTCCATCATCGTGTTCAGCTGGACCTGTAGGAGAAGACAGTAAGTCGTATAATATTGAAAACTAACTGGATGACATGTAAATAATCACCTGTCATCGGTTTACAGCTCGAGTTGGCTGTTCTTTGTGACTGTCTTGAAGATATATCTAATCGGTCTTCCATTAATGCCCTTTTACATTGTGGATTAATAGATGTGTTTTATTTAGCTGACGTCACAGTGTCAGTATTGAACATTGATTAGGTATCACATATTTCACATCACAAAACTAAATATATAAACATTGAGAAACAACTTCCAAAAATTGCTTTAACATGTCGACGTGTTTTTTTAAACAGGAAGTGTGGGTTACACTGATAACCCATAGTTTCGGTTCAGCGACATTTCAAACCTTCTGGAAACGTCACACACGGGCTGCTTAAGAGAAAGCACTGGTGTTTTAAATGATTCCAGGGAACAAACAGGGGACTGTTGTATGTGCTTGCCCGTTTGAATTCATTATGTAACCTTTCACATAACAGTCCAACCGGGTTGCTCTACAGTTTACCTTATTAAATAACAGTGTCCCACAGTGTATAAACTCACTCTGGTTTCCTTCTCTTTTCTCCAGTGTTCCACTGGCAGGCTACGATTTTAGGGCCGGTGAGTTGTTTGTTGTATTTTCTATTTATGTATATTTTATTCTGTTTCTCTAAATATTGTGATTAATGGTGACATTGTAGTACTTTCTACTCCAAAGAGTTCAGACTGTTACAGTTTATCAAACCCTTACTGAAGCCTGTAGTATGGTATAGACTGCAGTGTTGTTTTTTTGTTTTTATGTTCCACAGATTTACACAAGGTTAGCCAAATTTTGAACTACAAAAGCAGTGCCTTCTTCCTATTACTACATTTAATATAAAAGAGAACTAATAATAAATGAAACTAGTGTTTTTGTTGTACAGTTGTGCTCATTCCAGTATTGTCTGTTCTTTTCAGACTGACAGTCCATACAATGGAGGAGTGTTCTTTCTATCTGTCCATTTTCCAACTGACTATCCCTTTAAACCACCAAAGGTAATGTAATTTAATTAAAGCTCTACTTAGTTGTTTTCTCCCCTCACATTATTACATTTCATAGTGTTTTCAATACATTTAAAATCCAAAAGAATGCCAGATGCTGATGTTTCTTCTGCTGCTGTACGTGAATTGTTTTTATTTTCCCAGGTTGCCTTTACAACAAAAATCTATCACCCAAACATTAACAGCAATGGTAGCATCTGCCTCGACATTTTGAGATCACAGTGGTCGCCTGCATTAACAGTTTCAAAAGGTTGGTGAAAACAAAAACAAACAAACTAGCATTCAAGGACATTTATTGTCAAGGACCAGGATATTAATGAATAAACACCAGACTAGAATAATAAATAGACCAAACTATGAGATGAGCAATGTAAAATGCTGCACTACGAGAACATTAGGGTTTGGTTTGCTTTGTATCTTATACTTAATTACAAGAGTCAAGAAAATTTGTGAAATAATATTTGGCTACAAACACACAATTTTGGACAAAATGGATTATTCAAAATATGTCACATGAGTGTATAAACCAATGCAGCCTGTGTGTGGGAGAGAAAGTGAAACCATGAGAAAGTGAAACCGTTTTGTTTTTAACTGCATATTGACTCTTTGTTTTTCAGTTTTATTATCCATATGCTCTCTGCTCTGTGACCCGAATCCAGACGATCCACTCGTCCCAGACATCGCTCACATCTATAAATCTGACCGACAGAAGTAAGTGCGACACTAATTGACGTCAACGTTAAGTCAGACGTGAATGAAAACTAATTCTGTTTTAATTCCCTTTAGGTATAACGAAGAAGCCAAAAAGTGGACACAGAGGTTTGCCATGTGAAGTATATTCCCAGTAATGATGATTCCTCCTTCTTTTGCACATCAAGACAGTACTGTTCCAACTTATCCACACTGGTTTTAACTCACCATGTTCTACATTTATTTCAATTGAAGCACCACACTCTGCTCAGACATTTTCTTTATCAACATTTAAGTTTTTCTTATTTTCTAAAATGGCCCTTGATTAAAATTTGCTTTATGGATAAAATCACATGATGATTGATATTGTGTTCCGATTGACAAAGAGAGGTTGTTAAACTATTGCATTCAGGCAAAATAAATCATTTTTGATTTAAAGAGCAGTGATAATACATATGACCACTAGGTGGAGGCCTTATCTTTTTATGGCCAAGCCTTTTATATAACAGATTTTCTCTTCCTGGTACACCTTCATCATGTATTTATTTTAGAAAAAAAATCTATTACCTTTTGCTAAATATAAATAAATCCAGTGGGGTTTTTTTTTCTTTCCTGATTTTTTTACCATAATGCTTTTGGTATGTTTTGATCTGCATTTTTTGAGAATTGTCAAGCAAAAATGCTTATTAAAAAATCTATCTAAATATACAGCACTCTATGCCTTATTGCATTATAAGAGTCAATTTAAAAAAAAGCTTAAAGTATGCATAAGCATTGTGTCCTAATGACAAATACAACAAGGTTGAACAACAGCTATAGGCAGAAAATATTTGTTTTTGACCAGGGTTGATGGGGGGGGGAGGTTTTATTCAATTACAAACTCAAACGTTGACTTTTATCTTTGCCTTGATAAAGGGAGTAAATAATAAGAAGCATGTGGCAAAGGTATAAATTAGCTATAACATAATGACTGACAAATCATTTCTGATTGGGCGAAACTGAGATTAAAAAAGTCTTCTATGTATGACTTCACTACGACTAAATTGCAATGGTTTCTGTAATTTTTTTGGAATAAAAAGATGTTATGTTGTCAAGTCCATACAATTTCCTACCTTTACTTTCTCACTCAGTGACTCGGTGTTTTTAAATGAACAGGATGTGGTTATAGGTCGAGGGAGATTTACACCTGATACTGGTTTATTTAAACATAAAGAATAACAGAAATGAGGTCGAAACCACTGCCCTGGGCAGGTTCCTGTAATATAATAAGAAATAACAACAGATATCTGAGCTGGTGACTTTTGAAAAGTAAATTTATCAAAAAAGAAAAACTTCATTTAACAGAACTGTTTATCATTGGAAACTGTCATTAATCATTTTGTGGGTACCGCACAGGAAAAGTACCAAGAATGTTCCCATGCAGGCACCATTCTAGTGAATGACTGTTCAGTGACCCATATAAAACCCTGGTTCTGTATTATTTTATAATGACGCTCTCTGTTTGTATTTGCTGCAGCAGTTGTTCCACAGTCTGTCGACTTACTCCAGATTGTTTTTGTTTCCCTTTCCTGTATTACTTCCTTCTCTACCCTCTAAGAATGTGAAGTGTTTCCTCTACAAGGCAATAAACTGGATGCATGGCGTGTTGGTTGGTATACAGCAAACGGTCAGCCCTAATGAAAACATGGTGTTGAAAATGCAAAGCTATGTGAACTGAAGCCAGAGTTCGTGGTTTTTGACGGGGAAGTCAGAAAATGTAAAGATATTTCTCTCTCTTTTTTTTAACCACCCTGATCATAAATGTTTTAACAGGGAAGATTCAACAGAAAGCTGCCCAAGGCCCCGCACTGGTGACCCTGAGAATGCACCCTCAGAAATGATTGAGAACCATAAATTCTAAACGTTCTACTGAAGGATGTAAGAATCTGCAAGTATCTCCAAAACATCTTTTTGGATTTTCTTTCCCTCCAGAAACTCCAGGTCTAATTTGGGTTTTTTGACTTTTGTGGGGAATATTTCAGCTGTCAAGCTAATCTCCCACTGCATTTGTCATATGTGCAGGCAAAACTATTCCAGAACTTTGGAAAACATCCAGACTCCCATTCCCCACACTTGTATGAGTTTTGGGTCACAGAGAGTTTAAGAGTTTGTCACTAAGCAAAAGAACTGGAAATTAAAAAAAAAAAAAGCTGTTGGTATTTTAATTTTTATAGTCAGTTTTATGCAGGGGGAAAATGAACATGATGACATGAAGTATTTACTGACTGGGCTGTTATAGAATAGGGGTGTCAAACTTCAGCCACACAGTTCCCCTTGAAGGGCTGTTGTGGATGGCAGACTGCATAGATAAAACTCCTTCATAACGATTTCATTAATGTTTCTGCAAGTAATTATTTCTAATATTGTTCATTGCTGTGAAATAATAAAAAAAACTTTTAATTTACCAGGTTAAGAAACTGTGGACAGCATGGACTTGACCTGAGAACTTTGGATATCGATCCTGGGTTGCCAGATCTGGTCCCTCAAGGCTTCGGCTGCATCACCTCGTCTTCCTCTCTCGTATACCGCTCATGTCTACACACAGTCCAAACACATAAATGCACACAAAGAATATATGATATGAAGTGGATACTACAGTCAGCCAAGTTTAGCGGAAGTTTAGTAAATAAATTCATTTAAGAAACAAAAACAATCAAGAAGCCATTTGAGAGACGAAAGAGACGGCGCTTTAAGAACCGTCTCTCTCTCTCTCTCCCTCTCTCTCTCTCTCTCTCTCTCTCTCTCAGAAATTCCCATCACTGAAGGGAAGTCGAAGTTCAGCGAGGGAGGAAAGTGTTTTTTCTGGGAGGAGTCCCGCTTTTTTTTGCAGGATGACACGTGAAACTTTCCTGAGGAGGTGCTTGGTGTGTTTGCAGTGAGCTGAGCGGCTCTCCGTTAACTCCAGAGAGAGAAGCTGGTGTTGGTGTTGGAGGACCAGAGGACCAGAGAGCTCCAGCCTATTTTGAGACGTCCGTCAATGGGGGGAAGCCAAGGGGCTTGAAGAATTTACAACGAGGAAAAACATCTTCACCGAGCGGCCATGAGTTTGCACAACACCGCGAAGTGACGAGATTGGAAGGACACCCTCTCTCCCTCCCTCCACCTCCCCCCCAAAAGTCACGTCTACGCAGACGAAAGTTAACTGGAGCTCGACGCTTTGCTCCAGCTCGACCAGAACTTTGCCTGAAATCCTGCAGCGGCCTCTGGAGCAGTTGCTGCGCAGCACCAATGGCTGCTCAATGTGACACTTTAAGCGGATACTTGCAGCAGTCGGACCAGGGCTCCAACAGCGAGCGCAGCACCGACTCCCCGCTCCCGGGCTCCGAGGAGGATCTGAGCGGACCTCACCCGCTGCCGGACCCCGAGTGGACCGAGGAGAGGTTCCGGGTGGACCGCAAGAAGTTGGAAATCATGCTTTTAGGTAAGAACAGAGAATTAATTGAACTTAAAGTAACGTACACAACGATATATTTTGTATTTATTACAGTTTTGTGTCCACGCATTACCATCACCTGGCGAACTCCCCATTGTTTTCAAACATCAACTGCATAACGGTCGTTTGTTTTGATAACTTTTCTGGATTTCTGAAGTAGTAATAACCATTTGTCTTTTCAACTTTAATGTTTAAATTATCTTTCTTTATCACGAAACTTGCCTGAATGACGTACTCGTGCTCAAAAATTTATAATTAATCAATTGAGAGGAGGAGATAAGTTAATGGAAACACTTGTGCTAAAACAAAACAACGAGAAGAAAGACGTTTTATAACCTATTTCAGAGTTACAATACATTTTGTCCGCTAAACTAAACTTTACGACGTGGGTTAAAAAGTCCAAACAAGTAAAAGAGAGGGTTAAACTAAAAATGATGCATGCCCATGCCGTGGCTCCAGGGGGTAGTACCGTGGTCCGACCGCAGGGTGTCGCTGTGTAAACTACCATGGCGTGTATTTGTTTGTAGACTAAACTGAAATCTGACCTGAACATGCACTTACTTCACTTCACGCGACAGTTTAAAATGTTTGCACACACACACACATACACACGCACGTACACGCACTGATACAACAGGTTTCGGTGACGGTGATGATTGGAGGCGTAAAGAAATGCACAGTGTAGCACAAAATGTTTTCAGTCACATGTTTACTCTGTGTCATTATCAGGCCTGCCTTAAATTTTAAACAAATCTTTTTTTTTTTTTTTTTAGGACTAATCTTGTTTAAACGAGTTAAATCTGAACATGAACTCATTCTTTCAAGAAGTTCAATCCCGGGTTCGTACAAACTGGAATTTCCACGGGAAGAACGTTCAGGGAAAAGTGGTGAAAGGTCAGAGTTTGACCAGAACTGCAGAGAGAATCAGAAACAATGGAGGTCGGGCCTGTGGTCAGGTGGGTTGAAGGTAAACACAACAACGTGTCAGAGTTACCACGGAAACCTATTTTGAAAGTCACGACCGTGAGAATGGGACAAAGTTGACCACAGTCACCGCACGCGCAGCTCAGGTTACAGGTTCACGACTCAAATTCGACTCAGAACTTTTACATGAAATCAAACGTTCAGTCATCGGCTACTTTGGTCTTTTCTGTGAATATTTTTAGATAAAGTTTGATGTTAACTTTGACGCAGTTCTCTGGATATTTTTTTTTAATATATGAGTTTCTGGTTCCTGTGGTGTTGTTCGTCTATATCTGGGTTCTACACGGATCAGTTTCTAATGAACCCCACCCTCAC
>NC_024318.1:6957051-6979486 GCF_000523025.1 Cynoglossus semilaevis
GTGTGTGTATAAATGTGTATAGTTACGGTATTATAAACTGTTTAGTTTTCTGGATGATCACTGTTTGGTCGTTTTGTTCTTGTGTCCCAGCCAACACTTGCTTGCTGATTCACGACATCGTGGCTTTTGCCGCTCACATTAACGTAGTGATGGAATAACTGCTGTGTTCTGTTGTCTGCTCTGCTTCACTGGTCAGTTTTGTGTTAATATGTCAGTTTATGACAACAATAAAACGGCCTGAATCTCTGGGCTCCGTCCCAGCATCTGGTCAGGTTTAACAGATCGTTTTCGTCACTCTGAACTTCCAGGGCGTTCAATTTTATTCAGCCCTCAGTTTGGTTCTGTAGGTTTAACACAATAGGTGGCTTTTTGGTGCCGTCCAGTTGGGTCGGAGCGCCTCGTAACATCTGGTTGTGTTTTGATTGGAATCTGCAGATCTTGACATAGTACGTCATGTTCTGAAGGTCTGTGTTTGGACAAAAATGAAATGATATTTATGTGAAGTTGAGTATATTTTTACTCAGTGGGTTATTGTCTGTGACGGCCTCTGCGGTCGTTCCCCTGGAAGATAAAGTGCGCTTGAATCCCTGCGTAAACGAAATCGGGTCAAATCACTTCCCAGTCACTTCCAAATCAGTTGCACATTAATTCCTGGTCGTTGTCGTCCAGGTGATGTGACTGCTGTGGTCTGCAGTTCTTTAGGCGTCAGTGAATACCGATCGCAGCAGGTAAATATTAAATGTGCAGAAAGACGTGTGCACACTGTGACTGAACATTCATTTCCAGTACTCTCCTGCATATGAATAAGTCATTGAAGCCTACAGCTGTGTGCTCCCTAACAGGAGGTAGCAGGTACGGAATCTGACCTCATTTATACCTTTATTAAATGATGCGGATGAAGTCAAATATCAAAGGAAAAACGTGCATCTAAAAAGATACACGTTCACTTCTGATATAAGTAATTCTCTAACAAAGCCTGTGATTGAAATGTTGATGACACTGACGTTGGATTAAAACATTCCATGTTATCGGTCGAGAGCAGTTTTGCAGTGTTTTTATCTGGAATTGTTTTGTGCATGTGTAAGGCTTGATATATGCTGGCCCTTATTTACAAGGAATTACGGTAATCCAGCCGTGCGGTGATAAAAGCTTGGGTGACCGTTTCCAGGTCATTCCCTGATAAAATGGTGCAGAATTTGGCCGTGCCCCAGTGGTGATAAAAGCTGTCATTCAAAACACGCTTCAGTTGTTATGTTACCAAATGAGACGACGGACGAAATGGACGAAAGTTGTATACAGTATCACAGCAGTCACTCTTGAGATCAGTTTCCAGCTACCTGTTATTTAAATCAGACCCATTTTATTTCCCAGGTTTTGTAAATTTTACATGAGGAGAAAACAGAGAGGATCCACTGCTGAGCAACTGTACGTTTACTGGCAGGAGCTCAGGTTCCTGGGTTTAGATCAGAGCGTGAAGTGACATCAAGATCTCACCCTGACAGGTCTCTGGGTTTACTGTAGTACCGCTGGCACCCTTAAATAGAAATCCTTAGTTAATGGCCTGGAGACCCTGACACAAGCACGAAAGCCTGAAAGATAATTTTATGTGTTCAGGGACCTGTGTTTAAAAAAAAAAAAAAAAAAAAAAAAAACCTTTGTGACTTTTTACAGTATTTGAACCAAGGAACGACGGAAAAGGGAAAGATGTAACATTTAGTGTCTTTGCTATCAATTAATTTGGTCATTAATGAAATCAGGATATTTAACATGAATGTTGTTTTATATGCTGTGCAATATGTCCTCTATTTACCCTGAGAGAAAAAATATGTCAAATGTTGCCAAAACAATGTGGGGAAAAAGGAAATAAAATCAGCAATGTCATGAAAATATGTCACATGTTGCCAAAACAATGTGGGGGGAAAAAAGGAAATAAAATCAGCAATGTCATGCACTTCCAGATTCTGTTGAACACAAATAAATTACTATACTATACTATACTATACTATTAAAAATAAAATGCATTGTGTTTGTAAATACAATATAAAATTCCATATTCATTATCTATCAATTGTGATATAAATAAAATAAACAATTAAAAATAATTGATAATTAATATGTCATGAGTAAGAAATAAAATAGGACAAAATGGATTTACAGTTTGGACCAAAATATATTTACTTATATTTATTCATTTATTTTGTGAAATTTTCTAGGTGAAAATTAACAAACGTTTTTTGATAAACTCCAGTCCAAGAACATGGAAGTCTGGTCCATCACAGCCCAGCATGACATGAACATTAACAGTCAATACTGGTCGGACTGAGGTTGTAGTGTAGAATATGTCCTTCATTGATGACTGTGATGAGGTTGGTCACGTTGATGACGTGACAAACGCCGCCTCAGTGAACTGAGTTGACTTTTCTTGCTGACTAAAAGCTGCTGGTCCTCGTGGTCTGCTGCTCCTCTCCTCGATTAATTCAACAGCCTTGAGAATAAAAGCACCAAGTCCTAATTTCTCCTCCCTGTCTGATTGCTGTTGAAGGACATGAATCAGTTTGGCATCAGTCCCTGTGCTCACTGTAGTGAAGAGAGTGGAACTGTGCTTAGTCTCCATTTAGACACAGTGTGTGTGTGTGTGTGTCTGTGTCGTAACAACGTGTTTGGTGAGTAACGAGTAACGACAGCCTACAATTAGACAAAGTGAATCATTTTCTTCATTGAACTAATTTGTTTTCCTGCGACTAAACCACACACTGTTACTGTGGCTTTGTCCCAACGTAGGGGGAAAAAAAACAAACTTTGATTACAGCAACAGGATTTTATGATGCCACTGTCCCATACTGTACTGATACTGATTGAAGTGACCGGAGACGGGTTTATTTAAATAGGACTGCTGAATTCAGAAATGTTTTTTTTCTTCATATAAAGTCATCATCGGCCTTATATAATTCCTCCCGTTCTTCACAACGTGGACAACTGTTTCTCTTCAAGTCCCTTTGTCCACAGAACCAGGGTCTGAGTCTGTGTGAGGGCCTCAGCCCCCTCTCCCTCCTGGGTGCTGAGTAAGTCTTACAGACAGGAAGGAGTGAGTGTCTTTTGGGGAATGTGCTGCAGGCTTTCCCGTCTCTCTCTCTCTCTCTCTCGTTCTCCTTCTTTATTTTCCCCTTCTCCTGCGTTAAAACACTGCTCTGTTGTTCCACCTACCATTATATCCACTGTGGAGCTGTTGGACTTTTCACGCACCATTATATCTACCCTACAACACAATCTTCCATCTGAAGCCCTAACCTGCCCAAACAAAGGCGACGGCGTTACTGGAACAGGCCGAGGGAGCGCGAGAGAAACGTTTTGAATACAATATGGAAATTATCTGGGTTTAAAAAGTACTTGTGCGCGTCATGCAGTCGTGTGGCTCTCGAATTCCTCTCAGATCAAAGTAAGAAATCTGGGAAGCAGAGAAACCTTACACAAAACCACCCTTTGGAAAAATGCAGTAAGTAGTGGAAAACAAAACATTAGGCCAGCAGTAGAAAAGAAAAATCCTGCTCGCGTCGACAAGTGAAAATCATCTAGTCCTTCGAATAAAGTATTCATCTCCAACTCAGTGATACCAGTAAAGCTACGGTCTAATTTGATATTACTGTGCAAAAGCAAAAAGACCTTCCTCGAACAATTTAATAAATGGTCATTTTATATTATAAGGTCAAAAGAAAAGTGACCTTAAGGGGCGCTATAACCATGGTTTTATGATCTCAGCTCAGGATTTAAATGTATCAGTGCATTTTTATAGGAGAGCTTTTATCCAATCACAGTGCAGCCTTGTTGCCAGGGTAAAATAAATCTACATTTAACAATTCAGGCATTTTTAGCTTAAGGTGAAATGTGATAGCTAGTACTACTAACTTCTACTACAGACAACTAAAATCAGCTCTTTTTCCATCAGAGAATTCCTTCTTTGTGGAATTCTGAGGAATCTTTGGCTCATCTTCATTAAAATGCTCTTTCAGTTTTGCGAGAATGAACTCAGCAGGTGCGAAAAGGTAGAACTTGTTGCCAGATAAATTTGATGTTTGCTGTGATTTCAAAAAGGTTCAATTTTGAGGGTGGAAAAACCTGATCAGAAACACTTGACAGTGACCGTGGTAAAACGTCTGACAGACGTGTCTTAACATGGTTTAGTGAATAAATCCTGAGAACTTGTTAAATTAAATCAACTGTCTGAGAACTCTTGACTTTCCCTCGTACACCCTGTCCTTCCTGTTATTGTTTTTGTAACATTTTGCAGCACTTTTTTTTTTTGTAAAATCAAACTCTAATTCAAAGCTGTCAGATGATTTAAATGTTAGATTTCACCCTTGACTTGGTTCCGCCCACTTCCCTCTCGCCCTCTTCCTTTTTTCTTTCATACTATTTTTACCATGAGGACACAATTAAACAATTCTATTCAGCTTTGCTTACGCACTGGATTCCTTCATCCAGGGCTGATGGAGCCTTCAGGAGCTCTAATCCAGTTCACCTTGAGTCTGAGGAAAAACCTGTGATTCATTACTCAAGAAAATAAAACCAGGAGTCCTGTTTCAGAGGAGCTGGAGTCGTCTGACCCATTTCACTGCTCCTGGAACTGTGAATGGACTGAAACGAATACCTGTTTTTCTAAATCCCTCAAAGCTCTTTTTCCTCAACGCCTTTTCAAAGTTCAGATTTACATTCCCTCTGGTTTGTGGCTGCTCTCTCAGGCCCTTCACTCTTAGGGGTTTAGCACGGGCAGCTCTGACCAACACTGCACAGTGATGGAGACTGGAGTCTGAGACCTGTACTCAGGTCACACTTAAGCTGCACAATCAAAGACTCACAGACACTCTTGACTTCAGACCCGTCTTTAAAGGACTTGATCTGGACCTGAGGTTTGGGACTGAACCATCTTACTTTAATGAAATTGTTTCTGATACTTTTTATCTTAGTCCTTCCAATGCATTGATGTTATAGAAATCTCTTACCTACTTTGATGTTATGTAACGTACTATAATATTAAGCAGCGATCATAAACTGACGGCTAAATCCAGCCAGCCGAATCATCCAATACGGCCCATGACTGGATACCAAATAAACATCAAATATTAATGTTAGACAAAACTGTGATTTTTTTAATTTCATTTTATTGACTGCATTGCCCATCAACGACTTCAGAATTGACTTGTACAGCAGTTTATTAACTTAAATCTGACTTGGACTAAAGTCTAAAGACTTAAAATTTGACTTGGATTTAGATAAAATGTTGCAAGACTTGACTCTGACACAAGTACTAAAACTGGACTTGGATTTAAGGACAAAGCCTTGAGACTTGACCTCGACTCACCGAAGATGGGCATCAATGCTGAAGTGAAAGTATGTTTGCCGCCCGACCTTATACCAGCTCCTCCTAACAGTTTCAGTGTTTATCTTTGGTTTGGCTCACTCAGCCATTTTTTACAGTCTCCTAATTTGTCATTCTTTTAAATCAACACCTGACTGTTGTCAGGAGTTTCTGTCGGATAAGAAAAGTATTTTTGTTGTTTCCTTCTGTTGTGATTGACATATCAGCCATCCTAACTCTGAGGTTAGGTAATCACTAACAGTTATCCAGAGAGGAATTTCTCCCATTAAAATCATGTGTACAGATTCCTCCTGTGGCTGCATGGTTGAAATACTGATGGATGTGAAATGTCAGTGATTTCCCAATACAACAATGTTATGCTTAGAATGCAGTTCTTGACCTGTTAAGCGAGACTAACTCCCTCTGGTCCACGGGGGATCGAACACAGAAGATACTAGGCACCAGGAATTTACACAGTTGTGTAATCTCTTCTCAGCATTCACGCAAGACAGATGAAGATGATGTCCAGAAATATTTTTCTGGTTGTTGTTAAAGTCATTCATGTGCGCAGAACCCTGTCAGTGTTAGACTGGGTTCACCTGGTTCCACTTTTCTTTGTTATGTTTAATTTTTGTCTAATTTTATCGTTGTTGAGAAAGACCTCAGAGGAACACTTTTGAGTTCAGATGTGAATCAGGCGTAAAGATGAAGATTTTAGTCGATTTCTTTTTTTGGTAGTCACCTACAGGCATTTACGAGTCTATGCAGGTCTTAGCAATAAAAATGTGTTATTTTATGTAATTATAACATCACACGAATCCTCAGCCTGTCAAATGTCTGAGGTCAGAATCACTAATCTCTTTCTTCATTATAAACCGTTGAATGTCCAAAAACATTCTGGAAAAGAACGTCTTCTTCTTTTTTTCTTTTGACTATTGACATCAGGAGCTGCTCTTCTCAGTGGATCTGAGATCATCATGTTTTTACACCAGGCAACAGTAAACAAACGCAATATCTTCTGTGTCCTGTGATTACAGAGTTCTTCCAACAACTTGTTGGAGAATCAGTGATGTTAAAGCACGCCATGTAACGTCACTAAAGATTGCTTCATATTAACAACTGTACGTGAGCTCCAGTTATTGATTATGGTTGTGATTTGTTATTACGCAAATAACAGGAAATATTTAGGATTCATCCACGGGATGAAGTACCTTTTATGGGGTCCATTAACTGAAGTTTCTGCTCCAAAATGTAAAGCCAGATTTAATAGAACATTTCCATACCTCAGCAGTTGGCTCAGCTGTGAATGATGCAGCTGGTTGAATAAAGCAGCTGTGATGGACTGAAAAAGAAACTGAATTACCATATTTTATATTTGTCTTATAAATACAGTATCACACTGAAAATAGTAGGAACTGAAAAAAGTAACAAAAAAAAGGTTGTTTTTTTTTTAATCATAGTGAATTATGCTGCTTTACTTTCTCTACCTTGGGTTGTCTCTCTGTCTCTGTGGACTTGGAGACTCAGTGCTCGTGGTTTGAGGCTTACATCATTGATAATACACTTTTATAACATATTGAACTCTGTTGTGTTATTAAGGCATTGTGTAACATTTCTGCAGCTAAAAGGCGTTTTCACACCTTTTGAATTTTTGGCATCTTTCTTTTTTTTTGTGTGTGTGTGTCAGGTTTTTCCCCCATGCTGTTTCTGTTTCTGAGTGATCATGTGTGGGACAGAAGAGAAGTCTGTGTATAACGACAGTGAGGTTAATAAGCAAGATTCTAATTCAAGAAAAACTGTGTCGATCAACTTTTGTATTTTAATTGTGGTTGGTTAAATGGTTTTTAGCTCCACATCTATAACACAGATCTCAAACTTAGTTTCTTGGAGAACTATAGAAGTAGCAGGTAAGACCTGGCTTCAACAATAATCTGTTTTAAGAAACGACCGACGTTTCAACATTTCCTACTTTAGCCTTGTCATATTTGTCATTTGTTAAACTTTTGTATAAAAACATCTAAGTTTCAACTTAAGTCCTGTGATTACTGCTGGTGTGGAGGACTTTGTCTCAGCAGCTCTGCTCTTCTGACATTTCACTGATACATTTGGGCTTTGTTCACGTTCTGAAACTGAAAACCTGCCTTTGCAGAGATTCAAGGCTTTGCTGAGTAATTTGTGGTGGCCCAGATATTGCACTGACCAGAAATATAAATCCCTGCTTCGTCAGTTCAAGGTCTCTGAATGACTGATAATGCATATTAAATAAATCTGAAGATATTCGTTCATAACCTGTGTCCTTGCATTTTAAAAACCTTTAAAAACCAATCTGTGCGTTGACTTTGGTTGCAGCTGCTCACACTCTGCTGCCCCTATGGAGACAAATTAAAACATGTAGTAAAAATGAAACTTTTATGTCAAAAAAGGCTCTTTGATTTGTTCCATTAGGGCCCTCGCCACCATTGTTTGTTTTTATTGTTGTACAGATTGCAGCCATAACTACAAAAATCGACATTGTTTACATTCCTCCTGTGCCAAAACAGCAGAATCTCCCAGAAAGTTGGTCTCTCCACAAAATAATGGAAACCAGACGTGTTCCCAGCTGCTAGAGTCGAGTCCTTTGTGCTTTTCCACTACAATCTCTCTGAGGGTTTTTTTTTTTCATCATGCAGTGATAATGATTAGATACATCAGAGCCGTGTAGAACTAGAAAAAGTGGCCATGATTAACTATAAACACCATGTTGTCCATGTTAGATTACAAGACTCTTGACAGGGAAGCATACCATATCAAAAAAATACACCAACAGCAAGAACTGATTAGAACATGTGATCCAACCTCAGGGCTGTGTGTCATTTCTCAGCCTTTACAACCTGCTGTGCTGCGAGATAGAATTCTGCATTGTCCTCATGTAACCTGGGAAATAAATAAAATATATTTTAAAGC
This sequence comes from Cynoglossus semilaevis, assembly GCF_000523025.1. Lineage (NCBI taxonomy): Eukaryota > Metazoa > Chordata > Actinopteri > Pleuronectiformes > Cynoglossidae > Cynoglossus > Cynoglossus semilaevis. Next base: position 6,965,348 of record NC_024318.1, read on the forward strand.
TTCTTATCACAAACTTATAACTAAAAAATAGATTCTGTTTGAAGACAAAGAAACGCTGAAAAATGTCAGTGACTGTAAAGGGCGATCCCTTCAACTCATGTCCAACCATTTTGTCCATATAATCGATGGAAGGCCTGTAATTTAAACTGGATTATTTGGTTTGCAGAGCAGATAATAGGTTGTTTGGTTTGTCTTAGAAATGAGGCATGAGCTATGCATTTTTTGTGGCAACTGCCTGTCAATTCTTTGTGAAAGGAGCCAAAAACCCATGTAAGAGATCTCTGTGCTCTGCGTCTCCCCTTCTAATCTGACACTGCTGGCAAGACAGTAGTCCATGTAAACAGACGTTCTCAGGAGGAGAATGTAAATTTGTTGACCGCTGGCATTTTTCTGACGTTGAGGAGACATTGCCTTTCAGCACTTATCGGCAGACTGTACCGTCAGAACCAGAGAACGTTGCTTCTCGGTTCATTTTCATTTAGAAAAAGAAAAACGTTATTGGAATCAATTCCTAGAATTTGAAGCCATCGTGGACCATGTGTGATGCTAATGATTGGTATTCCAGCAGCTTATTTTACAACAAACCTTTAACATCGTGCTCAAAGTAGGTGATTTTCTGTCCTCGGCACAGGAAACAATTTACACCTACAAAAATCCCAGCTACACGACCCAGTCGGGTCAGTTAGTTTTACGACCAAGGAAACGGCATCAAAGAGCCTCACATTTAACCCTGAATTTCCCGGCTTTAAACCCAGTCACTGCTTCGGCCGTTGGATCTTTTTTGCCTTTGATGTAAAACGCTACTATGAGTTGTTGTCGCAGCACGGTCTGGTCACGAAAAATGTTTCATATTTGTTTTCTCACACACTTCTACGTCATTGAAGTTGGGTTCCACCCTATAGCTGCGTGTGAATTTAGAAGGACCATAAACTGAATGGACGACCCCTCCTCCTCCTCCTCCTCCTCCTCCTCCTCATCTGTGTGTTCTCCCATGTTCTGCTTACACTCCACACATGCGCCAACAGGATGTTATGCTCCCAACACATGGCTTATATTTTCACTCATGTTTCACATCTACGTCTGTTCAGCTCCCTGCCACAGAGAGGACCTGATGGTTGGTCCTGGTGCATTTTGGGGGTTTTGCTGGTGTGACAGCCAGACTGTGTACAAGTGTGTTTCTTTACAAGTCCTTATTTTAATATTGACATATGGTCTCTTTCAACCATTATAGGACACTATAGGATTGTGATGCTCACGTATCACTGCAGCCTGGGAAATGTAGCATGAGGATTGTGATGCTCACGTGTCACTGCAGCCTGGGAAATGTAGCATGATGGGAGAACGGTTGAGGGCAAATGCCATGACATTTTGTAGATTGGCTCGATTTGATTAAAATGATTCACGGTTTGATATTTTTTCACTGGCATCAAAAGACTCTATTAATAGTCAGAACTGTCTCTCTACACAAGCTTAACAACATAATATACAAATAACTACTCTCAACTACTGTAACAGTGTAGTATTTCAAGTATTCATCCACAACTTGAGCCTGCAACAACAACAGCTAGAATGGAGGTAGCAACGTCCTATTTTTCCTCCTGTCTCTGGTCTGTAGTCAGTGGATTCAGCAGTATACAGCTGGCGTTATTGTGTTGGATGTTGTTTTACGTGTCCGTCTGTTTTTTCGTACCTCCTTACTGTACATTAGATCCTTTATTTGGTTTTTATGTTTTTAAAATCTCTTTAAATCCTCTCCCTGTCAATGAAAATAAAACACATCTGTTATAGGGTGGTTCAAGTGGGACATAAACGGTACCCTGTGATCAAAAGATCATTACCCAGGAGCATGCAAATTAACTTTTATTATATTTGGCCTGGCCTTCTGCCCCGTCTGGGTATTTGCCACTGGGAGAGACTTTTAAAAGGCACTGACTTTTGACGGACTACAAAGAAAGACGAGCAAATGACCTGCTGTAACAAACTGTGTCTGAGTGTGGAGGAAAACAGGCTGCTGAGAGTTCCTGCACTTCTTTTTGTTTTTACTTAGTTCTTACAGTAAAGTCTAAAGGCCACCTAGAAACTGAGGGAATTTTTGTGAATATATAATTTGTTCAGACCATTTCTTAATCATGTGCACAATCAGTGTCTTTAATTTTTTTTTTTTTTAATAAATATTAATTTAGAAAGAAAAATAAATCAACACACAAGTGTGTTAATAGCACCATCTGCAGGGAGGTTGAAACACTGATGGTCTCTGTGTTTCAAATTTTCTTTAAAATATTAGGATACATTTCACTAATTTTGTTTAAACATTATTATAATTGTCTTTGCCCAAATCTCTACAGTTTGCATTTCAATAGTTTTCAGTGTTTTTAACTGGCTGTGTGTGATTTCTGCTGCTCTCATCATCCTTAAAAGTGTCTTGTCTCATCATTGTTTTTCTGTATTTGTCACAGTTTCCATCTTCTTTATCTTCATTTCTGCCTTTTACTTTCTTTCCATCGTCTCAACTCCACACTGGAGTTAATCCATGACCGAAACTTTGTATTTGTTTAATTTTGAGATCTTAGGGATATGACATATTAAATGGAAAATAATTTTTTTTTCACACTTTCAAACTTCACATTTCAACGCAAACACCAGACCATCATGTTTGTTTAGTTTCCATGTCCTTCTTTTGTTCTTTGAAACGTGGCGTTGACAGCAGGAGTCCTTTTACACAAAGTGTGAGAAAATGTGGGCAGAGAGATTCAGCCCCTGCATGAAATCTGGTTTTATTTGATTTTAATGGTCTGTCAGCTCCAATGTAGCTCACATTTGATTTCATAATCAAATACAAAGATCAGTATTTTCACTTTGTTGATCGATGGGTTACGGCTTTGGTCCATGAGGTGCAACAAATGGAAGAAAATGTCAACGTCTGACCAAAAACCTCAAGAGCAGAAAGTCCTGTATTGTCTTTCTTTTTGTCCACAAATTATAGTTATTCATTTTATTGTCAAAGAAGGGCCACTGGAAACCCAAATGTTTCACATTCGAGAACCAGAAATCAGTGGAAATCTGTTTAAATTTCTGAAGAACTTGCTCTAAACTCTCTGTTGATTATTAAAGAAAAAAAATGGTGGCGGTTAATGTTTGTGTTGGAAAATAGGCCTGAATTTGGTTCTGTGGTTCCATTGGTAGATACTTTACTGCAGCTAAAAAGAATGGCGTTTCTTAAACACTGTTTTGGTCACTTTGAATGTCCGTTATTTGTAAATATGTACTTCTAACAGAGCTGTCCAAATGACACGTTAACTGTGATCATTAAGAAAAGTCTGACAGATCTTTTGAAACTACTGTGATCGTTAATCAGGAAGAAAAGTCTGACAGATCTTTTGAAACACATTTTAATGGATGTGCAGATTGATGGACGCTGTATATTCAACAACTCCACGTGTCGTAGCCAAGATGAACAGTGATTAAAATCCACCAAATCTACGATAAAGATTAAAGTTCTACACATTTCTCTTGACATTTTTCCATATTAATAATTCCATCATTTGGATTATTGATAACAATAGATGTACACTAATCTCTACTACTAATAATTCCATCATTTGAATTATTGACAACAATAGATGTACACTAATCTCTACTAACCATTATTATTAAATTTGTGATTAATCATGAATAATCCCAGTTACCTATGATCACAATTATCGATTATGAGTATTTGAAATTAAAGCACAGCTTCCCTGAAGTCAGTCACATTATAAAAAAATGACCTTACGTTATGTAATTTCTTCCATGATGTATTTTTGAAGCGCATGTTTTCCATTGTGACTCCTACGTGACGACTTGATTAATCCACTTTGAATGGGAAAATTTTCATCTGTCATTAGTCATTAACTTTTCACACATAAAAACATTGGTTTTCCAGCAAAGATCAGCCGTTTTATTCACAGTGCATTTCAATAGTCCCCATGCAATTGCATTGAATCTCATTTTTACATTCTGTAACCCAGGTTGACTTTTTGTTTTTGTCTTTTGTAATTTTTTTTTTTTAAATCTGAAAATAATTCCAAAGACAGCTGCTGCATTGTACTCCCTCATTCTGTAGCTGTGATTTCCCTGAGTCATGAAATCATTCTTGTTTGTGCGTTCAGGTTCACATTTATTACTGAACGGTGTGACTTTGTTCAGCCAAATTTACACAAACACATCTTGAGAAACCCTGGCTAAAACGGATGATTAAAAACTCACCCTTCTCCCCCCTTTTCCCCCCTTGTCCCCCGGGACGCAGAAACGCGAGTCTTTTTGGTGGAGCAGATACTGTATGTATTTCGCATCAGCAGAGTTTGAAGATTTTGCAGATGTGTCTTCGTGACTACGGGCCAGATTTGCTACGTTTTTGTTGGCCATGATTCTTTAACCACCTCACTGCACCAGCTGAGGGAGCCACTGGGCATTTCCTTTATAAACACCCAGGAATCTCCTTCAAAGTTTCATATTCCCAACAGGTGAATCGTGTTCCGTACTTTGCAAGGTCAGACGTGTACGTTCCGCTGATCGACACGTTTCTACATTTATAAAAGGTGGTGCAAAGCTGTCATAATTGTTGTATGACTGTTTTAACAGCAGCTACTGAGAAATATTTTCATTTCATCCATCGGTTGGTTGAACAGGAGCCTCGTCCAATTTCTGGGATTACGGAAAATTACACTGAGATTATTTTATCATTATTGTAAATGAGCAGTGCGGCCGAGCGTGCCAAGTACAACATCCAAAGAAACATGTGTCACCAAATACTAGATAATCTGTGAGTAATTTGCTCGTGTTAGAGTTTGACTGGATTTTCAAATCTGAGTGGATTAAATTTATTTTTATTCTTTTTTTTTCTTTCCTACTCCAGCTGCCTCCGAGGGGAGAGTCAACGGAGGGGAGGATTTCTTTCAGAAGGTGAGTGTGTGATCTCGTGTTTGTTTGTACTCTTTGGTGACGTTGCAGCCCACTGAGCAGCTCCTCCCCTCGTGATAGGGGGGCAGATGTCAGGTGCTCCCCCCTCTCCCTCCCCTCCCTCCATTCAGTGTTCATTACCTTTCAAAACAAATACAAATTATACAAGGACGCTGAGGTGGAATCTCACCAGCGCTGTGATCCTATAACACAGCTGACACAACATTGTTTCTCTCCTCACTTACATAACGAACCATAACATGTGGTGTTATCAGGACAAACAGAGCTGCTAAACACAGGCGTGATCAGGCCAACGCCGACGCTAGTTTTTATTTCACTGTGTAATACCACACTGCAAAGATCAGGTACAAATCTTGTTCTTAATCTTGAATGAACAACTGAAGCACAATAAATAATTGAATATTCTACAATAATCCAAAAACATTTTTTTACCTTAATGTCGAAACTAAAATAATCTGACTCGACATCTCGTCACAAGCCAGTTTTGGGATGGAGTTTAAGACCCTGAGCAACGTGGGTGATATTTTGAAAGTAAAGTAATGGTAAAGTACCAAAATGAATCTAACTTCAGCACAGGGGCCGAATGAGTTTTGCATTTGAACCATATAAGGCAGTGTTTCCCAAACTTTTTTTCTTGGGACCCATATTTTAAAAGTCACAAACCTTCGCAACCCAAGTCAATAGACATTATTCTGGGAAACATGATGCGAGACGTCCCAAAAACATCTCTTGCGACCCACCTGAGGGTCGTAACCCAGTCTTTGGGAAACAATGAGGTGTTTGACATATGGACGGTACAAATGTATGGAGGTTGTTTACTGATAAATGAAGCACTGCCCTGTGGTTTTGAGACACTTTAGGATTTTTATTATTATTATTGAGGCTACAGTAACAGTAACTGGTGTTTAATGAATGAATAATTAATGAATATATATTTATTTCCTATAATGTCATACAGCTGATCGTTGGATAACTGAAATACCCCCATGTGTGCTATTGTGTAGTTGATTTATTTAGGTCTTTCAGTTGTTTCCTGTGTTTTAAAAATTAAAACTGCAAATAACTAATGTGAGGCCAAGACTTCTGGGAAGACTTTTCCACTACTTCTTCGTGTTAGCGTCACAATTCGGAATTCGTAATGAAGTGCAGAACATTCCCTGACAGTGCCGTAAATCTGTCTGAAAATAATCAGCTGTGATTACTGTTGAGCTCAAACCCTCATCCCGTCACACACCATTGTGTTGGTGCTTGAAAATGTGTCTCATTACTTGGGGTCATTATGACGGTGAAGGGTGTACACTGTACCAACTGACAAATAAATGACCCAATTTAAACGATTTAAACTCCAACTACTGGTATTAAATTGGCTGTATCTTATTTCAGCCCTGCTATGACAAATGAAGTTGTGTGTTAGGAATGAACCAATGGACGATGGCCTGCGACCAAAACTGAAAATAACATTTGCTTCAATGACTGTTTGGTGGATTCCAAACATGAAGGTATCGTCTTGTCTTCGTCTTGTTCTTCTCTGTCAGTGATGCGTTTTTCTTCAGTGTCTCCTGATGATTCCTTCCTGTTTCATCTGGAGTATTTGTAAGCCCCTCTGTAGTATCTTAATGGACTGTAATGAAATAAATGAGGGACAGTGGTTTGTTTTAACGTTCCTCCATTGTCTAATTTCTCTTTCTTGAATTTTAGAGGTTAGGAAACGGAGTCAAATGTCAGTAGAAGTCGGCCATTGAGCTCTACATTATTACAAACCCAGTAATTCAAACCAGCAGCCTGTTGATTTTTGATACTTAGTACTTAATGTAGCTGCAATTATTTTAGATCTATTGTTACAGCAACACATAAAAAAATCGCATGATTCCAGTTTTGTTTTTTACGTCTGTTTTATTTATCACCACAGCTTATTCAAAGAATCTGTAAAAGGTTAAATTGTCACTTATAAATTAGTCAGCTGCTGTTTTAGTTGGCAGTCCACTTAGGGATTCTGAAGGAGAAGTGCGAAATTATGTTTTCACTGTAGAATTTCCTTTTGGACAACCAGGAAAGTTTTTGTTCTCTGATAGCGTGAGCTCTGTTCTCGCCCATTTAAAATGAGGAAAATAAACTGACTGTGAGTGTTGAATGGTTATTAAACAGATATGGATGAGGTGTGTGGAGTACCTCGGAAAGTTGGAGTCAGACCACGACCTGCTTTTTGAACACACCCTTGTACTGCATACACAATTAGATTCATGCCTGACGTTAGGTCCACTTGTTATTTACAGGCTGTGGTAATTATAATTTAACAGAGATGGATGGTTGGTTTCCTCAGTTACACCCTGGAAGAGAACATTTCCTAAAGGAATTTCTGATATTTTTGCTTTAGGTTCGGGAAAGGAAAGAGTAACTCATTAATCCTGTAAGGAAGTTCCCTGGAGTTGAACCTGGAATCGTCTGATTTGTCGTCATTTTAAAGCAGATGGGATGTGTTTTTTCTTCAGAAGTCAAAGTCTTTCATTTTTTATTTTATAAATCATACATTTCAGTAATTCCCTGGAGATAAATTGAAGTAAATTACGTCTTGAAGTACAACAACTTGCCATTTAAGAATCCTTTGTGTTTTCTTCAACTATGTAAGCCAAACAAAATGATGGTTGAAGACAAAGGCTGACGAAGTCTCCTTGTGTCTGTAAAAAGCCTGTGGTCCAGTGTTGTCCAGCCTGGAATGCAGTTTTGTTGTACCTCAGGTCATTAAATCTCAAATCGTACGCGTATATATTTTTGCTCGACTGCTGATGGAATTTTACAGCAAGGTTCAAAAATCGGAGGGCACTTTTATGGGGTATCATTAACATAGAAGATGCTAAAACTAGAACTTTGTTTGGTCACTTTAATGACGCCGCAGAAGAATGTCCCGACAATAGTCGAACATGATCGCCTGAAAGCAATCTTTTTACAGCGTAGAATAATAATCAGATTTCTTGTGGTTTTTTATAAACTGGAAGCAAACATTATGTGAGTTCTACATTTTATTTTTTTTAAATAAATAAATAAATAAATAAACACAGACAGAGACTGTCTTCTGGCGTTTATAGCTGACTGGCTGACGTAAACGACATGAAAGTGGTCCACCCCCGCGATTTGTCTCCAGCCGCTGTGGTTAATCATTGTCTGCGGGACTTCCTTTCTGTCCAGAGATGCATTTTGTGAAGGAGGGCCAAACTGTCAACACTCGTCAGCTGGTCTTATAAAAAACAAAAACAAAAATAGAGTGGGTGGCAGGCGCAGAGGGACCACAGGAGGGTGCCATCGCTGGAGAAAGACATCCCATCAGTAGTGAAATCTCACCCTTTTTTCTGCTTCTGTTTTGGTCTGTAGTTTGTCACATTTTCTTATTTTCCACTGCCTTGTCATTTTTATCTGGTATAATTCATCGTCTCTGTTTGGTTCTTGTTGTCTTGATTTTCTTCCAGATCACAGGCTGGAGTCCTGTGGAACAGAACTGCTTGTTTGAGTGGACACTTTGTCTCACTGTTTAGTATCAAACTGGGAAGTGAAGTTATAATCTTTTGCACAAACCAGTTTGTTAGGACACGTTTGATGCCTTATGTTTAGTTTCTCTTTCTCCTTCCATCTCTCTCTCTCTTTTTGTTTTTTCCCAGAAGTTGTGGTTCTGTCTGTTTCAGTGCCAGTGAACTCAGATCTCAGGCCAGGCGTTAATTCATTTCATTTGGTTTACAGCACTGGAACACGCTGTGTTGACACAGAGGGAAAAAAAAGGAAAAATAGGATCGTTAAAATGAAATATTTGGTTGGGAACAGAGGGTGACATGTTGAAATAAGTGAGTCAGTATGAGCTGATATCAAAGCACTGAAGTAGTGTCTTATCAGGCCGCGGGGACAATATTTAAAAAGTCCAACTCTGTGATATGGAAAGGCATGAAAAAGTTTGGTAAGATGTGATTTTCCTGGGACTGGGCTTCTCTACAGATTAGGTTTTGATGATGTTTTTGTTTGATTTTTTTTTTTCTTGATGTGCCAGATGTTTTCAGTAGGCCACAGATCTAGACCACAGGCAGGACAGTCGAGCACATTCACACTCTTACAATATGTGCAGATGTGAAGCTCGACATTATCAAAAATTAAAAATGAACGTGAAATTTTAATTTAAAAAATTTAAATACATAATGTAGGTTTTCTTGTCATATGTACATTTCCAGGCCATAGACCTGGGATGTGACCACATTTCCAGCTGCTGGACTTCACACTCATTGTCATTGTCGTCAGTCTAAGGTCTGTTTTGACCAAACGATGCTGAAATGTGGACTGAAACTGTTGTTGTTTGTCCCAGATAAGTGCTGGTGCAGACAACTTGACAGTATTTCGGCACAAACGTTGATGAATGTCTTCCTCTTTTGGTGATGCAGTCAAAGAGTGCAGTTTTGTCGCAGCGCCAGACTCTGTTGTAAACTACGATTATTATTATTATTAAAGTGGTTCAAAACCACTATGACCCATCACGGAGGATTATCTAAATGTTGTAGGCATGTAGGTAGGAGATATTTAATAGTCATGCATTGTTTATGTTCCACCACAGTTTTACTGGGTCTTCACCTGCTCAGTCAGACCTGGACTGTAAACCTGAGCTCAGTTTTAGGTCTGGTGGAGGAGGCTTGGGTTACGAGATCTCTTGTTTCCCTCAGTCAGTTTCTTAGCTCTACAGTCGTTACACCCGACAGGCTGTGGTGCCTCCAATCTCACACACACACACACACAAATTCCAGCTGAATAAACAGCTGCAACATTGCAGTGCACGCCAGGAAACATACCTCTGCCATGCTGATTGCTGCTGTGCTCCGAGTCCTTACATAAAGACGTGTACACACATCGTCACGTGTGTCGGGCACATGTGCCGTCGATCGGGACTTAAAAAACAAAACGTTAATGATCTCCTGTTGGAATTCAGCCACAGCTCTGCATGAACCAGCTGCGATCATCGAGTTAGTGGACAGATCCCTGGAACCGATCACAGAACTTGGTCATTTGTGTGTTTACTCATTTCAGGTTGGGTGGGGCCTCAAAAAAATGCATAGGTAGGTTGATTTTTGCAAATATAGTTTGAGAGGTACACACGAGCGCTGTTTAAAACAATAAACGCCACACAGCCTTTTAAAATGGTGTGTGGTCTGCAAGAAATCAGTCCCATCTGCAGGACGCTGCCAAGAACAGCAGCAGTGGACAGGAAACAGGTCTCTGTGAACAAAGCCCTTCAGAGAAGGACTTGATGAAGACTCGGCCTCTGCTGTGGGAGGAATTTTAGCAAAGCACAATACGTAAATGTTATTACTGTTGTTTTTATCGTAAGCATTTATTCCATTTGCAGCGTAAATACTACAGTACACACTACTAGACATTCCTGAACCAGTCAAGTACTTTTTTTTCTATTTTCTAGTATTATGATATTTATCCCAGAATCTCACTTATATTGTTTACACTGCTAACAAATGTTTTTTGGGACATGTCGGAGATTCGCAGAGAGGACTGTAGTTGAGTCCCGCCCCCTGTTTTGACACATTTATCAATGTTACTTCACACACCTGTTGTGTATGCCAAAATGCTATTCTCATTAAATGAAGAATAGCTCTGTCCCATCAGGGGGGTCTGCCCCTCACTTTGGAACCACCGAGTTGAAGTATTTCTTTTTTTAGCTTCCATATTTCATATTAATGCCTTCTGAAGGACGGTGGTGTCTTTAAACCCCTCTCACTCATCCGTCATGGTTTATGACTCCATATGTCAGAGTTTATTACATCAGACGGCTATTTTTATATCAGCAGTAAAAATAAATATTTTAACAATTAGTCATTTCACTCATACCACAAAGAATTCCTTCCCAAAATAGTTGAGCAACATCATCTGAAAGGAATTATCCGGTGTCATGACACTGAAGGCTTATCACGTTGTACTTGTTAGCGCTGTTACTGTTTCAAATGAAACAGGAAGGAAACGCAGATACAGACATTTTCATGTTTTTTGTGGTAGATTTTTATTGCAAATTGTAATTTTCTGATTCCCTAATTTTCTGATTCCCTCTACATTTCTCACATGACCACAGACTGGGCCACTCTTAGGTTGAGCCCGGGCTGCATGTTGCCCTCGGGCCACTATTTAAATAGGCAGGAGTGGCAATGAAAATGTGAGGCACTAAATTTAAATAAAGTCTTAAAACATTGTGACACAATTTTCTACATGGAAAACTAATGAAATGAAAACAAAAGTGATTACTCTCTACATGGAAAAGTAATGAAATGAAAACAAAAGTGATTACTGAAGGTTTTACGTTACAACTGTGGACGTACGAGAGTCGGACAGAATCATTTCCTGAGGCAGAGTCCGTTCCCAAACCTCTGGGCCTTGACTGCAAACACATTTTTATAGGATTTATTAGAAAGTCAGTGAGGCTTGAAAGGGCTTCCAGTCAACCATCACTGACTGTACGGTAAAGCAGCCTCTCTGTTCCACAGGTGTGTGAGACTGACAGAGGAGACACTGTGAGGATCTGTTTTAAACTTGGCCAAACACACTTCCACAACCGCATATGGGGGAATTTAAGCACTTCCCTTTTCTTGATTTCTGCACCACCTACCCTCCGTTGTTCTTTTTATATTTCTGGCAAGGACAAATGATGGAAATAATTTTTAAAAATCTTCATCGGAAAATACAGAATCACATGCGAATGGCTTTCGCAGGTTTTTGGTAAAACTAATTTCTGGGAATAACGTTTGGCTATTGATGTCACACTTTATCCAGTTTGACTTCCAGATATTTGCTTCTTTCATTCGAGAGCCTGAACCACTACGGTCATTGTGACGGCCGCTGCTAATGCACTGGATTGAATCAGTCACCAGGTGCTCGGTCATGTGACCTTGACAACGTTCAGATTTCAGAAAGTAGTAAAACAAACTGAGAACCACGAGACTCAGAGACTAAAGAAAAATAAATAAAAACAAGTGTATTTTTTAAACAGAGAGAATTTCACCTCTGCTCTTTATCCCTTTTTTCTGTTTGATGGTTTTTCTTATTTCTATTGACTAAAGGTTTTGAGGTTTGATGGTTGTTCTTATTTCTATTGACTAAAGGTTTTGTTTGTGGAGGTGAGGTAAGAGTTGTAGAGCAGAGCGAGGCTCGAAGGAAAATAATTCACTTGATTGACCTGCTGACAGCATTTTAACCAGCACCCTACTGATTTTGTACTACCAGCAGTTTTTTACCAGCAGTCGCTCCACTACATATGCTCCTGGTTAGAACGACTAGACTTCTCGAATGACTCCTGCATAAATTGCTGTTGTCATTTTTTGCGTGTTCTAAAGCCAAGTATTTCTCTGACGGCAGAATCCGTAACCTTTAAAGGTGTTTTCTCCTTCACTCTGGCTTTTAATTATGTAAATCTTTTCTCTTGTTGCTAATGCTCCTGCTTTTCTTTCATGTCTAAAATATTTTTTTTTTCCAAAAATGTTTGCACTCGCTAGAGATTCTGTGCAAAGTTTTCCACTGCGGAGGCAAAGTTAAAGCCACACGAAGGTACAGGGAGAAGAACCCACAAAAAGCCAACATAATACGGCGTTAAGCCGACTGGCTTTTGTCACCAGCACAAGAATGAAGTCTTTGTAATCAATACTGGATGTAAGGCCTGAAAATCTGATCTGCTGGTTCTGCCAACGCACTGATGTTGGCCGAACAGCCACTGTAGATCTGTACAACCGTGATCTTGGACGGTGGAGAACTCACGCTGTTGTGTTATTTTGCCGTTTTTACTTGTTTTCTCTGCCACTGACAACATGTGTGATGAACTAATGTCAGTCCTCTCTCACTCTCTTTCCCAGATCATGGATGAAACACAGACACAGATAGCCTGGCCGTCCAAGCTGAAAATAGGAGCCAAGTCTAAAAAAGGTATTTTCTTTTTCCATTATTTTTTTTTTTTGTTTGTATTTCTTACTTTTTACACCCATGTCTTGCCCAAGGTTTTATGGCAATGAAAGGAACTCTTGTGTGGGCCAATCAGAACTGGATTTACTTTTGCAATTACCAAAGGTTAATGTACGTCGTAAAGATTTCTCTTTCACAAAATATTGATCCAACAAAAAGATTTAATACCAATGAATATGAATCAACATTATTTATTTATTTATTATTACTCGTTGCTTATTTATTTTTTATATTTCATTGTTAATATGACATTGATCCTGTAATTTATTATTATTACTCATTGCTTATTTATTTTTTATATTTCATTATTAATATGACATTGATCCTGTAATTTATACAAACAGCTTATTTATTCACACACAAACGCTAAACACATGAAGGTCTTTCGACTTTATTTGAATTTGGATGTAATTCTTTCTTCTCTGTTTCAAAAAATAACCGATTATTTCATGTCTTTACACACCAGTGACTTGGTCTGCACTGAGGAATTTGTACGTTTTTTGTTTTTTTTTCAGGCAGGCGTAGGAGTTGTAGTTTCTTGTACTCCATCTCACACACACACACACACACACACACACATTTTGGCCAAGTTGTGTGTGTCTTCCACCAATAAAAGTGATCACTGTTATTTAAACCTCTTCCTGGATGGGGGTGCGGTGGTGTGTTAACAAAAAGGGTCGGGGGCCCAGTTGTGCCCACTTTGTTGTCCTCTGGAGAATTGCTAGTGTGTGTGTGTGTGTGTGTGTCTTCCACCTCTATGTGGAATCCAATGTCATTATGTAACTTCCTCACTCACTCTGTGCAGAAAATAGTTGAGTAGAACTTCTGATTTTTTCTTTTTTTTTCCTCTGGATCTTTAACCTCTGTCGATCCCTTCACACACCATCATCCATTCACCTCCTGCATGTCTTTTTGTCATTCACAAAAACGGGCCTTTCAGCGCCACCTGGAAATGATGTTCCCTGTACTGAGTGAGAATATTTACATCTGTGATCTTTGGTTTGAAGTTTGTCAGATTTTTTCACCCCGTGTTTCATAAACAGGGAGATGCAGAGAGGAAACATGTTCGATTATTACCATATTACTGTCTGAGGAGACACACGTGGTCGAGACTGTGTGTTTAAACCATCTGGACTCCATAAGAGGAGTCTGGGGAGTCCCCTTTTTGAGTCACCCAACCCAGGAAAAACAAAAAATGGATTA
>NC_024318.1:6979547-7008015 GCF_000523025.1 Cynoglossus semilaevis
TTCCCCTGATGCTGACATTTTCTATTTTCAAACCTGATGATGTAGCTGCTTTGTTTGTGCCTGGTGCTTCATCATTTAGCTGTGCCGTCCGATCTAAAGCTACACCCTATAAATCTGGTTCGTTTGCCTTGTTTTTCTCTTGAAAGTCTCTGCATTAATGTTGTATATTTTGCAGCCTGGAACGTGTCCGATTTTTTTTGGCAGATCAGCAGCAGATGCAGACACGTGTATGTTCTGCTTTAAACAGAGCCTCACTCCATCAAAATGTTATTTACCCCCTTTTTTCCCATTCATTACCTGCAGGCAACCATTACTGCCACCTGCATTAGTGTGATAAGGCCATCGTTAGCCTGGGGGCTAGAGTCTTCATCAGGGTTCTGTCAGTGATTTAACACAGTAAGGAGCTGTATCGCTCATGTGCCAGACAGGCCTGTGATGGAGTGGTCAACTGTGTGGGAAGGTCTTTGTGTTATCATTCTTCACGCTTCATTTTTAGTCTCTTTATTGCATTTAATATGTTCTCTCCGCTCCCTTCTTTTTTCAATTTTCTTTTTTTTTTTTTTCAATTTCCAGTTTCGACATTTCTGCAGATGTTTTAAATGTAAAATTCCAAAGCAATAAGACTTAATTCCTCTCATTTGTGTGTGATTTTCAAATGGAGTCCTGAGCTGGAAAAATGCTTCAGCTCTGCCAGTGCCGAGCTGAGGGTCAAAAGTTTTTTGTTTTTTTTTCTTTCTTCTTTCCCTTTTAAGTGAAACTGTGTAAAAATGTGTTCGACTCAAAACAGCCACTTTACAGCTGCAGCTCTGCCATTGTTGGTTTAGGACTTTGTAAGTGTTGCACAGGCCAAATTAGGACTGAAGGTGTTCATTTTTTATTCAACAATCAATCACTTATAGGAAAGGGAGAGCACACTCGCTCGCACCACTCCAAAAATGCGGGGGTGTTCTACATCACGGCTGCAGCAGTCGTTCAGACTGGCTAATGTTTGCCAGATGTGCAGCACAGGTTAGACTCTGGAAGAACCAGACTCCCTCCGATGGCCGCAAACGGTGCCACAGGAGGAAGTTGGAGTTTCTTTTGTTAACAACAAACAGCCCGATGACGGGAAAGAAACCCAAAAAAAAAAACAGCGTGGAGTCTTATAGGTCTCTGACCAGTGTCTTTGCTTGGCTATTGTTAGTTCCGACCCCTCAGTTGTCGCTCTTTGTGATGCGAGACATCTTTAAGTGTTTGTTGTGGTTTCCTGACCCTTATTCTGGCTTCTCCTAACAAGATGGGTGCTTATTTGCTAGCACTCTATGGCCTCCTGCCCACAGTGCCCATTAAACATAAAGGCTGCAGCGCCTTCTGATACTTCGCAGCAGAATCCTTGACTCGGGCCAAACCGCTGCTGCTCCTATAAAGGAGACTCTCCTTCTATTTCCAGCCGCTTCAAAATAACACGTTTGGCTCTGAGATTCAGTTTAAAATGTATTTTGAAATATTTTGTAAATGTGCAACTTCCCACTGTGAACTGCAGAGTGGCGCTAAACTATTACAATGAATCAAATTAAGTGGGTTAGGTCTGTATATGCTGCGTGTTGAGGGAGGGTGTTCCTGGAAAAGTTCTTACTCGATGCACTGCTGCCCAGTGTAATTGAAGTGGCAATGGACTGGAGATATATTTTTTGTGCATGTGTGTGCACCAAAACCCATTTGGTTTCCTTTAGGGACCTTCATGCGGTAGAGCCAGATGTTGATCACACATACAAACTCTACCTCTAATGGCTCAGGTATGCCTTCGTTTGTTTTACCAGAGTTTAAAAGCTGAGGTCTTGGCCTTTGTTCCTCTGTGAGGAGGAGGACTTTCCTGGCCTTTTTCTTGTACCAATTTTTTTTTGTTTCAACCTTGGCCTTGTCATAGATATTGCTGTATATATTTCTTTGAAAAATACAGATTAGAACAATATATCATATTTTATATTTGTAATATATTCTAATTTCAATGTTCTAACAGTTTTACACACCTGTTTAGTTGAACAAAACCCTGATATACTCACAGGAATTCAAGAAAGACACACATTAAATCTTCTTCTTTTGTCACTCTGCCTGTTGCCGTTGGTCTTCTTTGTCTCTCTTTTGTCACTCTGCCTGTTGCCGTTGAATAGACAAACAAAAACAAATATTGCAGTAAATAAAAATAATGGTTTTCAGACCAATTAAGTGAAATTTGATCATTTCTCTCAGTGATTGGAAGTCACCGGATTAAAAGTCTAGTGACGTGTGAAACAAATATATATCTGCCCTGTGTTGTGTCTGAATTAGAGCTAGGTGATTAGCTGTCCCTGTGACCTGTTTTGACTTGACACTGCCCCCCCCCCCGACCCCCCTCCCTCTCTGTACTTTCAAGTTGCTCGCAGACGTAAATAAGAGTCTGTAGATATCAAAGCAGCAGCCGTTACAGTTGTTGAGCTTTTCTCTGACGTCTGCAGATGTGTCGACTGCTGTGTCATGTTTGCTTTAGTGGGTTTAACTCTCGCCCCCACTTTCACATTCTGACAGCAGTGTATCAGCACTAACTCAGTTACTCACAATTATAGAACGGTGAGTCAAAGTCACTGCTCTTTCCTCTCCCCCCTGGGATTTTATGTCTCACCCTTTTCTATTTATAAGGAAGGAATAAACTTTTTTTCCTCATCCTCCTGATGAACCTAAAATTATTCTTCTCTTTTTTTGGCTTGATATCAGAGGATTGGGAGTTCAAATCCCACCCTGGCAGACTGTAGTGTGTGTTAACACCAAACTCGAATTCTCTTGCTCTACAGGTTAAATGTAAATTTATGTTTTGTAAATATTGTTTTGTAATGTGAATAATAAACAGCTGATTCTGTGCCAAAATATTTCTCAAATGACGTTAAAATGACATTAAAGTTTACTAAAATACTAACCGTACATTAAAAACCAAACCAATAAAAAGCCCTCTTATTTCACCTATGGGGTGAAACATATTACCATCTTAATTCAAAAAGCATTTTAAAAACAGTTTGTGTTTTAAAAAACTAAAGAGAAATCACGGGCTAAAAGCAAGAACAGCAGAAACGCCATTAAGATAAAAAAGGAAAGTAAAAAAATCAAAATAAAGCACGTCAACCATCAGTCTCTGAGTCAAAAATCTAGGAATACTGACACACATTAAATCAAAAATGTTAACCTCAGTTAATCTGCGACATATCATCACGTACATTATATTTAGCTGTTAATCTTCAGCCCAGCCCTGGTGTAATTCTTTCTAATATTTCAGTTTTTATTTTTTCTTGGCTGTAACTCTTAACAAGGCTTTCTAATAAGGCTTCAGTGAACCTTTGATGGATGAACTCTACGACCAGCTGCATTTTTCATTTCCTGAGCGAGTTTTCATTTCTGCGTCTCCAGGAAGCCTCTTTTAATGTTTCTTTTTTTCTGCCGTGTCTTCGTATTTCTTGACAGTGGCCTGTAAAACAAATTTACCCGGTAACTAAGTTTTGAATTATTACGCTTCCCACATTCTTGCAGGTTAAAACATGAAGTAGCTGTTGCCATAGACACACTGTGCTGTAGTTCCACCGCTGCACTGTACTGTACTCTACTGTACTCTACTGTACTGTACTGTACTCTACTGTACTGTAGTGAGTACACACAGGAATCAAAGGTTTCTCCGGTGCTTAATCTTCACTGCTCACACTCTGCTCTGTGCTGTTGTTTCCCACAGTGGTGCTTAATCTTCACTGTCTCTGCTCTGTGCTGTTGTTTCCCACAGATCCACACATCAAGGTCTGTGGAAAGAGGGAGAACGTGAGAGAAGCCAAAGACAGAATTATGTCCGTCCTGGACACAAAGGTACAGTTTGCATCTTTGTTGCTGAACTCGGACTTCACCTCTGCTCCGCCGCTTCCACATGACAGATTGTTCGCAGCAGTGTCGAGGCCACTCGGCACCTATTCTGGTGAAATACTTTCATCCGGAGCTTGCTTTTGAGTGTAGGGTGTTACCATAGCAACACAAGAAATAACCTACCTGGGCAGTGCACTATAGCACCCCCTGGGGGTAGGCCATCAACTGTACACCTTTGAGCAGCCAAACACATGTTTCTACCACTGGAAGGCATTTCTGTCCTGGCAGACGCAGCAGAGTTATGTGATAATTTGACTCCTTTTTTTTTTCAGTGCTTCATATTTACTGCTCATTTGCTTGTTTTATGAATGAGTTCAACATGTGGAAGTGGTTAATGAGAGGAAACGGAACATTTTGGATTCTGTGCCTTGTTGAATGATGAAAAGGGGACCATTTTTAAACAGGATTTTTTTCTAAAGCCTTGACAATTAGACACGTCAACATGTGTTTGAGTCCTGATTGTTTCTGTGAATTCTATTTGTCCTCTGTGACCTTAGAGCAACAGGGTGACTCTGAAAATGGACGTCTCGCACACGGAGCACTCCCACGTCATCGGCAAAGGAGGCAACAACATTAAGAGGGTGATGGAGGAGACGGGGTGTCACATTCATTTCCCAGACTCCAACCGGAACAACCAGACAGAGAAAAGCAACCAGGTTTGTGGTGGAAAATGTCTCCAGTGACGTCTGTAGACATTAACGCTTATGATAATGATGCAAGTAGAAGAAACAGACTCTAAAAAAGGTGAAACAAAGGCTGTTGAAATTCATCTTTTTTTTAATTAAAAATAATTTTACTGCCTTTTAATTCTGCTAATGTTTTTTTTAATGTGATGATATTAAGGCACACCAAACTATCTATTAGTATTAACATTTATTTCTTTATAATTATTGTGATGCCTTCAGGTACAGAGGGTTTTATATTAGGTGTAACATAGGAGACAATCATGTAACAAAACATTTGGAAGTCGTTTTATCTCACGGCACTAATCTCTGTGTTTAAAAGCGAACCACTCAAATTATAGATGCTGGGGATTTTTTTATGATTTTTCAGAATCTGTTTGAAGTGTCTCCGGATGTTTCCGGTGTACAGTTTGTTCGCTGTACCAACTTTGTGTAATGCCTGTGATATATATTTATGTTCTTTTTTATTGTGCACAGGTGTCCATTGCAGGGCAGCCAGGAGGCGTGGAGGCAGCTCGAATGAAGATAAGGGTAAGTTGGAACTCTGCCGAAATCCTGCTCTCAGAATCCACGCTTTCTGTTTCGCCCTGCGGGCGTCTAGGTGTGTGTTTCAGAGCTTTTTGCAACAGAGTGGACTTGAATTCTCTGTTGAATTCCGCCAACTTTGGTACCGGGTTTTGAAGGAAAATAACAAGAACACATTCCTGATAAAACAGCATGATGTTCAGTATGTTCTTACCAGTTATATATCTGAGTTACGGCTGCCTCTGCTTCAGTTTAGACACACGGCGACCCTGTGGAGATAGAAGCAGGTGCCGAGACCTTAAGTGTTTCAAGCTGAATTATTTCCTTTTTTACTTCTTTGTGGGAAAACATAGAGGTAAATTCAGTCCAGCTGTGTCCTTTGTTTCACACGAGATCAGAAGGCGGGAAGATAAACCTCTTGTTGTTGTTGTTCTTTGTAACTTCAGGCCAGACATTAAAATGCAGCAGAGATGGAAATATTAGCATATTTGGCTACCTGTCAGTGCAGAAAAGATAACAGACTTTTAGTATTAACAAACATACTATTACAGTATGATTACAAAATACTACATTCTTGACCCTTTCTGTTCTGAACAAATGTTCAGATTTGATGTTGTTTCTTGGTTTCCTTATTAATTCCCATACCTTGTGTTTTAAGTGAACTGGCAATTACAAGTGTCACCACAGTCGTTGCCACAGCTGTAGCCATGTGAGTTTTTATGCTAGATGCCATTCCTGAGGCGACCATACCCGCTGTGTTGCCACAGCTGTAGCCATTCCTGAGGCGACCATACCCGCTGCATGACAGGCAAAAAAAATGAGGCAGATTTTACCCTGGAACATCCAATTTTCAATGCTCCTGCTTCATTTGCAGAGGTTTCAGGTGCCTTCATCACTCTCTTCTGTTTGTCACGCTCCCTCCTGACGCCGGAGCTCACACAGTAGTCTAAATGAAAACTCAGGTGTTGTTATGTGGAGTGACACGCTGACACTGATGCGTCCTGACAGAGACATCATTTCTGGTCTCTGCTCTCAGTTCCAAACCCTGCCGCCGCGGACCTGTTACCGTGCACCTGACCAAAACCAACACGGCCGTGTTTCCACGAGAAAATGACTGATTGCACGAAATGTCTGCGATGAGGAGAAAGTTGAGAGAAGACGAGGTCGTGTTGGATACGTGTGCCGTGTACATTGGCACGTGGAGACCCTCAGACCCTACCTTCACGTGTTTAATGGGTGTTTTTCTAAGCAGCGGGCCACGGGCCAGTTCATGCACCAGTCAGACCTGAACGTACCGGCGTTGTACAAATGAAAATTTAATAACGGCTGCAGAGAACTTTACTCTGGCTCGTGCAGAACACATAGTCAGCAAATGAGGCATGCGCATCCAAAGACTCTAGTTCATACTTTGTTAGTTTGGCTTCTGTTAATAATGAACCAAATCTTTATTCTAGTCCACAGGGCCAACAAAACAGAACAGAACAATTCAATGACAAATGAGCTCCGTAACTTTTCCTCTGGTTATAAAGTGATTAGCAACTGTTTTAGAAAAATATCATTTCACTGGAGGAATGAGAGGATAAATTATCCTTGTGGTATACTTCCAATATCAGGGCACCACACCGTAAAACCTGGGTTTGAAATGAGGTCATTGAAGTTTCTTGACCCCGTGCTGCAGCTCAGACGTCTGAACTTCTGTTTTGCGTTAGTGTAAGAAGGCACAGTTTTCTGCCTTTGTTTTCTGGGTGGCCCTCAGTCCCACATCAAATCCAAGTCATTTCAGTCAGAAATGGACATGATGTTGTTGTTTCCTTGGACTTCACATACAGGCCACATCATAAAAGATGGAGTCATTACAGTTTAGATATGTAAAAAAATAAAATAAAACAGTGATGTATTCCAGTTGAAATCAGATCAGAATAAAAGCTGGACATAATGTCGTCACGTGTCCCTAACTCCCATCAGAACTGTGGTGGTCTTTGGTGGAGGTTTGTTTAAGTCTGTGACCAGTCGGTTGTTGAGGTGATGGATTCTCCTGGGAATGTTCCGGGTGATTCACGTGGTGAAGCTGACATGCAGGTGATGACAGGTCTGGCACGCTGCTCCACTCTGTCTTTCCTTTCTTCAGACTGGAGAACTGAGGCTCTTTAACACAACTCTCTGTCTGAAAATACTGGTGAAACTCTGATCTGCCAGGTAGAAAAAAAAAAAGCTGAGGTCAGCTCTGCCACTAAAATCACTTCTTTATTCCGTGCCACGCTCCTGCTGCTGCTCTCCTCGTCCTTCCTCGCGCTTCCCCCAGTGCTGACCTAAATTTCTCAAGCCCTCTGAGAGCGGGCGCTGAAACGTGATATAAATGTAAGGGCGAGCACATATGGGACTGATCAAGGGTGCATTTCTCTGGTCGGAGCGTTTCTTGCTGCTTGCCCTTCACTGGCAGCCAAAACCTTGGTGGCACGCTGCCGGAGATTCAGTGTTTGTACAATTCTCTCTCTCCTTCTCTCCCTCTCTCTATCTCTTCACCCTTTCTGTGTGTGTGTGTGTGTGTACATGTACATTCCATCCTGTCTGTCTGTAAGGGTGTGTGCCTGTCTAATTTCCCTCCCATGCATGCATAAGTATGTGTATCCACGAATGGAGGCGGCTCTGTCCACATCTGTTTTCTTTGAGTGACTGCCGTGATCCCAGTGACAGGAGCTGAGGAGCCGCTGCTGCTGCTGCTGCTGCTGCTGCCGCCGCTTCCGCGGGATTCCACCACTTGGAAGGCGGCGTATGAGAATGGACGAGGGCACAAAACGCTGATGTTCTGCAGAATATTTTTTCAAAGCCACAGTTTTGAACGATTATAGTGCCATAATACTGCAATCAGTCTTTCAAAATGTGCCACATATATAAATATATATAAATGTATATAAAAATTTTTTACTGCTCTCTACTCTAAACTCTTTACAACTCTTCTACCTCCGTGTTGTTACCTCATCTCGTTGGAATGATTGCGCAGTGTGATGCAAGACCGTATGGGAGTCTGTGACGATTCAAGGAAAACTCCTCATCTGTTTCCTTTTTTTTTAACTCCACTCTAATAAAAACCGTTTCTCCACCTGTCCTCTCCCACAGGAGCTGCTTCCTCTGGTCTTGTCTTTTGAGCTTCCTGCCATCATGCAGTCCGACCCCAGCTCCCCCACAGTGCAGCACATATCACAGACCTACAACCTCACAGTCTCCTTTAAGCCCCCGACCCGTCTGTACAGGGCCACAGGTGTGGTTCGCGGCTCGCAGAACAACGTCAACGCGGTGAAGGTAAATGGGTTCCAAAATAGAACTTTGGCAGTTGAAGTTGTGCCTGAAGTTTAGAGACAAGATCATTGCTGTGTCTTGGTTTTTTTTTACAACCCATAAAAGAACCAGTATTTTTCCAGCTGTGTGTTTTTCTTCACATTGTGTCAGTTCACAGCAGCTGCCAGAAAAAATTAAGGGTTGAAGAAATACTGTGAACTGACAAAAATTCATTGTGTAAATATTCAATTTGAAAAATACCCTTCACTTTGGATGTTAGAATTGTATACTGTCATTTTATATAAATGCTGAGTTGACTCTTGCCATTGGAATTCTTCTTCTTCACCTTTTTGTCTACTGTCCCTTACACACACACTCTGTTGATGTGTGTTGTCCAAGCACTAAAAAAGCTCTTGTTCAAAAGTTCACACTCCGTTCAGGATGAGTAAATACAAAGGGGAAAATGTTGTTGTTGTTAGTGTACCAGTGGCCGAGGTTATATTATGGTATGGCGCCACATCCATCTTTGTATTCATTATTTTCTGAGGGTTCACGGCATTGCCCCTCCAGCAGATGGCACCCTGGTTGGTATAAGTAGGTGAACTGCTGCCCTCTCTCTGTGGGTCATTTTCATTCAGATCAATATTTGTGTTTTCACCCTCGCTCTTCTCTGCCCATTAACACGGAGAGCCACAGAAATAGAAGGGGTTTCCACCACCACCAGCACCACCAGCACCTCGTCAACTCCCACCAACACCGTCAGCCGTCCTCACTCTCCTCCTATAAACTGCCTCATTACTTCCAGCACCGCAGGGGCAAGAGAGCGGTGAGAGATGATTAGTAGCTTGAACTGGACACAGCTTTGAGAGACTTATTTTAAAATAAACCGACTACTGTACGAGGCCAGTCCAAACATCTCTGCTGACGGTGCCATTTCTGCAGCTTCGTAGATTAGCAGTGTATTATGCAGCACAAACGCCGTACTGTCAGAGAGCAGATGAAGGTGGAGGTTCCCCTTCCCTTATCTCTGCTCACATACACTGAAGCTCGGTTTATCATTTTCACCCTATGTTTACTATAATGCACTCAGTTAAACCCACAGTGTCTGCACGTTTGTGAGACGCTAATGCGCTTAATGCATCAAACCTCAACCTCCAGAGCCTGTGGTGGGTCTGAGGGGTCAGTCCAGAGTGGGAGGCGTTCCAGATGAAGGGCTGGAGGAATATGTGTGCTATGTAATGTGGTGGTGTCAGACCCTTGGAACACCTCCGACGTTTGCCAAAACCACTGTGGATTGTTGTGTTAAGCTGGCCACAGTGTGCAGATTCCTGGTGCACGCTGGAAATGACTTAGTTCACTGAGCCAAGCAGAGGAA
Source organism: Cynoglossus semilaevis (assembly GCF_000523025.1). Taxonomy (NCBI): domain Eukaryota; kingdom Metazoa; phylum Chordata; class Actinopteri; order Pleuronectiformes; family Cynoglossidae; genus Cynoglossus; species Cynoglossus semilaevis. The sequence continues at coordinate 6,989,319 of NC_024318.1, forward strand.
CATCAGACACTGTGAGGAATCGCAGCAGCCAGCAGATGATGTGGAAAATGCAGCAATAAAAATAAAAGTTTCCACTCATTATATAGAAAATGCCACTGACTGTTAACTTGGACACGCTGCCTAAAAGTTGTCCTCATTAATATGCCACTGTCAGGGTTGAAATATTATAGTGAACACGAAGACGATCACTCTTCAGGTTTGGCACCGTGGCCGTTTTAACCAACTATTTTAATTTGTTGATTAATTTGTTCATTATTTTATCGATAAAAGTCATGTTTCTGTCCTAGAGTGAGCTTTTAGTGTCATTTTAAAGTTTACGAAATTGTGGTCAGAACATGGTTATGTACATTTTTTTATATTTCAAACCTGTAAAAAAGGTTTTTTGGAAATTTAAACTTTGATGATATATTCATGTTGGGGCTGATCACATAATCACAGAATAACTGTGGATTAATCACAATTAAATAAAAATAATCTTAATTCAGTTTATTTCCTAATAAGCCATAAAAAAGTTAATATTCATTTTGACAGCGTTCATTTATATATTTATTATTTCTATGTCTGTAGTAATGTTTTTTTAAGGAAACAGTCTTGTTCCAGATAAAATTTGTATTTTTAAAAATGATTCAATTTGGTTTTTCTTTTTTTGACCCAGAGGGGAACAGCTCTGTTGCTAGAGCATTTAGCTGGAAGCCTGGCGAGCACCATCTCTGTGACCACCCACCTGGACATCGCACCCCAGCATCACCTCTTCATGAAGGGCCGCAACGGCAGCAACATCAAGCACATCACCCAGAGGACGGGAGCCCAGATCCACTTCCCTGATCCCAACGGCCCACAGAAGAAATCCACGGTCTACATTCAGGGCACGATTGAATCTGTGTGTCTGGCACGTCAGTACCTCATGGTGTGTATTTATACTTAGTTTTTACTGACAAACACTGGTATATTCAGTAGGTGGCGATTACACTGGTCTTTTTTTTTTAAACCTCTGTAATATTCACTCCAGTTAATCAACAAACTGTTGCCACCTGAGAGACATGTGGATGATTTACAGTCGACTGCATGTGAGGTGGGGACACACATCAGCTCTGCTGATTTATTCTAATGTCCTGAGTGAAAAAAGATTATCTTTTCGTGGTGTCGACGGTTTGGCTCGGCTGCAGATGTTGTAGATTTAGTCGGAGTCAGATTTTGACCCTGTCAGTAATTCAGCGGCTGACACGTTAGTGTCTAAATTTCTCTCGGATAAAAATGTGTATGTGGTCATTCTTGTCTTGTTGCCTGTGACCACGGAGCCTAGCCCTGTTTGAATGACTTGAGAGCATAATCAGAAGGCATGCTCCTAAGAGTGATGGCTGTTTAATTGCTGTTAGCTCAGAGGCTGCTGCTGCAGTGGTGCATATAAGACTTCAGTGCCATGTACAGCTCTGTTTGGAGATACAATGCGGAGCCATAATTTTGCCAGAGCCGCCTGTCTCTTTGTCTGCGGTCTCCCATTTGGCCCCGAAGATATTTAGCGAATGCCTAAGTTGTTGCGGTGTCTAAACACGACTCTCTCCTGCTCCAGAAACGGCACAGACACAAGTCAGAGCCTCACTCTGCTGTGTCTGTGTGAGCGGGAGTAAAAGGTCGGATTTATGAGAAGAGAGCTCCAGATGTGGGCTGAGAAACAAAGAGAGGACAGGAGGACGGGAAAGGTGGTGGTGAAGAGGAGAAGACCACGAGAGGGGACCAGGAAATCACTGTTGGTGTAAAAGTAAAAGCAGCACCGTGTGATTTGGCCTCTCAGAGCCAGACTGTAGATTACAGCTTCAAACTGTTGGCCATGTCCGAGGCATCCTGCTCCTGCTCCTGCTCCTAGACTCTGCTGCTGCTGCTGCTGCTGCTAATTACACCCACTCACAATAGCAGCGCTGTCCAGCGCTCAGACCAAAATATAGATGTCTGTGGTGATTGTGGTTGTGATCATGCAAAACACATCGCACTTGGCGGAAATTCCCAAGTGCTGTGTGGGAGGGATCCAGCAGTGAATCTCAAATTTAATGGTTGGACTATCATGTAGGTCTAAAAATGGAAAAAAGGAACTTTGACACCAACGAGAAGAAGAGCTGACAATTAGACTCACAGCAAAGACTGAAACAGTCATTGACAGATGTTGTTTGTTTCTTTCCTGCAGGGCTGCCTGCCTCTGGTGTTGATGTTTGACATTAAGGAGGACATTGAGGTGGATCCTCAGTGCATCACGGTGCTGATGGAGCAGCTGGATGTTTTCATCAGCATCAAACCAAAGCCAAAACAACCCAGTAAGGTATGAAGCCCAAGGCCGGTTCCTGAAAACCCTGGTCCGTCGCAGTTTTAAATCTCTCTCGAAAAAAAAAGACGCACAAGCTAAAGTAATACTAAGTGCTTTTTTAGGGATGTTTTTTTTTTCAGTTGATTTAATTAGTTTTTATTTACAAATGTTCCAGTTGTTTTAATTAGTTTTTATTTACAAATGTTCAGGTTGTATTTTATCACCATTTCTGTTAAAAATGTAACTACAAACAAACAGCAGGGTGATGTCACCACAGCAGAGAGTTTTTTAGTTTTGGATTATTATCTCCTCTGGACAAACAGCTCATCATTCATGATTCCACTGAGGGACTGGAAAAATATAAACAACGGAGAAACTTCAGTTCTTACTAATGAAAAAAAATGTTACTGGAGTTAAACCTGTTTGAGTAAATGACTTACATTTAGAATTTGATTTTGGCAAAAGGAGCCAGGAATCAGTGAAACATGTTGAATGTTTCCATATTTAATGAGGGTTAGCACACACACACACACGCACACACACTGCACCTGTGCAAGTGTAGTAGTACGAGCCAACCTCTAATGTTACTTGAGGTTAACTCCTCTACACTACATAATATTCCTAATTTCATTTCAACACTTGGCCTGGTCTTCACTGGTTCTTAAAGGTGCCCACATCCCGTCCAGAGCCAGGGCCCGATGCCTAAACCAGATGGGCTCCGTAGGGGCTGGTGTGAAGGTGCCAGTGTAAACACTCACCCAGCCCAGAGCTTTTAAAGAATTCTTCACTAAAACATTTTTTTTTTCTGACGTGACAGAAGTCATGAAACGGGCCAGCCAAACACACGCCGCGGCCTGAGCAGCAGACCAATAAAAGAAGTGGTTTTCAGCCCAAAAACATCCGAGGTGTAGCACAGTGTTTCTGCTCGGAGTTTAGTGGTCAACGGCAGGTCGTCCTGTCACCTGTTCCCTCACCTCTGCTGCTCCTGTCTGTCTGTGTCTGTACTGTCTGTACTGTGACAACAGGTGTACACAGAGTTACTTCATTTGTGAGTGCAGAGCTGCATGGATGATATTCAGAAAATAAAGTAACGACAGAAGCTACTGTTATTTGTAAAATTTGAATCTTCATTTGACCAATAAAAAAATTAGATTTTCAGACATTTTATGACATCATAACTGATCCTGTTGCAGTTTATTTATTCATTTCCCCACAGAAAGTACATATACGTACATACGCGTAGTGCCATGACCAAAATGAAGCCAACTTCAGCAGACATCGCCAATGATTTAAGCATTTAAACTGAGTTAAATATGTATTTTTGGCGATAAGTGGAGAAATGTTTTCCCTCTTTGCTCCCAAGCCTCCTCTCCCACACTGTCTCTGTTTATCCTGCTAATCTACGCTTAATTCCATCTTCCTTCCTCCCGTTTATGTTCGCCTCCCCCATCACCTCCCCTCCCTGACTCCTTCTCTAACCGTAACTATCCATCACTGTACTTATATGCTTTCTATGTTTACACGTAATTTATTTTCTTTAAGTTTCATTAATATTCTCTTTTTTTTAAGTCTGTGATCGTCAAGAGTGTGGAGAGGAACGCCGTGAACATGTACGAAGCACGAAGGTTCCTCCTGGGCCTGGAGAGCAACGGCGTGTCGTTAACATCATCGTCACTATCGTCTTCACCGTCTGTGGCCTTGAATCCGACCAACAGCGGTCCGTCTGCGTCCCTCATCTGCCCCGTTGGCCTGGACATCCTGGCCTCAGCTGGACTGGGGCTCAGCAATCTAGGTGTGTTTGTGGTCTATTGGAAAAGACAGTCTTTTTTTTTTTTTTTTTAAATTGATACTTATTCGGGAAAAGTATTTAGTAATAGTATTTTGAGTAGCTGTAAAAAAAAAAGACACAAAGATGGAAACATAAAATCAAGTGTAAGAAAAAGTCATATTTTAAATTTTTTATAAATTAAGTTTAGTTCACATTAAATTAATCAGAGGGGATTTAAAAAAAATAAAACAGTTCTTTTAAGATTTAACTTCTTTAAAAGTTGATATCTAACTGATCCCTGATAAAAAAAAATCAAATTTTCTTTCAATTTTTAGAACATATTTGAGGAAGTTTAAAACAAACACATTTGGAAAATGAACAATAAAATATGTTTTGTTAGTCAAACCGTCCAATCAGAGAACATCTCTGAACTTAATGTCCTTGTCTGTGTTTACTGTTTAAAAGTCTCTCACACACACACACACACTCACACACATATCAAATGCGAATGTATCTTTATAAATGAGTGGGAGTTGTTGTTTTTCTGCCGGCTCGACCTCGGCGCAATCCCAGGAATTCGGCGCCAACGAACCCTGTTCCTCGTGCAAATCTCTGATCAGTCAACCATCAGAAAATAACCTCAAATACAAATTGAGTTGCACTAAACTATAAATGAGTCACAAGTTTGTGAATCAGAGGATGAAGGAGAATTTCTCTGTGGTGGAGGAGTTTTGTTTTTTCTGCTGTGCTGACCTCAGTGTGGAGGCAAAGAGTTCAGCCTGGCACAGACCTGGGGATCATTTTGTTTCCATTAAAGAAAGAAAACATGACTCTTGAATACAATGGATTAAAAATGTAGCATTAGAAAAAATATTTAGGCTTTGAACCAAACAGGAATAATAAAAAAAAGTTAGTATAAAGTGAATGGAATTTCTTTGGACACCATATTTTTTTTTTTTTTTTTCAAATGCGAATTTCAACTGTGAATTGACTGCGTCGCCCTGAGATCAATCCTCACAAATTCGACTGAAATTATTTTTAACATCCGGAAATTATTTTTTCTCAGATTCATGGGATTTTTACTCTGGTCCTTTATTTTTCCACAAAAGGGGAAAATGAAATGCCCACACAAAGAAAAACAATTGTACCATGAAATCCCAGTACAGAAGCAATGGTTTTTCTCAGTGGGTTTAAACCCGGGGGCCTGGGGGTGAAGCTGTGGACGGCCACATCCTGGCCCTTAGTAATTGCTACATGCTTCTCTTCCTCAGATTACAGAGCAGTCTGCCAGCACAATCTGTGGCCTTATTCCTGGAGCCAAACGAGCCCCTTGTTAAAGCCACAGACCTGCTTCTTTCTGTTTTCATACACTGTGTTTGGGTAAAAGACACCCGCTACCACATTGTTGCTGCTCTCAATAACACGCTTTTCTCCGGGCGTACGCCAGCACACGATATGTGCTTTTTGCATCCACGACCTTGTAAAAATTTAGGAAACTCTTCCCCTCATTTGCCGTATGGTTGATGGCAGGTTGACGGAATTCCACTTAAATAGTTGGGAAGACCAAGATTATTTTCTGAGGGCCTTAGTGTAACATGTGATTAGCTTGAAAAATGGCCGCGGGCCCTGACAGGACCACCGCTGATCCATTCATCGCTTCGTCTTGACTTTAATTCCGTCCATTTTCTTTTCTCTCCTCCTCAGGTTTCCTGGGGGCCGCGGCACCACACTCCCTCACCACCTCTGCCGCCCCCAACGCCGTGCTCAACAGCTTAAACTCATCCATGAGCCCGCTGCAGACCCCCAGTCCCAGCACCCCCACCGCCTCCCCCTCACTCTGGCCCAGCTCCCTCACCGGCACCCAAGGTCTGCACACGACTGTCTGTCATGGTTATTGAGCCGAGTGTCTTTGTTGGCACCGTTTGTTGCAGATCTCTGTGAAATCAAGGAGTCGATCGACTGTAGACGAAAGACTGTAGAAAAAGACTGATCTGAGGATTAGCATTACTTGAGAAAATTGCTGACGCTTAATTATTTTTTCAGGATTCTCGTCTCCACTGATGCTCCACGCTGCCACCCAGGCCACTCTGAGCAGCATCCTACTGTCAGGTGTTCAGGGTTACACACAGAGCACACCGTCGCCTCCTCCTGGACTCGCCCCGATTGACAAGCAGACAAATGGAGTCCCCGACTGTTCCAAAGTCCCCTGTACTCTCAATGGACACGTCAAGGTTGTTGTTGAGTCGCTAACATTTTTTTTTTTTTAGCATTTTTTAAAATCTGTTTTCTGACTTGACGTGAATGTGCGTGTGTATCCCTGCAGCACCCAGCCTCAGTCTACGGGAGGATAGCAACCGCATCGCTCGCAGAGACGGTTCGGAATCCAGCTCCGTGTGACTCGGTGCAGGAGGCCAGTGGACACAGTCCCTCAGAACCGCTGTCTAGCAAATCCAACCCAGATGAAGGTATTTTGTCATGAGCACGTGGAGACTACACCCATAAAAACGCTCTTTATCTGTCAAAGTTAAACACACATCAGCTCTAAAAACCCACATTTAAGCCTCAAATTTATGACCCAGTTGGATGTATGTACCAGAAGACATGTGGACCACATGTCAGGGTCTGGATACACCCGCCGCAGCATATGTTTCGAATACTTTCACAGAATATATTAAACCCTGTAGTAGGACACAGCGACTTTTTTACTCTGAAATGAATCTGATGTTTACCTTAGTCTGTGTATTTATTATGACTTCTTTAAAAAACATGTGAAACTAGACAAAAGTGCTTATGTAATTTTTTTTTTGCTTATGTAATAATTTTAACTCCCTACTTCCTCAGAAATGGAGGCTAAAACTCTGTTTGCCCTTTTGGTGATTTATGCTCAATTTTACCATAATGTCGGCCATTATTGAACCGTTAACATTTTTCTGACTCTTGCCGGACTTTGGCCTCGTGGGCTTAACATAAAAGTACAATTTAAAACTTTTCCACTTCAGATTTATGTAACCTTTAAAGCCACTTTTGGGAGGAAAACGCCTCGAATGAACTTATTTGTGTTTTCTCCTCACAGTCCTCTTAACCTCATTCTTCTTTTATTGTTTTGGAACAGAGACAGATTAACTGCTGCGTCTCCCGGTGTCTCCAAAAGGCGCTCATTTCCTCTGTGTCTTACACTCTGTGGTTTTCTCCTCAAACTTTTACTCTCACGCGTCTCCTTTTTCCCCACTGTTTTCTGAGCTGGTCCTCCCCCAGTACAGTGAGTGCTGGTGAGGTTTCCTCTCCCCCTTCTGTGTTTGGACTGGCTCACGCTGCCCACTAGACTCTGAGCCGTGGAATGAGGGAATGCCGGGAAATGGTTCAAACATCAAACCCCAGAGAGGTTCATTAGAGCCACTGACATCATGTGGCCGTTTGATTATTCAAATGCATGAACATCCTGTCACACAGAACAGGTTCCTGTCAGGCCCCGAGTGGAGCAGCAAATAAGACCAGTGTAATTACAGCTGCTTTGTTTTTAATCCGCCTGGCGTCCAGCTCCGAATTGTCGCTTTGATGTGTGTTCATACTCAGAAATATATGTTCCAAGTGGTGGGAGAAATAGTTGCGTTTCCATTCCTTTTGTAATTATATCATAAACTATTATAAATTATATGGAAATAAAATTAAAGAAATTAAATTAAATGATGAATTAAAAAAAAATTCTGTTGTTAAATTTTGCAACTTATTGTATGTAATAAGGATTGACAATGAAAGGTCATTTTGATTTAATTTTTGTCGTTAACGGCACTGACAGGTTGGTTGAACCAATCAGGTCGTGAGATTTCATAAACGTCATGACTGTTACGATGGATTACACATTGACCGTGTCCGTTTGGATCTTCAGGCTCGGACACATTTGTGGAAGTGGGCATGCCCAGGAGCCCGTCTCACTCCGCTAACGGGAGCGAGCTGAAACAAATGCTGGCCTCGTGTAAAACGTCATCAGGGAAGCGTCAGGCGGTGGAGCTCCTGCAGGGAACCAAGAACTCCCATCTGCAGTAGGTTTCCACCTGGACGTCAGTGTCTCTCACGGTCACTGCAGTTCTCTGTGTTCACTCCACTTCATTTATCTGTCTCGTACCCGCAGTTCAGACTGCCTGCTGTCGGACGCTGAGTCCAGCTCCTCAGACAGTCCTGTGGCAGATAAGAGAGCACCAGGGAGCGAGCGAGCAGCCGAACGAGCAGCACAGCAGAATGAGAGAGAGAGAATCAGACTGGCTCCTCAGACCTCCTTTGCCAACATGCAGGTACTGTGTACTGTACAGGCACCCGACACACACACACACACACCAACATAATGTAAAGATTTCTATTAGTGTTCAGGAATAAATGAAAAAAAAAATGTTTCCATTTCCAGGCATTTGACTATGAACAGAAGAAGCTGTTAGCAACCAAAGGTACGTGACAGTTTAAGAGTTAAAGCTAACACATGTTAGCACTTTTTGTATGATTAAAAAAGTTTTTTGTTTTTTTTTTAAAAACTGACAATTATTTAATATAGTATTTTTAAAAAACTGACAATTATTTAATATAGTATTATGGTTTTTTTATCATGTGTGTTTTATTTTTTAACTGCTGCTACATTTATTTGCATTGTTTCAAACACATTAAAATAAAATGCTAAAAAAACAAAACTCAACAAAATTCTGTTGGTACATTTGCAACATACTGTATGTAATAGGTTTAGACAGTGACGGGTCAAAGGTCACGTTCACTGTCTATTTTTTTCCAAACCACATGCAGTGCATGACAAATACAGAGCAGGGCGACTCACTCATTTTAGTTGTGGCACATGAAAGTCACGTCCCAGTCCGGCAGCATAAATCTGAAGCAGAACAGACGCGCTGCCAAAAACATCCAGTACAGTCAGAGCTCTGTGTGAAGAAAGTCCAAATATGTCTTCAGTTTAGCAACTACAACTCAGTTCAAATATACAAACCATTATGTCAGAATAAACAGTAGTGGGCTCTTTCTTTTTTTTCACCCACACAATGTGACAAAAGGTATTTTGTTCCAGCGAATTGATGTTGTAAATTATATTTTACCAAACAAGAAGTACATTTAAAATAATGTCTCAACAGCCCAGTATTATTTTTCAGTCCTGCACAGAAGGTTCTAGAGGCTGGGATAGAAAACATCTCCAACATCCTGGGTTAAAATTCATTCCAAAACCCTGACAGAGCCACCTTAACACCTTACTGAAGATTCCACTTGTCTGATTTTGTTTTCTTGGCTTCTCATAGTAAATGATAGTCATTCAAACTAAGTTTCATTTCCACCTTGGAACTGTCACTGCTTAAATCCTGTTCCAGTCTCTTGGGTCCAATACTAGTGTAATTTAGCATATTTAGTTGGTTTGGGGTTTGTTTTCTGCTCTTTCTTGGAAAGATTCGTTTGGCTGCACATCTTTAGTTCAGACTTTTACTGATAAGACAGAGAGCTGCTGATGGATGAACTAAATTCTGAGCTAAGTCCATGCCAAATAGTTTTGTTTTCTCTTTTCTAAGAAGCCACATTTTACTGAACTTGAGGTCTGTTTTAGTTTTGTCTTTTTGTTTGTTTCCTAAAAGCTGGCTCTAAAACCACTAATATATTTTCAGTTCTTGGTTCTTGGCCATTTGGAAAAGATTTTGTTGGTGCAGAATATTACATATAATATACAAAAAATAACAGCTATTGTATACCTAAGAGACTACTTTGGGGCATATTTTAGTATATTTAATACAAACCACAATGAAATACTCTACATCATATATATTTAATTATTACATATAAAGTATAATGAAAATATTATAATTATTATTTTCATACAATACCTCAGTACCACTGCCCAGTACTGGTCCCTGCCCCAGTGGTTGGGGACCTTTGGTTCAGAGTGTAAATGTACCAGATACATGGATGGTGTGTCCTACTCTTACGGTGTGTCTGGATTCACACAGCTATGCTGAAGAAGCCTGTGGTGACTGAGGTGCGGACCCCGACCAACACCTGGAGCGGTCTGGGCTTTTCTAAGTCCATGCCGGCAGAAACCATCAAGGAGCTGCGCAGAGCCAATCACGTCTCGTACAAACCCAGTATGACCACCACGTATGAGGTCAGACACGTCTGTGATGTAGAGTCACGTCATGTTTGATGAGATAATATTTGTCCTGATGTACACACGCTGGATACCTTCACCTGAGTGAACGTTTGCTTTAAACCTCTTTCTTCCTTTTCCCAGGGTTCCCCGCTGTCCCTGTCTCGCTCCAGCAGCAGGGAGGGCGTTGGCAACGGCAGTGACTCGGACAACTGGAGAGAGAGGAACGGCACTGGCAACGGTCTGCCGAGTCACACGGAATTCCCCTCTGCTGTCAGCAGCCCCAAGAGGAAGCAGAACAAATCTGGTCAGTAGTTCATATTTTTCTGTGTTATCTTTGCTGCGGCGACAGAAGAGCTCAGCTCTGTTCAGGACACATTTACTTTGCCTGCACTGAAGAAAAAAAACACAACTTAAAGACACAGTAACAAAGTTACTCAGGCAAAGGCTGACAACTTTTTTTTTTTTTCATTTTTAAATTGTTATTTATCACAGGGAAGCTGTGGACCAATCACAGTTAATCATGATTATAATTACTCCAAGATAATCACTCATCAAATGTCTGTTGAGGAAGTGTCATTTCTCCAGCTTTATGTGCAGTAAGAATTGTTGCTACAGACTTAGCACTTTCACTTCAAAACTATTTGTAGGTCACATCATGTGGGTGACAGCCAGGCTTTGAGTTGTCAGGTTTTTATTATCAGAGAAAAAAACAATAGCGTTTCTTACTGAATTACATAAATATGCTAATATTGTATGAAATTCTGGCGCCCGTCCCTTCAGCTGCAGAACATTACCTCAGCAGCAGCAACTACATGGACTGCATCCCTTCAGTCACCGGCAGCAACGGCTGCAGTCTGAGCTCCTCCCTGAAAGGCTCCGACCTGCCGGAGCTGTTCAGCAAGCTGGGTCTGGGGAAGTACACCGACGTGTTCCAGCAACAAGAGGTAGAGTCAGATGTGGACTGGAGGATTCTCTCCTGAAGGATTTTGAAACGATGTTGTCTCTGTTAAATACAAACGATGTGTGTGTGGTCTTGACCTTCAGATTGACCTCCAGACATTCCTGACACTAACAGACCAGGACCTGAAGGAACTGGGCATCACCACCTTCGGAGCGCGCAGGAAAATGTTGCTCGCCATCTCAGGTACAAATGGACGAAATTCTGTTCAGAAACAGATCCAAGATGCTGCTTGTTTTTTCTGAGTACAAACATGCAGAAATATCCCTCGACAATACACACACAATGAAGTACAATCAACAAAAAGTACCCAGCGCTTCAAAACGGGGAATAATAAAACTCTTTATCAAAGGTCGGTACTGTTTCCTCTCATCACAGTCCACAGAGCAGCCTATCAAAGGAGGAGGAAACGGAGTGTGTTGTCGTCCAGAAGTGGAAAAACACACACACAGTGTCAAAGGGGAGTACAGTAAATCCCACAGTCTGTGGACCACAGTGGTCACAGACAAACGTCTGACCTCATCACAGCTGATCCTCCAGCTGCAGCTCAAACTCCCGTCATTACATTGTCACGGTCTGTGACCTGAGCCAGCGAGAGCGAATATGTGAATATCTCAGTAAATGTATGTCTGCTAATATGTATAAGCGGACGTATATTTACTGACAGTTAGCAGATGCTAACAGCACAATATAATACAATATGATACTATACGATAGGATAAATTACTTCACTTTACTACACTTTCAACATTACCATCAGTCACAGACGGTGAACGTTAATTCACCTGAGACGAACAGAAGACACATTTTTTCATCGTTCCATATTTAGTCCCTCTGTTTCTAATTATTGTTAGAAAAAAAACTTCAGAATTCCTCCTCTACAACTCTATGATGGTGCAAACATACAAAAACATGTTGCATTCATTTTCATCAGCAGGAGTAAATATCAACATTCCTCCCAGATGAGGAGCACACGTTGGTGTTCCTCCAGCTGCTCCAGCTGTCTGCCTAATGCTCTTATGTCCTGTCATTACACCGGACCACGGTGGACGCTGATTGTCACGCTTCCTTTACTGACATCACGTTTTGGACGCCGTCACTGCTGCAGTTGTTAGGTCAATAAGTCAGTCGTGTGAATGTCGGGATCATCCTGTTTTTGTTTTGGCTATTTTTACAAAACGAGCCACTGGAGAGGAAATATTGAACGGCCCAGGCTGTGATTATTGAAAAGCACAGGGGTGTGAGGCTGCCAACAGCTCAGCCAAGCACAGGTCAAACCTCGGCCTCCGGTGCCGGACTCAACGGCTCCAGAAGAGGAACGTGCTCGTCTTTGTCTCCCTATAGTCCTGCCTCGCTCTCATAAAGAGCTGTGATGCCCGGTCGAGGCTGTCCAGGTTTCAGCTTCCTGCCGGTTTGCCAGGAAAAAAGAGTTGTCGGAGCAAACAGCCTGTCTCCTGACATCTAACTGAAGGTTTACACTGGCAGAGGCCGAGGCTGGCGACGGTACCAATAACCCAGAGATGCCATGGTGAGCTCCTGATATTTTTATGGAGACACTTTATCCAGGCTCATTCTTTTAAAGCCCGATTGACACAGAGGGAATTTCTCAGTAATCCCGTAATGATTTAGACTCCATTTACTTGTCACTGTTGGTTACCTCACACTGAAGAGACACAAGTCGACCCACTGTGTTCTTGGGGTTCAAATCATTTCACTTACGGCCTTGTGAAAATATACAGCGCTCAGCCAAAACATGCGCCCGTGTTTACCTTAACATCAACCTTCTTTATTTCCGCAGAACTAAACAAGAACCAGAGGAAGTTTTTCGAGCCGCCGATCAGATCCTCGTTTCTAGAGGGCGGAGCTAGCGGTCGCCTCTCCCGCCAGTTTCACACAGACATGGCCAGCGTCAGTGGACGGTGGTAGTCGTCCACTGACCTCCAGCCCTTCTCCAAAACCCCGTCCAAAATGGAAATTGTGTCTTCCTGTGTCTCTGCTCTTGTGCCTCAGCAGCACAGTTGTTGGATTCTGTTGACCTTTGAATTAGGGACAGTTCCGAATGTCGTCGTCCTTGTAGTTGTTGTTGCCATATAGTATGAAAAATATGTAAATGTTTTTTTGTTTTGTTTTTTTAAAAAGCCATAGTTCTACCTAAAGTGCCAACAAAAAAAAAGGGAATTTCAACAGTAAGTATTGTAATAACATCACATCAGACGGATGTGATTATGAAGAGAAAAGTACTGTCCAGTATTTCTGTCCACTTTTTGTCCAAGGGAACAGGCAGAATGATTAGTACGAACATTTAACCCACAGATACTTCCTGCATCAGTGCCATGCTGTGGTATCGGTGACATGCACTTTAACCATGCTAGACTTTTGCCTGTAAGATTCCTTAGTCTTAAATAATGATGACTATGCATTTTTATTATTATTATTATTATTATTCTCTTAGTAAAGCACAGATGCATTTTGTACCAAAGGACATGGAAGCACTTAGCCAGACGGATTAGAGACACCATCAGCGTTTGGACATTTCTACCAAAAAAAAAAGAAGCATAATAACTCACGGCCTTTGACCTTTGGCTGCCTTAAGTGTTATGTTTGGACATTCCTCCAAGGTCAGTGTTTGTGTTCAAAAACATTCTGTTTGTCTGTTTTGGGGTTTTTTTTCTACACACAAAAAAAATGTAATATTTGTACTCCTTATGATTAATGTGTAGTTTAGTTTTTACTACCTTTTTAGAGGGACGGGGGCGGGATGTGTAACGGTAATCAGTTTACATGTGTATTTGTTTTTATACCTTCATGAATTCAAGTTTCTATCATTGTGTAATTAGATCATCAGTGTCTTCTGCTTCCCCTCGCTCCCACGTCCTCTTCAGTCTGTGGCTGTGCCATCGGGCAGCAGCAGAGAAACGAGGCAGCGGGGCGAAGCCTCGTTGGCCGCGCTCCAGTGTGTCAACAGGCGTTTTCTGTTGTTGTTGTTTTGTTTGTTTGTTTTCTGTCTGTTAATAGTGCATGTTCTTTGGTCAGTGTTAAACCTTCTGTGTGCCTTAATCTCAATGCACTCCGGCATATATGTGGAATAGGCGTGTGTGTACTGTATGTGTGCGTGAGCGAGTGTGTTCCAGTTTAAAGCAGGGAAACACTTCCTTAAAAACACTAACGTTCTACCCGGACCTTGCTCAGCAGATACAAAGTGCCTCCGTTTATACACAGTTAACTGAGCTGCATGTGAGCCTCTCTCTGTGTGACGTTTGTACAAAATCCTGCACATGCTTTTTTGTTTTGTTTTTCATGAACAACAGGGTTATTCGAGCAGCAGCCGAAGCAGTATTTATCACCTAAACCTGTTTTTATCTCAGCTTCAGAATACGTTCTATCATGTGATTTGGAGAGAAATATCATTTTTAACTAACAGTTCATGTTTTTTTGGTGATGTTTTGTGAGAATTCAGTCAAAACCAAATCCCAACATCCTGCGCGTTTCATTTCAAGTGCAATTGATTCTTTTTGTAAATTTTATTTGTTAATATTTGCAGCGCTTCACGAACAAAACGCTCAGACTAAAACAATCGATGTTAGAGTGAAACAAGATGTACCAGAGATGATCTAAAATAAAAAAATAATAAAATAATTAGTTGTTAGTCATCTCCAGCCATTTTCAGTGGTTGTCAGGTTGTTAATAAATAATATTCTGACAGGGTTGCTGATGCAACACGTCAATTTTATTTTCTTACTCAACTTCTTTTTTTTTTAAGTTGTTTTCCTTTAAGGATTCCTGTGTTGCATGTTGTATCCCCTTCATCCTGAGAGGAAAACCCCGGGACTGTTTGGTCCCCACTCATGGTACTATTATTGAAACTGTTTAGCACTGATTTCTCTCAGTGCTGCGACTCGTGTTCCTGCCTAGCAGACATTTGTTTTCATTCTTCACCCTGTTTGGATGCATTTGCTCAGAGGGCAGTAGTGAATGTTGTACAAAGAAGTATTGATGCATGTTGATGCACGTTTATTGTGGATAAATGTAGGGACTCACCAAGTCAAAACGTTTACTTTCAGCAGTTTATTTCTTTGCCCTAATATTATAGTTTTACAGTTTAGCTTTTATTTAGTTGCATCGGTCACATGTTCCCAAAGGGATTTATTTGAAGGCGTCATTGAACTGCAATCAAATGGTACATTTATAATAAATGTAAACCACTAAGGAAAAAAAAAAAAGCATAACTTTTTGTACAGTTTTTTTTTTTTTGCTTTGTTTTTATTTTTTATTTTATAAAACCAATGATTTGTGTAAGAAAGGTACAATCCTGCACAAAGTTCCAGACCAGAATTTTTGTATAAACATTACCGTGTGGCCAAAAACTCTGTTTCACAGTTGATGCTGTTGTCATTCTGCCTGTCTTTATAGAGCAGATGTAAACAGAAGAGAGAGCAACTGTTGAGTGGACAAGGGAAAAAAATGTTTGTTCGGACATTCAAATGATATAATGAAGGTAATAAATGTATGCAAACCAAATGTTGATTATGTTTTTCTGCAAGTCATGGAAATATTTAGACGTCGGAGTCAACAATCGTTTTTCTTCAAACCAGAATGAAAAGAAGTTTTTTTTTTGTTTCTCAGTTACCGGGAAATTCGATATTCCAGTTTATGTAAGGCACTGGAGAATTCCCGCCCAGTGACAGCGTCAGTGTGTCTGTACTGCAGCACAGTTTAATACAGCGTTTCAAATGTAATGCTAATAACGGTTAACTAAAGGTTAAAGTTCATAATCACAAAAGACAAAGCAAGGCAGTAATAATCCAACAGTGTGCATGCCAGCATATGGCCTAATCCGCACACACACACGGAGATATGCTTAATCCCTGAAGAACGGAGTCCGATTAAGATCACGTTTTTAAAAAATATCCTCAGCTGTGGAACAGTTCCATCGAGGTGTTACAATAGCTTTTGTTTATTATGGGATGCACGTCACGTCAGAAAATGAGGCCAAAGTCGGATAATTACTTCCCTTGATGCATTGTTTTCCCCCGCGCCTTGTAAAATCACTTGTAGTTCCTCAGCTAGCCTCAAGGGGTCAGTGTTACCCGTGAGGAAAAAACACTTCTCAACCAATGACATTCAGTAAGGTCGAGAAGAGGGAAAAGAAAATGACGTTTTAACGTCAGATTAAGGACACGGCTCTCCCTAAATAAACAGAAAATACAGCGTATGTACTGTGTCTGTCAGTGTTAATCACTACTTTATTTCGCAGTCGAACCATTTAAAAAAAAAAACAGACTTCAAACAAAAATTAAAAGTGTGTGCGTGTGAGGAACCATCGTTTATGTTCAACACACTTTGCTGTGTTTTCTTTGAACTGATTTGATTCTCAATTTGAATGAGTGATTATATTAACTGTTCCAAACCTCATCCACAGGTTGGTGGCAGCACGCAAATGTCCAGATGGAGGCGCTGGTGCGGCATCCAAGGCAAAAGAGATCGTAAGTGAAGCAGGTGGTGGCTCCTGTGACCCACCCCCTCCCTCAGTTTTACACTCTCTCTCTCTCTCTCTCTCTCTCTCTCTCTCTTTCTCTGTGTTTTTTCACCAAACGTCATGATGTAACGAACAAAAACAATGGCTCATGTTTACATAACACTGTGCACTAAACACATTGTAAATACTGGACTGTCAGGCAGCGGAGTTTGGAGATTTCTGTCAAGTTCTCATGTGTTTGTCATTCTGGTGAAAGTTGAGGTCAAAAGGAATTTTTTTAAAGTATTTCCACTGAGCTTTAACAGCAGTATTTTGTTTTGTTTGCAAATTGCAGCAAAATGTTTCACAGAAATGTGGCCGCACTGTGTATGTGTGGTTAATGCTCTTGCCTTACACTGGTAAGGTAAATTGTTTGATAGTAGGCTGTAACCTATGGTCTCTGTGGAGTTCTACGTTCCCCACGTCAGTGCACGTCTAGCTTGAACTCACAGGTGTGAGTGTGTGTATGAGTGTATGGGTCTGAGGAGAGGATGAAGAAGTGATAGAGGAGGAACATTTCACGTTGTTAGTTTTAAATATTCATATAAATGAAGCTGGAATAACTTTCTCTTTCACTAATCACAGTCGTAATGCTTTGATTCAACATCTTGATCTTCTCTCTTAAAGACCACTGAACCATGTACCGCTCCCACAACCAGCTTCCTTAGCCCGTTACAGGGACCATGTGAATGACTGTAAGCTGTGACTTGTCACCTCAGTACCTGGCTCTCCTCCTCAGGACATAATGTTCACAGTGTGTGATCAGCCTGACTCATATTGTCTACAGTAAAATGGTACAAATCTCAGCCGGACGTCATGCTCCTGCAGTCTGTGCAGATGGATTTAGACTCTTCATATAAGACATGATTTCAAAGCCGATGATAAAAAAAAAAAAAGATACAAAAATTACTTAAGAGGAAATGACTGCGGTCCGGCCCGGCCCAGAACTGGACTGAAATGCCTCCAAAATATGACACATATATATTTAACAACTGTTCCACAACAAAAGAATAAAACACAGTTTTGAAGTATTTTTCCCTGGAGAGAATAAATGGCCAAAAATTAAATTTAATGATTATTAAATTTAAATTTAAATTTGCAGTCTCTTACTGCATTCATTGATTCAGACTCTGAAGGCGTTGTCTCTTACTACATTCATTGATTCAGACTCTGAAGGCGTGTCCTTCCTAAAAATACAAAAAATAAAAATAAAAACCTTAACTGACACACATTTCTAGACACACAGACACGACTGGTCCTTATCAATCAGACTGCAGCAGAGCTAAAGGCTGCGTTCAATGAAAATCAATGACACTTCATTAGCTTCCTCCAGAAAAATGTGCTTGTGGTCTGTAGTCACACACACACACACACACACACACACACACTTTGAACCCTGGAGACTTGGTATTGTTTCCTGTTGAACTGCAATGTTTTGGCTCCGTGAACAGGCTTGAATGTGAAGTGATGCAGAATGACTGCATGGTGTTTGTGTGTGTGTGTATGAGAGAGAGAGAGAAATAGCAGAAAATAATGAAGTTTCATAGTTTTAAAAAAATATGTTGAATTTAATCATGTCTTTATTCAACTATAAAAACAAAGGTAGATTTAAATGTGTTTTTTTTCCCCACCCTTCTTTGACCACACCCCTCCCCTCCAGCTGTTTCTCCATCTGTCACCATTCTGAATTGGTCCCTGATCAAATGAAAACCCACAGACAGACACTCTGTCGGCTAAACACACTTCTGAGACCAGTATTGATATTTGTGAGAAAGAAGGGAGAGGCAGGAAAAAAAAAGATGAAGGAAAAGGACCAGGCTGAGGGAGATGGATGGGGGATGGGCTGGACCTGGAGGGACTCAGTGTGTCTTCACTGTCCTCCTGCAGCTCCACTGGAAACACTGACGTTAACACGGGGTGACTCTGGCTGCAGGGGATGGTGGTTGGACGAAGAGACGGACGCTGCAGAGGCTGGGTGGAGGTTGGATGGAAAGGGGAAACCTCTAGAAGCAGCCAGTTATCGCTAACCGCCCCCCCCC
>NC_024318.1:7008068-7009925 GCF_000523025.1 Cynoglossus semilaevis
TGACAGAGGCAGGAACGACTGACAGGGTTTTATTACAGACAGAGATCAGAGAGTTTTTTTTTATTGTCCACTGGATTTGTATTTCACATGAGGACATTGTTTGACATTTCTGTCCCGGGGGGGGGCTGTCCTTCAACCCTCATTTTGACTATTGAAATATTTCTGAAGTCTGGGATCATTTTTAAATGTCATATGTTTCAGGCTCTGTCAAGCTTCCTGCTGTAACGCTGCATCAATTCTGTGGTGTAGACTTTAGAATCACTGTAGACTGTCAACGAAAAACAGCTGTCAGCTGACGAAAATGTCTACACGTGCTTCAAAATGAAGGTCCTAGTGAATCTGGTTGACTTCCTGTCTCCTCAGACACTGATGTCTGTGGGTTTGCGGCAGTGACCATCGTGATGCTGACCTTCACTTCTAATGAGTTGTATTTCCCAGGCAGGGAACTTGAGCCAGATGCAGCGACACGCTCATGAAATCTGAGCTGGGTGTACAGTCAGACCTCCAGTGGTGCAGCTAGAATTTAATTTACAGCCAATCTCAAAAACCTGTTTCCTACAGGATTGTTGGATCATAGCCTGGAGCGACTGTATGCTTTGTGTAGAAAACCGAAGAACATATTCCTGCTTAATGCTCCAAATTCAGTGGTGTTGATGGTGATGGCGTGGATGATGATGTCACGGCGTTGTGTCTATCATTCTTGTGTAATAGTCCCAGAGCGCAGCCGCTCCTCCTCTGGCCTCTGTGGCTGTGAACAGCAGGACTCGGGGCCCCGTGGCCACAGCTGCACAGGCCTTTGTCCTCTGAATACATAAACACTGTCGCCTGTCCTCGGGGGTTCTTGTATGACACTGAGAAAGACAAAAACAAATAGAAAGTGACACCGGCCCACTCTGACGCCCCCTATGGAGCGTGGAGCGGAGGGAGAAATAGAAAGCTGCAGAAACATGAAGATTTAAAACAGAGCTGACCACAGTCTTTGTTTATCCACAGTTTACCCACACACTTGACCTTCTGTGCCTAAGCTCCGTCTCTGGGGACCACTGATAAAGAGGGTGTAGTGGAGTCTGAGAGATATAATCACAGCCACAAGGCAACGGTTGGAGACTAGAAACTGACTCCATTTTTTTTTTTTTTTTTTTAGAATTTTTTTTTATTAATTGTGTGCCATCACATCAACACTTCACATGAAGAAGATTGAGGAGCATTAATTTTGTGCCATCACATCCACACTTCACATGAAGAAGATTGAGGAGCTGAGCTGTTCATTCTCTCATTTATTTATTGTGTCCTTGTCTATTTATTAGTCACCCCGACACTCATTACTGCACCGTCCTCTTGCACCTGTGCTCCAGCAGAATCGGGCTACACCTCACCATATAAGGACAAGTGAGAGACCCTTGTTGGGATGACGTTGGACGTGGCAGTGGGGTAGGGCGGGGGGTGGGGGGGTGAGAAGAAGACAAACGTGTGGATGGATGGTCTACAACATAGAGCTAACCCAGAGAGGAGGGGAAACACTGGGGTATAATCTGCTTACATAAGGAGTGACTGGATGTGCCGAAGGTCCCTGCACTATAATCCACTCACATATTCATGGTTCAAGTGTCCCGCTGCAGGGAAACACTTGTGGCTCTCGTGTGCAAGTTTGCGTCCAAAGGCGCACGAAATTTGTCGCATCTGAGAAACACGGGCACATCGATTTCATATTTCAATGTATGTATCCATGCGATTCGGTATTTGAACCGAACCGGGAGTGTCGTCCTGTGTTGTTCGAGCCCGTGACGATACCGCTGACGCGCCACTGACGGTCAGCAGCTCCACTGGAGACGGAGCAGAGCAGAGCAGAGCAGAGCA
>NC_024318.1:7009939-7016043 GCF_000523025.1 Cynoglossus semilaevis
CCGAAGCCCCCGTCTCGTTCCTTCCCCCTCTTTCCATGACAACCGTGCACACAAGCCTGTGGTTGCGCAAGTCCAGTGGAGTGCTCAGCATCTAACCATTCAGCAGCAGCAGCATTTGTAGCAGCAGCAGCAGCAGCATCGTCCAGACTCTTCTGCAGAGATGGAGGTTCCAGGCTTGGCGCACAACATCACCAGTCCGTTAAGTCCCTGCGAGGGGATGATCAAGGACCTGAGCTTGGACGCCATACAGCTTTGTGAACGAGATGGTAAGACCGGAGCTGGGGGGTGCGGGGTAGAGGTCTGCATGTAACGTGTAACGTGCATTAGTCGCGTATTTGAGTGAATGGAGTCGCTGCGAGTCTGACACATGGTTTGTCATTAGTTCTGGACGCCTGGTTCTGCTCCTGTGTTGTGTTTGTGAAGGTGGTGTTTGGAGCTGGTGGCTCCTCAGGAGGTGTGTGTGTGTGTGTGTGTGTGACTGCTACCATGGGTGCGTGTATGGAATAGATTATTAGGTTTGGTCCATAAGAGAAGCTGTACTCGTGTGTGCTCATGCAGGGAAACCGTCCGTGCATTTGCAAGGGAACAAAGAATGACTTTATTTCAGCACCATAGACAGAGGCAGCAAAGACACCATGTTTAACAGCAATTTATTTATTTGTTCTTTGATTCCCACCAACTGCACGACTCCTTTGTTCCATTTTTCCACCTTCTGAATCACTTCCTTTTGGATTTTATTAAGCAACGTTAACACAATTTCTCAATTCCCTCAAATCCAAACTTTTTTTCTTCTCACATTTTCACCACTCCTAAGCATGTATTGGGTTTAAATCAAGGGCAGTTTAATACTGATTTACTCCGGGGGAAATCTTCTGGTCTGGGATTAAACCTCTGCTGCAGCTACAGAGATGAGGAGTAGAGGGGGGAAAAAAGCAAGTCATCGTCGGCTGAGAATGAGAGGCTTAAACATGGCTGCACTCACATGACTGTGGGAGTGTGTGTGTGTGTGTGTGTGTGCAAGCTTTGCAGCCCTAACACACCCATCACTGCAATTACACACAATTTCTAAACCTAGATCCCTGCAAATGTACAAAGAGATTGTGTTTGAATCCAAACAGCAGATTATTTCAAACTGAGTTGTTTTTATTTAATATCCTGACTGGTTGAGATTTTCATGATTTGTTTGGTAAATTTGGAATTGATCCTGCTTTTTCTTCAGCAGCGTCCACTTGACCCTCAGACCCACGGTTGTCCCTGTGCAGTCACTCTTCTGACCTGCTTCATTTCCCCAGAGCTGTTTCTCCCTCCGTGGTCCAGCAGGGTGTAGTTCAGATCCTCTTAGTTCTCTGGATCCTGATTCCTAAGCTGTAATTGTAGTAATGGCATGGATTGGGCCTGGACTCTAATGGACTCGCTGCGTTTCCCATAACTGTCAGCTCTGATCTGTGCAAACCCAGTCCTGTCAAACCACTGAACTCTTTCTACAAATGCTGGTTCAAACGCATTAACTCTACATCAGATGGAGAACCTGAGCCTCGGGTTCAGAGCTGGACATTATCGGACAAGATATTGCAGCCTTTGACAGTTGCCACTCACTTGTCTCTTTAAAATATATTATTTATGGTCCGCCAGCACAAACAAACAGAATTAATAAGTCCTACAAGTCCACGGTGAAAGTCTCCAGTGAGTTCCTGGAAACACTGTCTGTCAGCGAAACAACCAAACACCAGGTTTCTACTGAAACTGGGAGCAGATCTTCCTTCCATAGTCCTCTCCCCTCTCTCCCCCCTCACCTTGTCTCTTAGTGTAGCAGCAGCTTTTCATGCTGCATACCTTGGAATGTGATGCAATCACATCACTTCCTGTTTTCACTTGTGATGTGATCACATCTTGGTTTTCCACATAAATTTCCCATAAATCACACATAAGAAACGGACACGACTGCACAAATACACGTGCGCAATTATTTTCTCTTTTGCCATTAGCTGATTACCTTTAATTATCACATTTATGACTGCACAAATACATGTGTGCAATTATCTTTTGCCATCAGCTGATTACCTTTAATTATCACATTTATGTGAAATTATCTTTTGCCATCAGATTACCTTTAATTATCACATTTATTTTATGACTAAGATGGTGAAATACTAAAACGAAATCACCAGATTTAGCCTGTGATTCCCTGAGAATAGACGTGTTTCCTGTTCCACCTGTCAGACAGTTTCCTCCCAAAAAAAACTTGGTTTGTTTACACCTTATATTCTGTACCAAAATACACGGGGAAGAGAATCGATATTTTTAGCTTTGTAGCCAGACATGAGAGCCGATGGTCTACTTTTACCTCCCTTGGGAAGTTTGAGTCAGTGGGTCAAATCAAAACAAAGCTTTTCAAACACCAGAAACACAGCAGAAAACACTGAACCTCAGCAGTTGGTCAGGATTTTCTCAGTCTTTTCATTCACAACTGCTGGTTTTTCTCCGTGCCCTGAGGAAAACAGCGCTTCACAAAGTAAAGTCCAGAACCTGAAACACATCCGTAATTACGTCTTCCTTAAAGAGAGTATTTCAAGTTTAGAGTAACCTTCAGGAATACAGCAGTAGATTTGGTCGCCCCTGACTCTCCCACGGTACACAAACTCTCTCTCTCTCACCTCTTTGGTAACAGACTGTTTTATAATACAATCAATAAATATTTCCCCTGAACCTATTCATTACAGTTTAGTCTAAAATTATCTCATGTCTATGAATATTTGATCACAGCACGTGAGTTTTATGTAGCTGTGCTGACCCAGCACGTGGAAACAGATGCAGCCTCAGCTCAGAGGTCTCTGAGAAAAGAGTTTTGTCTCTCTCTCTCTCTTTCTCTCTCTCTCACACATACAAAGAACAAAAGACAGTGGGATACAAGTTGTATCTCTGTGTGTTGAGTGTGTGTGTGTGTGTGTGTGTGTGTGTGTGTGTGTGTGTTAGCAGCAGCCTAAATGGTTGAGTTCAGTGACCGTGCCGTGAATGAATAAGGGACGAGTGGGCAGGAAATGAGTTGTAGTGGAAATGTTACAGAATTTGCATTTTGGAAAAACACGTCTCTGCTTCTGCTGCTGCTGCTGTCCTAAAAACCTGGACCATAGTTGTGTTTTTATATGCACAGTTTTAGATTTTTTTCTTTTTCAGGATTTAATAATCTATATATGCTACAATCTTAGTGTTTCAATGGATGGCTGCCAAAAAAAACAACAGAAATCCCTCTGCCCAAAGTACTCGAGGTGAAGCTGAGTCACTGAGTGTCTCTTTGTTCTCTCAGGAGATGGACAGATTATTGTTTTGTTCATTTTAATCCATGCAAAACCACTTTGAGGCTAAAAAAAAAGAAAAACTGCAGGAAACAGCATTGAAAGAACACTAACAATAACATCATGGGTGGATGTCAATTCATGCATCTGACCACACCCACATCATAAAGTCATTTCATTCTTATAATTTCAGGATATTTTTTATAAAATGTAATTTATTACTAGATTTAAAAAATCCTCAGATACAAGGATAAACCTATAGTTTTACTCAGTGTTGACGACTGTGACCTCCGGCCGATCAGTTTTAGTGTTGACGACTGTGACCTCCGGCCGATGTACATCGTCACAACGACGCCATGTTGGCTGCTCCCTACTGAGAACTGAGGTCTCAGTTCTACTTTGACCACCTGAGCCAATTCACGTTGTATTACACAGTAATTTTAGCCTTTGTTCCGCGTTACGCAAGAAGATTTTGTCCAACTTCTTCATTCGACATTACTTACTTACTTGAAAATAAACTATTTTATGTCTAAATGCAGTCTACCAGAGCAGCCCATAGCAACGACAGACCACTTCCTGGGTCAGGCGGCATCTGACATGCGGAGCGATGTGTCAATCAAACTGCTGACTCGCAGCAATCACACAAACCTTGGCGTCTGAAATCGTGGAGCGCGCTGTTGTTTTGATACAGTGAAGGCGTCCATCTGTAGTTTGCTGAAAAAATAAATAAAAAAGAAGAAAACGCCACCTTTTGGCTGAGACCGGTGGGTGGAGATTCTGAACCGGTATTCTGCAAGTCGAGTAAAAACGGATTTTCTGTCGGGCTTGGTCGTGACTGTGATGGGAAGCGACGACATGCACGTGAGTTTCGCACAAGACGCACACAACAACAATCATTCAAAACTGTGCAGTGTTTTTTTTACGCAAAACAAATGGCACTGAGTTAAAATTACTGCCGTAGAAGTTACCAGGGTTTAGTTCTACAACGATGCAGAATATATATTCATACATGTGGTTGCTTTTCCGCTACCTATGTGTTTCATGTTCATGTGCTGTTGGCCTGCCACCTGCTGGTTTGTGATGCGAAATCTGTTTGTTGGCGCTGTGGTCATATACTATTTTTTTTATTTTCATGTTTTGATGTCACAGGTGGCGATATAATCCACAGGAGTTGTTGGTTTTACAGAGAACTGTTTACATTGAAACGGTTTGATTTGACATCAGGTCATATTTATTTTGTTGTGCCTCCTCTGCTTATTTTCATGGTAAATGTGGAAGAATGATAAATACATTACATTGCAAAATGCGTGTGCTTTATAGGTTTGTTATGGTGTTGTTATAGGTTATGTCTTGGATACTGTTTTTGTTGATTTGATGGGAGTAAGTCCCTCTTAAACCTGCTACTTGTCCTGCATTTTGTCTGTTTGGAGGTGGCCACTCTAATCAGGAACTATTAAGAGCTGATTGTATTATAGTCATTCATAATGAGGAACATCAAGCCAACATACTAAAGCTACAAATATACATATTGTATATACAGTTGCATAATGGATATTAATATTATTAACTTCACTGTTATTCTGACAGGCCTAGTCTTGGATAAGAAAAAAAAAACCTGTTTCTTCTTGCTCTACTAAACCCGGGCTAATCCGTCTTTTATTTTTCGCAACATGCTACGACAGCTGGCTGGATAAACGATGACAGCATCATCTCAGTGAGCTGGCATGGTCTTTTGGCCAGCGTTCAGTCAACGGTGACAGTTGTGCCATGAATGTCCTGGCAGCAGCCGCAGCTTCGCACAGCCAATTATCAGCTGTGTAATAAAAGCACCTCCAGTTTAGTTAACTGTAGTCTGGAGTCGAGAACGTTTAGTCAATTTGCTATTTTGTGTGTGTGTGTTACAAGCATAACACAGGGAATGTTGCTTTACCGCCTCCTGCTGTTTGCATTTTGTATTTGTTTTTACTTTAAGTTTTTGTCGATGCTGGAAATCAGTTTATTCCCCAGGTTTGCGTTATTTCATCACCTACATCCCATCTTTGTTTTGTATATGAGATAAAATTAAACTGTCAGCAGCCTGAGTCTGATGAAGAGGCCGTTGTTTCTCTCACTCTGAGGGAAAGACGTTTTTCTGTTGGCAGATTCACTCTCGCGCCCAGCATGGTCTCGTTCACAGTCTAGCCTGTGCTTTCACTGGAACAAAGACATGATTTGTCAAAGGGCTGCAGCGTTAGAGCCCGCTGTTTCTCAAACAGTTCACAGTTTTTTAACTGTACACTTTATGACACTCTGATCTGTAGATTCTTTAAACGACATTTTTCTGAGTGTTTCTCCTGTTAGGAACAACACTTGTATGTTAAACATTAATACATTTATTGGAAGTAATTGTCGCAAATATATATATGTGTATATATGTATATATATATGTATATAAATGTGTATATATACATGTATTAAAGCAATGCGCGGCGCATTTCTAAAAAATTATACCGATAACTTTATGCTTCAAAAGAATGATGCCTTTCTTTAATGAATTATAATATAAATAAGCATGTATGCTACATATTTGGGGGCAAAAATTAGTGCATCTATTAGTTGTTTTATTTTTAGAAAATTAATAATAGTATGATATAGTAATAGTATACAGTAATTATCAGACTATTGAGCACCTGAATATAAGCCACATCCAATAAATTTGAAAAAAAAAATTAATTGTACATATATAGGCCGCACTTCTCTATAAGCCACAGGTGTCCATGTTGTAGCATGACCGTTCCAACTTTTGTCACAGTAAAATACTATACCAATAAA
>NC_024318.1:7016143-7033750 GCF_000523025.1 Cynoglossus semilaevis
AGATTTGTTCAAGATCTTATTGGTATAATATCTTACTGTGATCCAAAGACGATTTTTCAAAAAAGTATACTTTTTAAAAATTTTAACCACAAAAATGGACATAGCTAAGTATTTTAAGGCAAATGAGTGTATTTTTAGTCATTTTTGAGTAACTTTTATTTTCGGAGATTTGTTCAGGATCTTATGGGTATAGTATTTTACTGTGATCCAAAGATTTTTCAAAAAAGTATATTTTTCTGAATTTTAACAACAAAAATGGACATAGCTAAGTATTTTAAGGCAAATGAGTGTATTTTTAGTCATTTTTGAGAAACTTTTATTTTCGGAGATTTGTTCAGGATCTTATTGCTATAGTATTATACTGTGATCCAAAGATGATTTTCCAAAAAAGTATATTTTTTCTGAATTTTAACAACAAAAATGGACATAGCTAAGTATTTTAAGGCAAATGAGTGTATTTTTAGTCATTTTTGAGAAACTTTTATTTTCGGAGATTTGTTCAGGATCTTATTGCTATAGTATTATACTGTGATCCAAAGATGATTTTCCAAAAAAGTAAATTTTTTCTGAATTTTAACAACAAAAATGGACATAGCTAAGTATTTTAAGGCAAATTAGTGTATTTTTAGTCATTCTTGAGAAACTTTTATTTTCGGAGATTTGTTCAGGATCTTATTGGTATAGTATTTCACTGTGATCCAATGATGATTTTCCAAAAAAGTACATTTTCTTCTGAATTTTAAGTATTTTAAGGCAAATGAGTATATTTAGTGATTTTTGAGAAACTTTTATTTTCGGAGATTTGTTCAGGAACTTATATAATATGTTGCTTTCGATCAATGTTCCAATGTCCCATCATAAAAAAGGGCATAATAACATATGTTAAGGCAAAAACACAGAGTTAAAAGTAATTCCTATTGTTTAACTATATTTTAATATATATTTATATATTTAATATATTATAATTATACATATTATAATACTTTTTAATACCAAAGTGGGTGTGGTTCTCTTGTATGACATTATGATCTATTATTGAATGCCGCAATATAGAGAGCAACAGGTAAACATAGAATATTGTACATACCTAAAAACCATCTGAATGACAGAAAACCTAAAGATGTCCAATGGCAGAGTAGTCTCAGCTGCACAATGTCTGTGTGGAGAACAGAACAGAACAAAGAAAAAGCAACTTAACTTCTGTGAAAACAATGGGAGCACGATGCATTTCATGTAACATTATTGCAGAATGACAGGGTGTTGCTCCAGAACCGTGTCGCCATTGTACAATTAAACCAAACGTGGCGAAGCAACTTGTGTTTTGTGTCCCTTCGTTGAATCTGCTCGTCCTACCATGTGCGCCTATTATTTTGGTCACCTTGGGAGAAATGTGCCATATGTGTTTCAAGCCTACGGCGCGTCATTATGTGATATTATATGAAAAAGACAGATGGAGTGAAATGGAGACTGTCACGGTTTTAGCCACATTTCTCTGCTCTGCTGTTTGTTTTCCCCACTTCTAAAGGAGATTCTTTCACGAAGGCTGTTGCAGCCAAAAAAAGAAATAATCAGTGACACTGACATTTAAAAAAAAGGTTGGTTTTCGGAACAATAAAAAAACATGAGGTTGTCATTGATGATATTTACTTTTAAAATTGTTTTTTGTTTCACAGTTTGATGTTCACAGTGGTCCCTCGTCTATCGCGATGGTTACGTTCCAAGACCACCCATGATAGTTGAAAAATTGCGAAGTACAAACACAATAGTGATTATATTATCTACATATATATTAACCCTTTACAAACTCTTTAGAAGGCATCGTAGGGCGTGGATTAGGGCAAAATACTTAACAAAACTTTCACAAATCCCATACACCCGTACGTACAGGTTATTTCTTACAATACTCTGTATGTATGTGTTAGAAAATGTCTTTTAATGTATTTTTTACTATTTTTTAACTGCTATTCTTTCTTCTTAGACTAGACAATGCTTATTTTACCACGAAAATAATGAACATTTTGGAAATTTAGACATTTTACACAACGCAAACACCCGCAACAGAGCGAAAAATCTGCAATACAAGAAGACATTTAAAATATTAAAAACCCACAATGCACCAAGGACTTGACAGCTGAACCGTGATACGATGAGGGACGATTGTATTTCATCCAAAGTAAGTTACTTTGGATAAAGACATGGATAAATGTGAATGTAAATATAATACACAGCTAATATTAAAGTTATTAAAGTATCATATCTATTAATCTTTATATGAACTAAGGTTAACAATATGTAGTTGGTCTACTGAAGGCTAACTTTAAAACATTACCTCATCATTAACGAGAGCTCATTCTTTAATGTCTGATAGTTTTCATATAAACCTCAATAAAACCATTTTCAAATTCTACTGTACATCTATGTACCTTTGTTTGAAAAGTGGAAGATAAAATGCAACCAATGTGCTGCCAGAGTTTACAAAAGTACAAATTTAAAATCTTACTAGGAAGAAAATGTTTGTGCAGAGAAGAAGAGCAACTTTGCTTGTCAGAAAGGGAAGAACAAAAACCTCTGGATCAGCTCTGTTCATAAATCATGTTGTGCATTATCAGCACAAGTACAAAATTACCAGTGAATACAGTACATTAAAAAAAACAACCAACAACACCTCTGGAAAAACATCACTGGAAAAGTATGAATTATGAATACGGTACCAGGTATCTGTCCTCGGGGATTAGGTGAAGCTTTGGCACGTACTGCTACAAAACAGGATGGAAAAATACACGCTGATAGTAAAGGAATGTCACAAAGCAGCAGTGGTTGAAAACAGTCAGATATCTGGTAAAGAATTCATAAAAACACACTTCTTTGACAGAAAAGAATGTGTGCAATAACAGGATAATAGAAGCTGTTTTCTTTACAGACCTGTGTGTGTGTGCAGCGAGTTCTTGAGGGTCTGCCACTTTCAAAACTTACACAGTAAAATCAGTCATAACGGCTGCTGTAACTATTTCTCAACACGTCGCAACTTTAATAAACCTCCCTTTTCCCTTTAAGCTTTATTTAGATTCCATTATTTTAATTGCACATCTTTGCTTTGCTGTGTGTTTAATGAGCTGTCAGCTCCGGTGAAATCCTTGCCGTGGCTGATGTAAATGAGTTTCAATGATGGGAAAGAATTGCATTTAAGTCGTTTTTATTAAATGCGTGCATGAAGTGACCAAGTGGTTGTCTCTGCCACATGACTGCAGTAATAAATGGAGAAACTTGCCTGTGCAGCACCTTCATTTGTCAGTGAAAATGAAAATGAAAAGTCATTCAGTGTTTTCAATGACCAACTTCAATTGGTTTGTTGAACTAATGTGTAAATTCATATCTGCAGCACAATGGGAAAATTATATATTATATATTATTATTATATTATTTTAAAATAAATTTGCCAGGTAGAATTTCAATTCATTTGTACTGTTAAAAAAAAGCATTCCATATTTTGGAATGTGGATTTATCTCAAATAATCATGATTAATCATGACAAATCGCAATCACAATTAATCAAGGTAAATCTTGATTGATGAAAAATCTGAATATTATTATTATATATATATATATATNCTAGTCCTAATAATTTGGATAAAAAGCCTGATGTAAAACAAATTTGGAAATCACCTGGGAAACAGTTAACTGAGAGCCGAAGTTCTGACTCACCCTTTTCAGCTTTGTCTGTTGGAGCAACTCGCACATTTCTGCTGGGACCTTTTCACTCGTCTCTTTTATCTGTGAGAGGAAGAGAATGCAGTGATGAAGAATAGTCAGTGTGTTACATTAACAATAATGACGTCAGACGTACAGGACACATGCACTGTATTTACATGCATGAGCACCAAACAGAACATTCAACAGCCATGTTCCATCACTGTGAAAAAAAGTAAACCTATTCAGTGGGTTATAAATATCATGAGAGTTTATGGAGATTCTTGGAGCAAATCATTTAGAATTTATTTTCATCACAGATGTTTAGTTTGCTGTGCATTATTTTTAGTGTCATTTAGTCAAAAATTACCTTTTTTTTATTTCTTGGTTTAGCTGAATTTTCTATTTAGACACAGAAGGGGCTTTTAATTCAGCAGTGCATTAATGTGTAGTTATAATGGGGGAGGTTTACTTTTTTTTTTAGGTGGAAGTTAAAGATTATATTAGCACCGTGGTTATTAGCGTTACCTGCTTAGTGTTTTTTCTTCTTTTCAGTCCCGTGATCTAGACTCTTAATGAGAGTCAGGCTCCAGGTGAACTAATCACAAAAAGAGTTCAAATGAGCCGAAAGGACGTCGGCTTCGCTGTTTAGAGCAGAGTGTGTGCGGCTCACAGCTTTGTCAGGTTAAAGATGCAGAAAGAGGTTAGAAAAACATGGAGCTGTAAGAATAGACACTACACACTGAGTGACAAGTTGTTTTTTTTCCACTCAGTCGCCAACATACTAAGTAAAGGGTGAACAACATTTAGGTTTTATACAAACCTATTTAAAATATATTTTTATGATAATATGTGAGGACTTCTTACCTCCTTAAACTCCGTACCATTCTCAGTGTTTCTGTTTATAACATTGGAGAATGGATCAATAAAGAATGAATTAGCAAAGGCACTTAGCAATGAGACAGGTTTTTAACAAGAATTTCATTTGGGACAGGTTAGTAGCATTTCTTTAGGGAGTGAGTTAGCCATTACCTCACAGTATGTATGTTAATTTGGCTCCATTATGTTAATAAATGTGGACAAAGACGACACTGGATTGTTTCAGAAACTATCTATTTAGAAAGTCTTACACAACTGGGAGGTTTATGTTGTTTTTATTAAATGCTTTATGTACAAATACAGATTACACTCAGAACAAAGCACGAGTTAGAATTTACACCTTATATAACTGATAAAACCCTGCCACTCATCAATCCGCCGCCCCTTCTAAAATGTTGTTTTGCACAGTTTTGACTTTGCAATCATTGAGTTAAGAAAGAAAAAATCCCAGTATCACGGACAAAGCGAGACGCTGAAACAGGATAAACCATAACCTCAGGCCGTGATCTAAAACGGGGCTCTAAAAACAGCTTAGTATTAAAGTCCACGGCAATGACCATTCTGTGAGACACCATTCTAAAAATTCTACAATCTGCTCAGTACAGGAGTTCACACTATCAAGGCCCCTTGCCGCTACAACTCGTAGCCAAAGGCTCCGTCATTTCAGAGCATGAACAGATGAACCATATGATAAACTAATGTTGCTGGGAGTCAAAGAAGGCTTCACACACACAAAAAGGTTATCAAATATGTGGACTCCGTCTGAATTATTAATGGAAAAAATGGCATTACAGTTATACTAAATTTTAATGTAAAGTTGGTTTTCTGTTAGGAACCTGTGAGTATTATAATCTGATCCAATACTGTTGGAGAGGTTGTACCTGGTTGTTTTTTGTTTGTTTTTTTGCTGCCCAGCAGTTTAAATAAAAAAGAGGAATGTCATCAGGAGAGATGTTTCAATTCTAACTATGCTCAGGATATTATCACAAATACAATGCAACATGAAACAACACTAGATTGTATTTCTAACTCTAACCCATAACAATGAAGAAACATTAAATGGTCCATTACAGATGAGTCCCAGCAATGGTACTGACATTGTGGGTTTATATTTAAGATTTAACTTTTCACTGACAGGCAGGAAAGTCAAGAGATGTGATCGATCAAACTAACTTTCGGTTATTCACACTGTCAACATTTACTAACATCAATGCTGCATGTTAAAAATTTACCTCAAGCTTCCACACGATGTGGGTGGAATTACAGCATTATTAACGTAACATTTTCTGTCGCTTGTTAGAGCCCACTCCCCATTTTAGGAACCACTGGTAAATGCTAACTTCAGTCTGACATATCATTTCTGTCAAGCTCGCTGCTCCTGATACATATTGATAAAAAACAAACCAAAAAAAAAGGTAAAGGTAAAAAATTGAAGAAAATAAAAAACCAAAGCCAAATATGTGGTTTCTGTAATAAATACAACTGTCCCATGGAAGCCAGTGTGAGTTTGTCTTTGTTGTGCTATATTTTGTGAGTCTGAAGAAGACCTAGTCACACTAAAAAGCATTTTAGCGAAATGTCAGGAGACGAGCAACAGGTTTGCTCTGCACCTGCTTGAAACCAATACAACTCAAAAATTAATTTTTAAGGTGAACTTAAAAGATAAAAAGGTTGTGGCCCCGGTGTGAAGATAAACCCTGACATTTCAGTAGTTCAACAGGTTGATGACCGTATGTTGACCTGTTCATTTCAGAGTGTAACAGCAAAAGAAACTGTCATCAGCTGTCTAACTACACCCTGACAAAAATAATCTGTCATTTCTTTTGTTGTTTGTGGTTCTTTTTCTTCCATCAGAAAATCGTAGTTTTTTTAACCTTAACCCAAAGAAATGCGGAGACCAGCTGACGAAACTGACAAAAATCAAAAAGATAGATAGTGATGTTAGAGCTTCTCGTGCTACCCATGTATGAGACATATATCCTGTCTCTAAGGCATGTATCGTTCTGTTGTTACAAAGAATCAAACAATTGTAATTTTTAAATAATTCTCACAATAAATTTATACAGATCTTGAAACGCTTGGTAAGATTTGATTGTGGTTCAGTATTTTTTTCAGTATACTTTTAATCAATAATTAGACATTTCAAGTAACTACATTTTGATTGCCTGTGACCCCAGGGTTCAACAACACTGATATAAGCTGATTATTTTTCTTCTATAGGTCACCACAGCTGTAGTCCACTGTTCAGACACACATTTAATACTCAATGTCCTTCCTGATGCAACTGAGGGGATTTGAACCTGAGATCTCTCACATGATCTCTGGTTTGAGGCAGAGATCCAACCAGGTGCCACTGTAATTTGTGCTGTAGTTTATGATTAGTTCTCCTCTTCATTTAATTGAAATGAAAATATTTTTTTTGTCCTTTTGCAAAATAAAAAGGCTAGAGTTTTTAAACGTACTCTTCTGGAAGAGGGAATTTGTAAAATCATTCTTGTTAATGACTACAGTGACATTTAAAGAGATACATGGACATTTTATGTTTTTTATAGATTTTTTTCTGAAATGACTTTAAGGGGTATTGTTTCGCAACATGTGAGCTGTTTTTTTTTTCTTTTTCATCTCAGTTTCAAGAAGATATTAAAAAAAGTATAAACAGTTTGTAAAAGTTTGGAGGTGAAATATCTGGGGCACCTTCAGTATCTACCATAGGGATGTTTTCTGTAGCCCCCTCTTGTCAGACGTAAAGCAGGGGCTTTCATACTGGGGCGGGTGGCTGGCCATTTTTCCTCTGCAAAATAGAACACAAAAAAAAAACTATTGTAAAACTGCTGAAGAAGCTGAGCACGCTCGTCTCACAAAGTCACACTGCAAGTTCAGGTATTGAACGGCTGGCGCCAAACAAAACCCATTTAACCAAAGACAAGGAAAATCCAAGCGTGCAAATTCTATCCCATCTACTACGGAGCCCCCTGTCCACGGATTATTAATCTCATAAGCTCTGTGCCCTCTGCTGGACCAGTGCTGGGATGCGAGTGTCAGCAGCTCCTCCCTCAGAGCTGCTCCACGTAGCGATGGCCACCTCCGCTGCATGGCACATTGCACATCTTTCAAATAAGAAAGTGTTTATGGAGCAGAAAATCAAATCACTGCCCTCTTGGTTTTTTGGTGTGGTATGACCTCAACACCCAAGTGCACAATTCATTGTGCTGAAAATGAATGGACCTGCAAAACCGCTGTGGTATCCAGCTTCTTGTTGCCGTCATGTGACCACCTCTGAACTATGGCTATTTTAAAATGTACCCTCAGTTTAAGGCTTTTCTGTGCAGAATATACACCCAAACTCCGTAACGTGATTTTTACACACAATATTTTTTCACCTGACTGCAGTTTTGTAAACACAGGAGAGGTCACTCAGCCATGGATGGAGTCAACATGGAATAAGTCTACTGAGGTACATACCCACTGCACTCAACCTTTTCAGTACGTCCTGGTCAGCCTACTGAGCTCACACTGGTGCATTGAATGTACTATGTTTCGGAGCAGTTCTGAAAACAGGTTCTGGTTTTCAGAAATCAATTTCTGTTTGTGTTTGTGTTGTGTTTATATATGTCTGATGTTTTTTTAGTTAAAGAATAAACATGATGTTGAATATGAGTTTTCCTCACCATAGTTGTTGTAGGATTCATCACCGGTTCCATGTTCATATTCATAATAATCTGAAACACTGAAAAGTGACAAAGAAGGAACTATTTTAGAAGTATATACTAATTAAACCAACGTGTGGTAAATCAAACAAAAGGACAGTCTTCTACCATCTAACCAATCAGAGAGATGACAGTATGAAACTTATCCAGCCCTTACACTGTACAGAAACTATACCTGTTTGAGTTATTATTGTAGTTGTCTTCATAGGCTTCGTAACTCTCGTCATCATATTCTCCGCCATATCCATCGTCGTAGCCCTGTGTGCAAACATGGACATGGAGAAGAAGTTAAGGACATAAAGTAAAATACATAATCTATATTTTGTTACAACAGGTAAAGAATGTTGCTTTTGGTTTATAACAAGTGGAGGGAAAAAATCTCCAACAGAGATTAACGACTAAGGTTTGCCAGAGCATAATGGGCAGCTTTGAGCTTTAACAGCAGTATGGATCACAAATATTGATATTTTAGATATATGGGACACAAGCACAACAACACAACCAGTAACTACAGTCACCTTTATAACAATAAAATGCCTACACATTTCTGCAGTGTACATTAAAGATCAATTATGACTTTGTAGGGCATCAGTCACTTGTAAATATTGGTGATCAGATAAAAATAAAAAGACAACACTCTGGGCTGCTATGATGCTGTATATTCATTCTGTTCATTAACAGTGTTCTGTTATGGCACTGCAGACAAATCAGTTTGTAAGGAGGCATTTCTGTAACAACAGTTATGTTAATTGCAAATGTAATGTATCCAGTACATTTTACTTCACAGCCAATATTTGGGCTGCTGTTTGGAATAACATTGCATATAATCTGAAAAACAGAGGCCATTAAGTACACTTTAGGTTCATGTGACCGGCTGACGCTGAATGACCATAGGCCAAAGTGTGTGCAGAGAAACCTTACCTCACTGTCTGCTCTGTAATTGCTCAATCCTGCTCATTTAATGGGTGTTGTAGAGTTTACAGCGGATGTGTTTCTTTTTACCCAGATCCAATCTTTTCTAATCCCTGCAAAGTTTTAAATCAACCCTAACAAATGTTCAGTCAAATGCACAGAGAGCTTTCATGAATCTGACTTATGCACGCGCACATTGAGCTGGTGTGCTACAATCCTTCTGTAACCATTGAGCAGTATCATCTTGCAAAGGCAGAGACAGTGTGAAGGACATTAAGCAAAGCAATGAAAAAAAGAAACATATTTTTTGTGTCTAGCATATATACTCCCTCTCTCTCTGTTGTTCATTTAAACCACTCTGGTTCCTGGATGTAGACATGAATGAGACTAAATTAAAGTCAGGGATTATGTCAGGGATTAAAGTTGTTCAGAGGATCCAATACTTCTTCTCTTCTTGCCTAAGTCTCTCTCTACAAAGGCAAAGCGAGAGATCTGCATATCTCTGTAATTGACCATTTTATTGGCACTCTCACATGACAAATTGCTCCAAACTAAGTGAAGTTTGAGGTAAAGCTAGCTGTGGATTATTTCCACCTCATTAAAAAACCCCAACAGCAAAGATATATTTACATTTTATACATATAAGCTTATTTCGAATAGAAGTTTGCAGTCTGATGAAGTGCATACAGTGCAAATATTATGTTTACTATCATATATATTAGTTATGAATATATTTCTACAGGATATATATATCTATATTTATAGATATATATGTATACATATATACATATGTACACACAAATATAAGCATATATAGTAAATTGGTTGATCAAACAAATACATTTGTTTTCAGAATTTAAATCACTAATAAGCACATATTTAGAGGAAATTGAGTGCATTTCCATAACTTTTTGGAAAAACATATTACATGGTAATTTGATCAATCTTGATGTAACAAAAACTTTATTTCTTTTATCAGTTTTAATCATTAATAGGCACATATTTGGAGGCATTTTTGAGATTTTGGAATAATTGCTTGCACACCTAATGTATACATGTACTGTATGTGTACAACCAAATGAAAAAATGCAGTTCATTTAAACACACACACCATGTTGTTATGCTGGTAGTATTTTGTGTGTGTCTGTTTGTTTTTGCAAGCATTGTAAGAAAGGTACAGACAAAGTAATCCAAGTATCTCTCAGTCACACCAGTGTTATTTCCAACATTGTACCCGTCTGCTTCAATCTTTGTTGTCTACAAAGACAACAATATTTTTTCTAGACCTACCGATCTGAGGCTGTAACTTATTAGTCAGGTTTTTTTTTTTGCACCTAATGTTTGATTCTTCATAGTAACTTAAGAAAAAAAAAGTCCTAAAACCATGGATTTGAGATGAAACAGATATGTCTTTCTGTGTAACTCCCCTGAAGGACAGCATTAGCTGGTATAGAGACACATTTCTGTGAACACAAACAGTTGGAAATGCATGTTGGAACAAGTGTCCATGGTGTTCTGGGGACTAGTGTCACCATTAAACACATTGCTAATGTGGTCTGTTGTGAGTCCAGGTGACAGCTTGTGATTGTGAAAAAGGACAGTAAAAGCTCAAATGCTCATGTCTGTAAAAGCAGCAGGGCTTCATATCTGTAGACACTGCATCGGGAATCTGCATACTATCTGCACAAATAGGCTTTTATTTGGGTTGTTGAGAGACAAACCCTTCTGCTTAAATATATATTTTTTACACTAAACCTGGATTTAGATGAATAACAAATGCAACGGTTCGTAGACAATGAATGCATCTGCTGAGCTACTATGGGACTAAAAACCACTGACTGTTTAACACTGGTTATTTTTTACCATTAAAAGTAAAGAATTCCACTCGGAAAGCGAAAGAGAGTATTACCATTCTCTCTTTATAGATGTAAAAAAAATGTACTCAGATAAAACACACTATTTAACTTGACCCAGACAAGTAAGAAAAGCCAGGCTTGTTAGGTTGGACCAGAAAGAAAGTGTGATATTTTCATCATCCAGTGTGAGGTCAAATGAAACACGACATTGTTCGGCAGAAGGACTCGTCTCCACTGACCTAAGTATGAGTTTGACCCGCTACATATGCTGCATTTAGATAGGACAAGGTAGGATGTGTACACAGACAGGCCTTGCTAATTAATGATGCTTGATTCCTTTAGGTTGACACTTATCTCCAAAAACAATTAACACCCGTCCCATTTAACCAGGCAGAAGAAATAAATCAAATGGTAACACAAGGGTGTGGAGTCCTAGCTCGAAGTAATTAGGACAGAGAAGAATGTAAAGGCCCTTAGCACTGTACTTCATTATCAATTGACAACCTGTATACCCCCTGACAGTGACTGATCTTCATAGGGAGCTGGCTGTGAAAGCCTGTGCACAAAGCAGAATGGAGACGAGAAATTAGATTTGCAGTCTTTTGTCCCAGTGAATAGACGCTACTCTTTTGCAGCTACCTGCTCAAATTCAATCAACCCACACCTTTTGTTGGCTGCGAAACTTGTAAAGCAGTAGTCAGCTTTTTGAATTTATTTACTCCCTTTGTGTCAACTAAAATTTGAAAAACAGACAAAATTTGGGAAGGCAGGAGGGGAAAAAAAATCAGGGCAAAATTGAAACTGGATTTCTTTAGAGAGTATAAACAACCTGCAGTTTGTCACGTTCTGTTTAAAGACCAATAAAAATCAGAAGAGGCTTTCTTTGATACAGTGGACGTGACTGCATCTGTCTTAGTCTTCTCTCGCAGGCAGTGTCTGAGTCTGATTATGCTTTCTACGTGGGTCTTCCTTGCACAAAATAATCCTGGTGCATGTCTTACATCTGTGTTTAATTAACAGGAGAGTTCTGCACGGAGTAATTCAATAATGAATCTAACAAATGTGAACTCAGCTCTCCATCTGAAACCATTGTTTTATAGCAATTAGAGCAGATGTGAATATAGTCCTTAAAGGTAGCCTCAAACACCGCTCCGCTTCTCTGTCCCACCAATGTCACGCATCTATGTTCACGAAATAGATTATACAGTAAAGAGAAGACACTCTACCCATTCCTAAAGGCTGTCCCATTGCTTTTTATCCTCCAGTCAAAGACTCCCAAAGCCCAATGTTTAATCACATTACGGAATTTTCCTTCCTTCAAAGCTTTAGTACAGTCTTAAACCATGCAATGTGCTTCAGTTTTTAACCGGCCATTTGTACAATTCACGGTCTCCTGTCAGCGACAGATGCTGCATTACTCCCAAATTCCCCTTCTTCTTTCATCAGCCCTGACATTAAAAGATAAAATTTGAACCAGATGGGGTTTGATCTTTAACATTAAACTGAGGCCACGTCCTGGACTATACAAAATGCCATCAATCACATCTATAATCTCCTTCTGCACTTTTCACACTGGCAAATATTCCACTGCTGCTCCGTCTTGACAATTTGTTACCTTCACTAGAGCTTGTTTAGAAAGTCAAAAGAACTTACAGGGCTACATCAATTCTCTTCATGCTGCAGGAGAGTGTCATTCAGGTAGCGTAAAAACAGTACACGGTAAAACACACATTTAAGTGTTTTTAATGAATAGCTTTTTCAATATTTGTTTTTACTGAAATTGAAGACGACAACAAAAATGGACCCAATAATATTTTTCGTATTTCCTATTTTATTTGACACTATAATCATATCACCTGAAGGTTTGTAATCCCAGAGTTTTATGCAGAGTACTCATTTGAGTTAATAGAAAAACTCAATTTTAGTAATTGTTTGCCTCGGGAGTTTACTCTCATTGGTGTCTTGTAGGTCTGCTTCCACAAGTGTTAATTTGGGAATTGTACTACATTGCAAGGTAAACAAGAAAAAGGTGCATCAATAAACATGCATGAGATCAGCAGCTGCCTGAGAGCTTCCTACAGGCAGTTCAGCTGTATGAGTCACACATTTATGGGTTTTTGCCTAATGTGCTTTACCTTCATTTTAACTCTAAATGGAATTGGCCTTTATTGCAGTTATTTCAAAGAACAAACTTAGAACCTGCAAACAAATGAATGTCCTTCCAAGACATTTTTAGAGAAGAGAACGTTGCTAGCATAACAATCAATGAGTTTGTATTATGATGTACGTTTAAATTTTTAGATGTGGCATGAAAAAAAAACCCTCTCAAATGACCACACAAAACATCCGTTTATGGAAAACTGATCCCTGGAGGACTTGAGATCAGTTTACCGCACCAGCAATCCTGAAAGTTCGCTGTCAGACCCCACACTGTGTGTTTGAGACAAAAGAAACACCAGACAAGACATGACTGTGTGGCACCAATGATGAAAAATCTCAATCTCAGAAGTTTGATCCTGAGACCTATCAATTTTTAGATTAGGAGGTTTTAATTTGACATCTTGAAGAATCTATTAGAGAACTGCCTCAGCAGTGATTGATGGGGCCAACAAAATAATACTGACTTCCATCTTGTGAAAATATTTGTGGCTCGTTCCTCGAAGGTTGATGCCGTGAAATTTACACACTTTCGTGCAGCCTTTCTAAAAGCCCTGCAATCCACGTCACCTTTGAGTCATTGCTATCCTTTAAGAGGCACCATAATGGTCAGTGTCACTGTATTAGTTTTATGACACTGACAGCATGACACAGACTATTACTCACCACTGTCTCCTGAGGAAGCCCTGTTACCTGATGACTTGCTCTACAGCAGAAACCCAGAAAATATTTATAGGACCTTTACTCAGTCTGGTGAACAAACAGTAGCTCCCAGTAGCTACTATTCATGCACCACAATAGAGAGGCTACAGTACATACAACAGCTGCATGCATTACATACATGCGTGTGTGTAGAAGTAATGAAAAGATATGATGCATCCTGATTGAAGGCTGGTAAATGGTGGTAATAACTATGTCTAAATGATGTATTGGTTGTGTTGACTGTTGAATATATATACATCTACTGCTGTTAGTTTATAAACTGAAAACATAACAATAGCAAAAAATTGCTGTATATGTGCACAATGATTTATTTTCCTGATGTTTAGTTCTGTGAACCAGCAGCTGTGGCTCATTCCTATTCACAGGGAACCAAACCCTCCTCTGAGGTTCTTTCTGGAGGTTTCTCCCATTTTTCTCTCATTTTTTAAGTTACGCGGCATTAAATGTAGCAACATCTGGCGGTCAGGTCTGAGGTTCCCTTCCTCGCTATTTCCATTCAGGCATGCAGGCTCACACATGTGCTACCGTGTTTTCCATTATTGCTACAACATACCTATTAATTTTGTAAAATATGAATGCATGGTTCAATGGTCTAATTTAAAAGTGTCATTCAGCAGACTGGCCTCCATAGAGAAGCTCCCACACTGACGTAAAAAAACGGGCTTATTCTGCATCAGTTATTATTTTTAGCTAGATATTATTATTAGTTTAGTTATTTTATATATTTTTTTTTTCTGTCACATTTATGAATGATAAATTATGGCTTATATTATATGACAGGTAATTATGACAAATTCTGGTAGTTTATATATGATCATGCTAATAATCAGCTAAACTATAATTAAATACATTCCTTAATATAACCAATACTTCCCAAGGCACTTTTTTAGCCAGCAAATGAATACCAAAACGAGAGCAGAGGTTATGATTAATATTGTTAAAACAATTACTATTAGTACAGCTGTCATTTTATATGTATATATTTTAAATTGGAGTTATACAATTTCCCTTTCTTTTTTCACAGAATTTGACCTCATTACAAAGTGTGTTTTTGTCCCGTCAGCCCCAAAGCCCTTCACTGTTTAAACACTTCTGATTGCAGATATGGTTTTCTGTCTTTGTAAATATTTTAAGCTATAGTGAGTCATCGAACAAAGGCGCGTCACACAAGACACAGCAAGGTGAAAATGCTAGGAGAAAGATAAGGAGGAAACATTGTGTTCATAAATTATAAAGCAAATGATGATACATGATAACTCTGTCTTCCTCATGCGTTCCGTTGAGGTTTTGAATCAATACAGCCCCCCCACTCAAGAAGGTGCAATTATGGACATTCCACAGTATCACTTTTGTGAGACAGACTGACAGTCCAACACAGTCCATCAATCAATGGTCTCCAGAGAAATATGCAAGACAACAATACACTCCACCATACACTAAGTATCTATAGGACGACGCGCACAGAATGTAACCAAACGGACAATCTACTGCTGCTTCCCTATTGTGCAAAGTACAGGATATTTGTGAAGGAATGACAATAAGCAAAACAAACAAACCTGGATGATAAAAAAAAAAAGTCCTGCTACATTCAGGAAACACGTCCTGACAAAATTGTATAATCTTGTAGTAAAAAAAGCGGCAAAGTGAGAGATGAGGAAAGAAAATGTTCAGGACAAACTCATCTTTCCATAATCCCCTAGTTTCTGTGCTTCCACTCTCCATTCCAACCTCCAATTACAAAGAGAAGAAATGCCTCGCTTTCTCACTCCTAAGAAATACACTAGCTCTACATCAGAACTCAATTTGGTTTGGTAATGAGACTGCGCTTGTGCATTTCCCCATGCAGACAGCCCAATCTTCAATTGCCAGCACACATGGGGGCTTTGCTTAGCAGGAAAGCTCTGAGGAAATTGACTGGTAAAAGTGTTGCCTTTTTTCATTTGGATGAAACATGTAGCTCACCTTGTAATGCTTTCCACAATGACCTTGGGATATTTCAGGGGACAAACATAACTGCATCCAGACTTTAGTTAAAAATGAAAATAAATGTGGAGTGAACGAGTGTTCAACAAAGCACTACCATTTGTTAAAAGATTAAAATAGAGACGAGCTTGACATGTCAGTGCCTTTAGTGAATAAATTCAGGTATCTTTTTCCATTCCAACTTTTAACAATGCTGGAGTGCCCTTGATCAGGATATTTATATTAAAAAAATAGCTGATTTGGTATCCTCTACTACTTACCCATAATATTTTCTTTAGCTAAAAACATTCAAAGGAAACTAATAAAATAGAAAATGCATGATCACTGCATGAACCATATGCAAATGCAGAATAATGTTTTTAGAATACGGTAGTCACATTCATTCCATGCCATATAAGTATTGGGAAACATCTACCTAAACTACCAAGTGCTATTGCAAGCAATTGATCAAAATCTAGCAGACGTGTTTATAATGAGAAGGCATTCTAGGTTATAATCAAATTATCAGAATAAATTATACGTGCGACCTTATGACAATTATATCATATAATGTTACTTTAAAACATGAGGCTTTTTTAACAGAAACTCAAGCCTAAAATTCACATTTCTTTTATAGTAGCTATTTCAAATAATTCAAATAATATATTATTATGTGACATTTTACAGGGTTCAGCATTGGACTCAATGTTGTTTATAATGTATGTTAATGCTACCTTCAGGGTTTTGATCTAAAAACGAAGTCTTTGAAGAAAAAAACTATCATGAACTTATGTCATGTAGAACTGGATGAAAACATATGGAAAAAAATTACACTTCACTGTGTGCATGTTCAAAGGCATCACCTATAAAAGCAACCTAATTTTATGCTTTTAAAAGAGTATTTCTCTGGTTAATGTAAAGCCAGATTCATTCAGATACCAAAAAAAGAGTAAAAGCAGATTAAATTTCAGCACAGCTCAAGAAAAGTTATAATAGGCAACACTCTTTAGTCTGTGGTAAAAGGATTGGACTCACATAGTCATCGTATGATTCATGTGTGACTGCTAACAGCGGGACCCTGTATCCAGCACTCCCTGCTGCAGCCCTGCCTTTAGGAGCTCGTGGCTCTCTTGTTAAAGCAGTTGTGGGGAGTTTGCTGTGTGAAGCTGCTGCTGCTGCTGCTGCTGCTGCTGCTGCTCCTGTCCCCCGAGGTGCTGTTACACTCCTTCCTGTTCCTCTGTGGCCCCTGGTAAAACAAACAAGCAGACAGGCTTGGCATTAATTTACCTACAGATTCTCACTGCACCATATGCGTAAACAAGCCACAGTGATCTAAGTGAAGAACTGCAGTTCAAACAACATCTGCAATATGTTTAATCCTTCTC
Source organism: Cynoglossus semilaevis (assembly GCF_000523025.1). Classification (NCBI taxonomy): domain Eukaryota; kingdom Metazoa; phylum Chordata; class Actinopteri; order Pleuronectiformes; family Cynoglossidae; genus Cynoglossus; species Cynoglossus semilaevis. The sequence continues at coordinate 7,033,412 of NC_024318.1, forward strand.
TAATTGCATATGGCTGCCTATGCTGAAGGCTGGAGGTAACATCAGGGAGCAGGGAGCTTGTTCTGGTGATAATCATGTGACATGCACTGTCTTGTCCAGCTCTGAAATTTAATCAACAATACACTGATGTTTGAGTCAGAAACAATCAGAACACAAAAGGCACAGCAGATTTAGACAGGTAATGTACATATATAGTTATTTGTTGTGGTGGAAAGAGGATACAACAATAGGTCCATGTGAACAGCACAGGGACTAGAAGGTGGATTAAGCTTTTCATAACCATCCATTGTCTGGTAAGATGCTTTTTTGGGCTGCATAATGTAGGTGTGCTCTGAGCCC
>NC_024318.1:7033775-7038737 GCF_000523025.1 Cynoglossus semilaevis
GCATCCCTTTGTGAACCAAAAATACAAAAACTCAAAGGAAAGAATTACTGCAGCATATATTTTAGGGTGATTTACAATAAACACTTATCGGTGAGCCATAAGGTGAAAATTTGTGTGGGGAATTGGGGTGGTGTTGACTTTAAATTGGGAACATCTTGTGTTACTGTGGGATTTACAGCATCTACATGTGCTGCCTGAATTAGGCCACTCCGCCACTGCAAACGCTACCTGTGTAATCCTGAGGGACCGCTGCAACTCAGGTAGATTATGGACAATTTACTTTAAAAGGAGCAGTGAAGTCAGGTGGAAGACGCAGGTGTTTCACAATCGTAGCTTTAGGCACTGGTACAGCAGTTTCACACTATGCAGCTTCAGGCAATCTAACATAACAGACGTAGTGCATCAGGCAATTGTTTAAATGAACTAGTGGTAATAGTGCCAATAGCATAGTTCAACAGTGTTGGACCACTGTCTTTTGGCTGAGTTTTAAGAACAAATTATTGAAAAATTCTTTATTTATATATATATATATATATATATATATATATATATATATATATATATATGCATTTGAACAATTCTTTTTTTAAATATATATAAAAATAATTAAAAAAGTAAACTGCAAGTAATGCTGCTTGAACAATGTGCCCTGGTTTATGGCTGTCAAGTGGAGCTGGCCGTGGTCCTGATTTGACATGCACAGCTTTTTACTCCTTTGGTAAAGGATTTTATAAGAGACCAGCTGTAGAACACCCACTTGGCAGAAGGATTAAGGGTTCTGCACTACCTAGTCAAGGTTGGGCTGTATCATAAAGATGTGAAAATTCTGCTGTGTCGACCCCCGATGAAGGGACAATAAATTATCTTGTAAACTTCAACAACCGGCTTACAAGAACTGATTTAAAGGTGAATTTAGGTTTAATATTTGTGAATTTGGGCAGCGTCAAAACAACGATCAACACCAATTAGTTTTTCATTTCCAAAGCAACTTGTTTTATTACATTTTCAAATTAACATGAAGTGAAGTAAACAACAAATCACTAATGCTACAGCCTTATAGTTCAGACCATGACAGTTGCTTGAAATTACATTTCCTCTGTAACTGTAGTACATGAGTATAACATTAGGAAGAAATGTCTAAAGGAATATAGAAGGGCTAGGCATTTTGGTAATTTTTTTTTTAACAGGATATTTTAATTATATCGTTGGATCTTGATTATAATACCATTTTTGTAATATTGTTTTTAAACTGCCAGGCAGGCAAGGATATGCACTTTAAAAACTAAAGAAACTAAAGATTTGTTCAACTTTGTTTTACCATGTGAAGTAAATAACCAAGCAAATTAAATAAGATTGCATTGAAACATTGAATAATAAAAACTTAACAGTAGAAGAAAAGATATAGAAATATAAAAAATATTAAATAACACAGCAAACTAAGTGTTTATGCAGGTATGTAACCCTATGGAATAATGAAGACACCTTAAAACGTAAACGTTTTCATTTTTATGTAAAGGCAATGTTAATATGCAGTTAACATCGATGCTACTTGCAAATGTGTATTATCTTCAATAACAATACAGATTAGCTAGCCTCAGGTTAAAATATGACAATACAATATATTGTTATAAAAGTTATCAGCACTGAATACTCTGATCAAATGCCTTTTGCAAACAATAATCTAATCTCCTAATAGACAATACTAATACAAATACTAATGGCAGAGAACTTTGTACCTTGGGTCCTGCACTTTGAATAAATGTTTAACTCCATCTTTCTTAGTTTAAAGGCACCATGTCTATAGCTAGACAAAACGCAATCGCGTGTGTAATCGTTTTCCTCCTCTTGGAATGTTGCTTGTATCGCAATGTCCGCAAGTTGCTAATGCTTTGTGCCAAACTGGCAGAAGTAGCAGGCTGTACAGACCTCGCCCGCATCTTCATGTTTTCTGCAAAATTATTTAGTTGGTACTTCTTCAAGTTGTTTAAACAGATGTGTTGTGTTGCTAGTTTTTGAGGCCTCCGACCCCAAACATACCTTGCACACCGGCTTAATTCGCTCCTCGTAACTTTGTAGATACCCAAACGACGTTGAGTAACTTTTCTTCTCAACAATAACTTCGTTTTAGGGGGATAACTCCAAGTAATGTGTGACAGAAATTTCGCTAGCCCTCCGCTCCATGTTAGCTTATCCTGTTTGTTCAACTTCTCCAGCAACTTCCGGTAACGGAAGTGGAGCAGGGAAAAGTCGACTCTGATTGGCTGTTGTCACGCACTTTACTACTAGTTTTAGGGTATGGGCCCTGTATTCCAAATTGTAGGTCAATTACGGTTATCACTTTTTAAGATAGATATCATCGCTTAGTCCGTTATGACCAATAAAGATTCCAGACTGTCTTTAAAATGAACGAATGCTGCATGTTTCCTCTGGAGGCTAACGGTGGCTCCTGAATTCTGCTGTGCTCATCTCTTTTTACCTCTACTTGTTTTTTTTGTTTTTTGTTTTTTGTTTTTTGTTTGTTTGCTTTTTTTCACCTCAGAGACAAACATCAAAGTATCTGACACTTTAGTGCTGATGCTATGTCTTTAATTTACCACGGTGCTATTTTTATTGCAGCTCATCACTCAGGACCTTGCTCACCTTTCTTATCACTGTCACTCTGTTTTCAAGCTAACAGTTAAGAGTTTAACTAAATTACAGAGTTTTTTCTTTAAGGATTTTCTTCTTCTTTGATAACGTTTTTTCTACTCCTTCTTTGGTGCAAATAACTTCTGGATGTAAAGTATTCATCTGAACTTTACTTACTTTTTACTAGGGACCGGATCAATTTTCATTGTTATTTTGTGTTTACGTTTTCTTATCATTCATTGCTTCCACATCACTGCTGTAACAAGCCCAATACACAAACAATGTGTTCCAATATAAAAGCTGTTAGTACATATTGATTTTTATACAGAAGTGATTACTGTGTTAAAAGTGCTGTCAATGTCTGACATTTCCAAAAGCATTTCATAACAGGTTCCGGCTTTTACTGCAGCCGGGCTTTAAAGGAAAGATTGACATATTTTATTTCTTTTATTCCAGACTTTGTATAATAACAACATGTGCCATAAACTCTTTACTTCATCGAGGGCTTTTACCTTGTGCTTGCTGCTCGTACACTCCTCCCCTGTGCACTCCTCCCTCCTCTCGACTCGTCTGAGCCGTTCAGGAGAGAGAGCTCTCTCAGCTGCTCCTGTCTGATCTCGTCATTATAATCCTGTGGGAACAAAAAAGCATATGTTGTAAAGAAAAAAGATACAAAAACAAGGACATTTATCTTCTGGCTGCAACAGATGCTTGCAACGGCAGCAAATGCCATCAAATTAAAATGATCCTGACACACACACAGAAAACACATGGTGTTCCTGAGCATTAACTAGGTTTGGACCATTTCAGCCAGAAAGACAAACATTATATTCTCCAATGCTCTTCTGCAGAGCTAATGTCAACTGTTGACAGATTGCTCTTTCAATTTCTGGGAGACAAAAATATTGAAAGAACAAAGTCAGGCTTTTTGTCATAATCTAAGAAACATATGTTAAAGAAAAGGCATTTTAAGGAAATATGACAAGAACAATAGCATAACTGCTGGCAAACATTGTGATTACGATTCTGAGGCATTTTCTTCCACACATTATCAAGCAGGAGGATCATTACACTGCTGATAAGTGAGTGGACCAAGCAGTACTCATTATCCTGTCACTGCTGACAGCTAAACAGGCATATTTCCCAGAAACTGTCAACCCAAGCCTGGGCTGCAGTGGCTTGTTTTGTTTTTAACGAAAAGAAAGGAACAGAGGAAGAAATTAATTTCTTCGGTTGTCAACTTGTCGGTCATGTTTACTTAAAATTTTGTTTTCAAACTGCAGAACTGGACATCAAAGAGTCCGGACACTAAACTCAGCTAAACATAAATATTTGGTTACCAATTTAAAAAGGTTTTTTTTCCTTTTCCCTACACCTCTCTCCTCTGCTGTTCCTCTTTATACATTTTAACTCCAATCTCTGCGGTGATGGAGACAACAACTTATTTTTATTAATGGAGCCAATACATTAACTGCACATTAATTCATCAATTACAACTCTGTCAGGGGCAAGGTGATAAGAGAAGGATGTGATTACATGGGTGAGTGTGAGAGTGACAATGGGAGTGCAGTCTGATAGAATGTTCGAGAGAATTAGCATCTCCTTCTCTATAGTCTTGCTAAACTCCTGAGAATGTAACATTTCCTTCTGTGATTTCACGATCTTACTCCTCTTTTATTATGTGACTCACATCGAGCATCGAATAAAAGAAAGGATAATTTATCAAACAGTCTTCAGTCCAGCGATTACATTCATTAGGCTTATATTACATTCTCTCTCACATTAACATCTTATACACAAACATATAGTTTCATTAAAAACTGTTTTGTTCCATACTTTTTTTGTAACGTGTACTGCAGAAGATGTTCACTAATTATTTTTCTTCCTGAGTTTAAACAAGGAGCCTCCGATGCCTATTCTCTGGAGATTGATTTTTCAGTAAGTTATAAACATCGAGAGTCAACTTTGTTAGATGTTTCCTATGAATGCCTCAGGCGAACTTCTAAACATTTCACTTTTGTAAATTTTTTTCAGTGAAGGAGAAGTGGTATATTTTTCAGACAAACAATTTTCTGAGTTTAAAACACAACAGCTACTATTAATTTAATCACAGTGGAGTCTATAATAGAGGACGTATAAAGGTCAGCAGCTAAAGGCCAAAATATGCCTGTGCGTAAACTACAGGCAGAAGTAATTATTCAATTAAATTATTACATTTTGCGAGTCAGTGGTGAATCAATCTTCATGGATTCCCGGGTCACAAAGAATCAGTGAAGAAAAACACTTTCAATAAATAAAATAAAAGAAATAACCAGGCTAAAAAACATGCTTAAA
>NC_024318.1:7038771-7045853 GCF_000523025.1 Cynoglossus semilaevis
TTTTGAAAATCCTTGTCCAACTTTATCTTTTAAATTCTAATGAGGCAAAGTGATGTGTTTTTCAGAGAGTAAAAATAAACTTACAATAGACTAGAACGTAACAGAACCAGACTTGATTACATTACACATTTTTACATTTTTACACATTAACAAGGTGAAAGAAAACATGTTTCTCCTCTTATTAATGAGCGACCAAGGCACACAGAGCTGTGTTGGTTTGACGGAGGCTGGCGGAGCTCATAATTTGAAAAGCTGGCAGCTCATCTACAGCACAACAAATCTGCCAATGCTTGTAAAAGTTGACTGTTGACAGAGGTGTTAATGTTGAGCACACACAGATAAACCCCATGCTGGGGATTCTCAGGTCAGACGGTTTGCTCAGTGAGATTAATTCTGACCATGCGTGACCTTGTACACACGCACAGAATGTCCTTCAGAAGTGGACTTTTTCAGAGGTCGGCTCATGATGAAGAGTGGTGATACCAGCACCTCTGATACATGTCTCTGCTACAGGGAGATTCATTTATTTAGAAGGTGCACTTGCAGACCTAGAACATTTTCTGTTAGAAGTATGTTGAAGAATAAAATCAAATGATCTATGTACCCGTGTAAGCAAAAAAAGCAAAACAAACACTTGTCACCTATTGCGCTGGCAAAACACAGGGACCAATAACAATATTCCCACTGTTAAGGTTGTTAAAGTTTGCTCTCGTATATTTCTGTCACACAATTATTTTCCATCTGTCTGATTGTCTGACTGAAAATTGAAATCCCACTGTGGCCCGCAGGCCTAATGTTTGCCCACTACAGCTTGTTGTCTATATAAATGCTCTTTAATGTTGTGTAAAGAATGACATCTGCACAAACAATAACAGTTAATGGGAAAACGTAATTTAAACATATCAACAATATGCCTATCATTAATGCAGATGCCCAATACTGATGGATTCCCACAGCATTAATGATATTTCAACACGTTTGTCTTTGGGTGTAAGCCACATGAATTGGTAAAGTGTCTTCTTGAAGACATTTGATTGACTACTTTCAGAAATAACAGAGCCTAAATTGCACTTTCCTTAATATCCAAGACTCTATTCTTGCAAACACTGCACAGTCTGGATCTCTGCTGCAGGCGGTAATGACAGACGGGCAGGAGAATGAAGGACATGAAGCGTGTGCCTCTGTAAAGCCTTTAAAAAAATATCAACCTTTTTCATGAAAAGCATGAATGCAGAATGAATCACACTAAGGTGAAAAACAAGCAAAAGTGTCACTTTTAATAACAATCATAATTTGTTTGACTTAATGGCCAAAACAAATAGCTGCCACATATCTTGTTCGAGCATCTGTGTCACCCTGGTGACTGCCAGAATGCTTCCTGTTGCTTCTTGGCTCAAGATGAAGGCCACAAACCCATCCAGCTGAGAGCTGGGCTGCCTTTTGCTTCGCAAAGTATTTTTCATTCCTGAGTCTGTTTATACAGTCGTCCACTGATTAGCTCTGTGTTTGCATTTCTTCTCCAGTGCATACTGTGTCTTTGAGCCAACAGGACTAGTGGAATTCCATATTCAGATTTTGCTCTGCAACAAATCTACAGGCTCCGTTGGGCAGAGGCTTTTTCTGCTCGTTCGTCTCATTGACTGATATAGCTTGTAGTGGTGGCCTCTGTGCTCTGTTTATGAATGAGTAAACTAATTACGCACCCTTAATTGTAATTGGAACTGGTCACACAGCTTGTTCCTATGATAGTTTTTCAAGATTTATAAGAGGAGACAAGTCTGTATCGCGGAAGGAGCATTTTCACATTGACTGAACTCTCTCCTGGTGTGCAGATGTGAGCTGTGGGCGCTCAGTGGAAAGCAAGGTTTTGGTGAATAGTAAAGGTAAAGCAATTACTTTCAGGCATCACAGGGTGATGTCACATCAAATAACTTCTACTTTTGTAAGGGATATTGAAATACATTTGAGTTTTAGATCAAATTCAGATGCAGGGAGAGTCGCTCACGTGGCCCGGTAGAAAAAATAACATTGCTGCAGCTTTTATTTAATGGCTCCACATGTGCTGCAATACCTCTGTAATATTCAGAAAACTCAACGTAAAGTATGAAACAGGTTGAGCTGACTTCAAACAAAACATGTGCTTAGCCAACAGGATAAGTTGATACTTACAAATAAATGTTTTTATGTGCTTGGATTTAAAGACATCGACTCTCGGAATGATTGAAAACATGTTGAAGCTGTTAGCTTGTCCTTCGTCACTTGTTGCCCTAGCAGTTCATTTTGTTTTACACTGGACGCCCTTCATGGCTCACCCACCTGGGTTTTCAGGTATTACAAGGTACCAAATATGGAACCTTCTGTCGTCTGGCAAAAGTCTGAACTGGCACCACTCTAGCCCCCTACTAAAAGCGTAGATAACCTAACTTAATAACAGTTTACAAAACCAAATCTAAAATTTTGAGTGCTCAAAAAACCACCCCCCCCCCCCAAACAATCAAACAAACCAAAAAAACCCAAATTGTTTAGCTTTGTTAACCAATTATGGCTTCATTCCATTCACAGGCAGGAAACATCTATCACCAAGGATACTGACAAAAGCCTGCTGCATTATATTATGATTACTTTTTCCTAGAACAATCAAGAAAGAAACAAAATATGACTATATTGTTATTAGGTTTTCCTTATAAACAGAATGTTCATGCACTTGGGTTAAATCTATGAGACTGTGTTTTCCTTTTCTTAAATTTTAATTATTGTTATTGTTGCAGTTGTTATATAATTACTACCCTAAAAAGAAAGTCTAAAAAAAAAAAAAAAAAGCAGGCAGTTGAGCGGCAGACAAATGACAAGCAAATTGAAGGGAAAATATAGCGTATAAAATAACTGCCCAGATACAAAAAGCTTTAAAGTTATAAACCTACATTTAGAACACACACTTTTCCTTTGAACAATTTTTTCAAGTCAAAAAGCTATTCCTTTTTTATTTTATTTTTTTTCCTGACTATTTCTGAATGAAACAGTCTACAGTAGACCATCACTCTTTCTTCTAACACTATGTTGCAGAGATTTCGAAATAAATGAGCCCAGTTTTTTTTAAATTACACAAGGCAATTATTAGTTGTACTAAAAAGTGTCATAACTTTGGGTTAAGAATTATTTTTCCTTGTGTTCTTCAGGCAGCTGTGAAGTGACCTTCCAGGTTCAGACACATTTACTTGCCTTAAATCAGCTTAAATCACACCTTAGAAATCTAGAGAACACTTTTAAGCAATTTACACAGAATCAGTGTCTAAAAAAATCCCTCTAAAAGCACGGTGCACTAATCAAAAACATTGACGGCAGGAAGCGCTCGTGTTACCCACCACAGGCAGAAACATCTGCCACTAAAAATTTTAGACAGACACCTGCTGCGTAACAATATGCGCTGTTTACTTTGAGCCTATCAGATCCCAGAAACATTAAACATACGCTTTGAAACATCATGATGTACTGAGTTAATACTGTTTGGAATGGTTAAGAGGAAAAATCGGTGCCAAAGATGTGTTTTTACCTTCTGACACTGAGGCACATAAACTATTATTACCCTGAGAAGACGGTGTAGAATAGAAGAAAGGCTTAAACAATGTCTATGTACAAAATGAAATATTTAACATCGATGCCTTCGGTTCTGTTTATGTTGTGATTATAAATTATCTCCAACTTCAACCTTTCTGCTCACTGATCTTCTGATCTGCAAACATATGGGTGGAGAACTGTCAACAAAATAATGATCATCAGTGCTTTTGTCATTCTGCTTGACTTATCACTGATGCAAGTTCTTTCTGTCCATGCATCATTAGCGCTGATGGCAGATTTTCACTGCAGATTCAAACATATGTCTAATTTGTCTGTGCTTATTGGATTTCTGCATCTATTTCAAAAAGATGAATTTTAAATTCAATAGCTCAACTTTTCTCAAGATGCCGCAGTGAAGCAGAGCTGACTGTGCAATTAAGAGTGAAAATGAACCTGAGAAAAAAACAACAACAGAAAAACAATGGTTAACGGTGAGCACTAAGGAATCAACATGACACCTATTAATGTTGAGAATTGCAGGGTGTGAAGAGAAACACATGAGTGACGCTGCACTGCGTGAAGAAGTATCGTCTGTTTTGCAAAACATTTTACCAAACTGGGAAAACAGCTTGAAACCCATTTATCAGCCTTGTTACTGAAGGTAGCAGGTCTTTTTACAGTCCCAGACATTGATGTGACTGTTGTTTATGGAAAATACAGTGATGTCACTGTAATTTGAAGGCACGTTCAAGGTCCAAGAGATTCGAGAGATCTACTGATGATGTGACCAAACAATGAAAAGCAGTTTAGCAGCTCCTTAGAACTGCGGGGAACTGCACCAGGGTTTTGCTACATGTTTCCAGAGTGTCTGCCTAATCTTTAGTTACAACCAAATCTGGAGGTGGGTCTCAGACTGAGCCGTTCAGATTTCACAAATCAGGTGATTATTATGACTTAGAAGAGATGTGTAGAGAACTCAGCTGTGCTCAGCCCTTTAGTTTTTATCCACCAAAGCATGTTTCTTACATTTCATTAAGACATCAAGGAACCATGTTAATTAGCACTGAGAAGGAGCATAATATGTTCCTTTTAAGAGATTATCACATTTTGTTCCAGTGGGAACACGCACACACACACACACACACACACACACACACACACACCTGTACAACCACGGGCTCCGTACAAAAAGGTCCACAACATCCACACTCACCAAACCTGATTAATATTTAGAGCTTTGACTCAGCAAGAAAAACCCAACACTCCCATTCATTATTGCGATGTTCTTAAGGCTTCGCTCGAGTCTTAAAAGTTGTTCCATACTGCACTTTAATTGCTGAATACATTATTTTTTTCATTTGCAAGTAAAGGCTTGCGATGTACAGCAGCAGGTGTAGCGCAGAGCAAAAATGTTCACACTTGCATTTTAATTAAGTAAAAAACTCCAAAGACTCTGCAGAGTCCTGCAGTACGAGCTAAAATGATCAAGTCCCAGGAAGTAACCACTGTTCAATGCAACATTTAAAGTTAGTGGGGGAAAAGACAAGGTGAAGAAATTAACTCACAGGAACAAGGAATTTTTTAATCTCCTCCAAGGCGTGACTCATGCGGGAATAGGCCTCTCCAGGTGGAGCAAAGACTTCAATTAAAACGTGGAGATCGTTACTCAGATGAGCGTACTTGGCTTCTCCGCTGTTTCTCAGCTCTTCTTCCTGAAAAGAAGAGAAAAAGAACAAGGTAAAGACTTTTGTCTACAAGATGTTTACGCACCTCAACATTGTTTTTCTTACTCGTGCTTATTTACGCTCACTTGTTTCACTGTCATAATACCAAACACATTTTTCCATTACTTCATACAGTCACACCGCTGTGTTGTTTTAGTGGGTACTTTCATGTAACAAACACATTTGATTAAAACCAAAAAGGTCGGCATTAAGTGGGTGTTATAAAGTTATCACCATTGTCACCAGAATAATCTGAGAGTATAAAATACATTTTCACAGGTTTAATCTGCAGACTGATTGTTACTATTATTTGTTATTTCTGGTACTGAAGTAGCTTCTTTTGTACATTCAAAATTATTTTTCGTTACATTCAGTTTATAACGTGCCATGGTCTTTTCCCTTTTTATGTTTTGAATTTTTATTACATCGACTCCTCTTACACTTCTTTTGTGCTCAATGTGGGATACATTGAATATGTACTATGGAGCGACTCAGGGTTACAATTCACTGTAGTGACAGTATATGTGTACGACTGATCATGTGACAAATTAAATAAACTCTTGAATCTGTTAAAACCAACATCTCTTAACGCTGCAGTTCGGAATGGAATTGATCCAAAGCGACAAAATAAATTGTACTGTGAACCAACGCGGCACTAATTTTCTACTCTGTACCACCTGAGAAAACATTGAGCTACATTAGAATATAGCAGTGTAGGTCTTCACTGTTAGCTTCCACCACACAGAAGTTATGTTTAGAAATGTTTATAAAGATGTTTATGTTTAATTGTTGTATTAACTGTGCATGGTATGTTTCAGATTTATTCAATTGACAATGTAAATGTGAAAATATTAATTTTCCCCACATACCACAGTTTGAGAACCACTGATGTAAAGTACATTTGTACTTATCATGCTGAAACATACACTTAAAATTAAAAAAGGTGAATACAAATGTAACCAGTGAAGGTATGAAAGCAGCAGCAATGTTCAGTCGAGATAATGTGTGAGGCTGGGAGAGTCACTCAGCCCTGTGTGAACAAGTGGAGCATGGCAGTAATTAGGGAGATGACAAAGGTGTCAAAAGTGCAGATTAACATACAGTAGTGCAGGAGTGAGGGCGGCGGATAGAAAAAAATATTACCTTCACCTGCATAACATCAACTCAGCTATTCTTTGGAAATAAGAAGCGACAAGATTTTCTCTTTATCATATAAGAAATCTTATCATACCTATCAGCTTGGCTGACAGAATAAGTTCAACGTTGTATCAGCTCTTCCTCACACACATTGACTTGTTATGGCTTGTATAAAGAAGGCGGACCATTTGACTTGTTATGGCTTGTATAAAGAAGTTACCATAAAGACATGCAAAGAGTTTGTGGAGGTTTCAATCAGTGGGCAGAAGTTTGGCTTCATGTCATGAGAGAGCACTGTGAATAGTACAGAGGAGGAGGAGGTCAGAAGGAGCTGCACTTTGGCTCCAGTGATGTAGAGATGTGGCAAAGTAATACAGTGCCAAGAGAAGAGCTGTGTAACTCCACGTGGGAGTGAAGAGGAGTAGGGAAGGAGAAGTACAGCTTATATCTGTGAAGTTCGTGAATTTTTTCATTCTAGACGAAAGCTAAATGGGATGGTAGTGGAGTTTACGGAAGATGACCTAATTGATGAGTCAAAATAACTTAATCAGCACTGATTTTGTCATGTAAACTAAAGGAACAAATTAGGGTGAGAGCCAAGTAGAGGTGAGTATGTTTACTAGAAGGTGGGGCATCTAATCAGAGAGCCAATCAAAACATGATGCT
>NC_024318.1:7045883-7093890 GCF_000523025.1 Cynoglossus semilaevis
GTAGATACTGACTAAATTGGCACCAAGACACAATTTAGTCCAATGACAAAAACCAAGACTCAAAAATAAACACTGGTGTATATGCGACTGATGTATGAGGACAGTAAAAAAAAAGTGTGCAGTGCCATCAGAGTGACAGATGAGTTCAAAGTTTCAGATAAGGTCACTACAGGGATTAGTCCTAATCCTCCTCCTGTTTGCATTGGTTATAATCAGGTTAGTAGATAAGGTCAGGCAGGAGGCCTAACACATCATGATGTTTGCAGATATTAGTTTGTGCAGGTGAAGGAAACGTGTGGAGAGATGGAGGTCGAAACTGTATGGGAAAGGAGTGAATGTCAGCTGAAGCAGAACAAATCCGGTTGTGTAAATAAGATTAAAGCTGAAAAGATGGGGATGCAAGGAGTGAAGGGAAACAGAGATACTGAGATGCTAATTGGGAGAGACAAGGATGGACAGGATTAGAAACGAGAAGATCAGCTCAGGTTGAGCGGCTTGGAGAAGAAAATAACAAAAGAAAAACTTAAGAGAGACGAGGTTGAAATGGTTTGGATGTTTGCTGAGGAGTGGTAGTGGATATGTTACACAGCAGGGAGCTGCCTGAAAGGCAGAAAAGAAAAGGAGATAAAGATGTTGGGTGAAACAGAAGAGAAGGAAATGGATGGGGTTAGATGTACACAGATAACTCACTGTGGTGACCCCAGGTGGAGGTAAACATAGTAGGGATTGGTCCTCTGTTTGAGGTGTTAAATCTACAATATCACCATTAGATGTCACTATTTCTTACCCAATAGACACATCATGTTAGGGTTGTCTGTTTCCCCTTTCTGTTCCGTCTGCTGGGTGGAGTTAGTGTGATCACATTCACCTGTGTCCTTGTCATTAGTCTCACTCGTGTCACATGGTGCCCTGGGTCTATATACCTTTCTCCCTCACTCACTGGTCAGTCACTGTGCTTTGTGCTGTGTTGGGAGTTCATGTGTTGGAGTTTAAGCCTTGTGAAGTGATTTTCTGTTCTTTTGCACTTTGTTAATAAAACTGCTGCACCCACACCCTTGTGCTGCATTTGGGTCCTGCCTGATTCCTGCCATGTTGACACTCAATACATCAGTTCTACAGATTTAATGAAATTATAAATGAAATTATACACAGGGACCAGAAATAATGGTTGCCATTGAGTGTTGATATTAACCTTGTTCTGGTTGTTACAAAAGCAGCTGCTGCTCTCACAATAATAGTGAAAATGTTCTGCTCCATACTGGAACACTGGAGGTTCTTTTTTTTTTCTTTTTTTTCATTCACATTTATTAATCCCCATAACAGTTAGATGCTGATTATCTTGTTCAAGGACAACTGTGTATCCATGTCAGTCATACACACTCTCCCGTCCGGCCCACTCCAACTGGGAATTCAAGCATGTGTCCCTGCATCACTGGGCTGTCCTCCACTTCAGATTTAATTAAAAATTGCTGCCAAATTTCACGAAGATTCCCGTTCTCAGAGCCCAGAGAGCCCGGGTCACTGTGGATCAGACCAAGATGTGTCTGAGACCTTTAAATACCTCACCATTGAAGTGTTAGGGAGATTATTTTACAGCGGAAAGAGCTGTACATCCGTCACCATGGCTACAGGATACCTGCATGTTTGGTCAATCAATATTCTGTTTGCACTGCTTTAAGGAACTCAGAAATATATAAATTTCATTTCCACAATTCATGTGGGCTTTGACTTTGGGTACAGCGTCCAGGTTCACCGAGGTGAAGTGAGGACTCTCTGCTGGAGCCGTGCTACAGTATGACTCAGCACAGTGTTACACAGACTAATACCTATGCAAAAGATGTAACACTGACCATATGGTGTGTTATGAGTCTATGTGCTGCAGTGATAAAAGAAAAATCCCCATCCTGTGATTTTACTTTTCTGCGACATTTATGTGCCTCCGTGCCTTATGAGACTGATGTTGTTTACTTGACACTCTTCAGGGGGACAAACTGTTTTGAATGACAGCCTGTCTTTTTGTTCAGAACAGTCAGTATTAGGTTCTCTGTCGTACAGACTACACAAGAGTTCAGGCTCTTCACAAAATCAATATCAAGCAGCGTAGACACCAAACCAAGTCCAGTGTAGACATGCTTTAGTGGAAGACGGCAATAAAGGCTTTTTGGTTGTTTACTCTGAAGCTGCAGCAGACGGTGTTTGTCTCCTCCTGACTTATAGGGACAAGTGGAGAACAGCACCACAACAAGAACTGTATATATGTACAGCCGCCCTTCCCATAAATGTTAGTAAACAACCTAAATTGAATAAAATGTATAGTCTAATCTGTGGTTTGTGTAAAAGACAAAGGCAGAAACTGCTGCTGAATGTGCATGACATTTGAGTTATCTGTTGTTAGAGTTGGGTCCTCTTCATACCTGTGACACTATAGGACATAATCAAAATCAAAATATATATACCAGGCTTTTTTCACATTGAACATCAATGCCCCCATGGATGAAATGACAGTTGTAGCAGTGGCCCTCAGCTCATTTGAACTCAAGACCCCTGGTTTATAATGACCAATCAAACTTATCCTTCATGTTTTTGAACTGTGAAAGGATGAAATGACATATCCAGAAGACGTTGCAGGTTTTGATTTCATGAGATACAGCAAGGGTAAATTGAATGAAATAGCAATAAAACAGTAGCTCCAGTTACATTTTGCTTGTGGTCAAGGCAAATCTAGAACGATTGTAACACAACTGAAAACCAAAAACGGCAGTGAAATGTTTAACAGCTACTACTGGGTATTAAAATTCAGCTTGAGTTTCCACAAAGAGTCTTTTGTCATGTCGGGATGTCTGAATCAGTGGGTACAGAGATAACAGCCATGTAACTCTATAGCAGCAGACTGAAACCTGCTCTAAGTGTGAATACCACATCCAGAAGGATGTCGTCTACATGCTCGGATAAGTTTGGCTCTGGGGGACCGCAAGTCAGCAGGATAAATGACTTTGGCAAAGAGATTCAGTACTTTGCATTCATAATTGAGTGTTACACAATATGCTATTAAACTTCATCACTGGGAAAAAAAAACACATTTCTGTTTTCTCCTACATATGTTTGTGCAGAAAAAGTCATTAATTCCACTCTGGGTGCCATTCATCTCAGTTAAGCTCAGCTGTTGTTGTTGTTCAACTTCTTCATTTTGGAGAATATTTCTTCTTGAGCTATAACTTGGAGCGGCCCAACTATATTTCAACACAAATCAATATCTTTCTTACTTTGTCTTTATCCCTCATAGATCCTTTGCCAAGGATGGACATCTTCACCCCGGTTTCCTCCTGCAGTCGTTTCATAGAATTTCCTCGTGGTCCCAGCAGCTTCCCCACAAAATTAAACTGTGGAAAAGGACAGAGAAAATACTTTTTTAACCACGTTTGTTAAAAAAAAAAAAAAAAAAAAAAAAAAAAAAAAAGGAGATACAATGGAAAGGCAGACTCATATATCCTGACAAACATTTCAGAAGCGGTGCCTTGCTCTATTACTGTGTTGGCTATTAAAAGAATTTGATCCATTTGGAGAAAAGGTTAACCATAGGATATCCTCCACTGGCCATTTGTCATGTGGTATCAATATTATCTCACGTTCCATTCACCATTCATCATACGCGGGAAAGCAGCCGCGTGGTCAGTAATAAATCAATATAATTGTGCTCTCTGTACATGCACATTAAAAGTGTTTAGAACTCTGATCTCGTCTGCGGTCTGTGCATCCATTCTTGCGTTGCATTTTTTTTTTGCCAGTCATGTCTCCTTTTGGCATTTAAGGGTCATACTTGCCTTGCCTGGGAAGAAGAAAAAAAAGGGAACATGAGCTCAAAACAATAACGTTCCTGAGAGTGTTTAAGAGGTCAGTGCTGAGATAAAGTCAGAAATAATGAGTTTCTTCCCTGTGGGAAATTAAGTAATAGTATCCAAATGACAAACTAGCAAGCCTCTGGGCTCTGAGTATCATTGCCTCCTCTCTATGCATCAGACAGTGCTTATATGAGAAAAGTACTCTGAGTGGATGCAGGCACAACTCTGCTGAGATTAGCGATTAATGCAGGAGCTGAACTCATGACTGTAGTCAAATGAAATGTTTCTGAAGATAAAATGAGATCACAAAGAAAATAAGACACTTTAGGCGTTGTTTTGCACCCACTGAAAAAATAATCATCTTAACCAGTTTCATACTAAAAACGTTTTTAAGTCACAAACGAACCCTGCCCATGGCTACAGCAATCACTGAGTTAGGTAAATGCAAATGTCAAATGTCAAATGTCAAATGAAGTCAAATGTCAAATGTCAAATGAAGGAAAACTATAAAGTGTTTATAAAAAAATATTTTCTTCTTCTTCTGAATTCTTCTTCAGAGGTCTGCCTTTTACACCAACCATCTCCATGTCCACTTTTACTACATTCATAAATAATTTCCAAGGGCCTTCCCCTTCTCTTGCCTTTCAGCTCCATCTCCAACATCCCCTGTCCAGTATGTTCAATATCTAGGCACAACACACCTGAACCTCACCTTTTTTATTAAAATAATTTAGTTTCATGTTTCGGAACAGGTCAGTTAAAGTGAGTTTAAAGGCACCCTTGCATTATAGTAATATGAATTAGAAAAAAGAATTGCACTTGATCCATCCATCCATCCATCCATTTTCATCCACTTATCCGTCCCCGGGTCACAGGGGCAGCAGTCTCCATGACCGCCACCCAAATCACACTGCACCGTACCAACCACCCTGAACCCACCTGCGGGTGGTGAATCCACTGGAAGGTACCAACCGCCCTAACCAGGATTATTGCCCAGGAAGTGAACCCTGGGGTTCCACACCAATGACAGAGACATTGCCTCTGGGTCCAAACGGAATTGCACTTGATTTTTATTTCAATTAACCACCACACAAAATACTTGTGTTTTAATACTTATGGAAAAAAATATTATTTATATTTCTTGATATACTTTTAGTGTGCATTTCAGTAATTTTTCATGTTTAACAGGATAACAACTATTAAAAAGTCACCCTCATTAATAAAAAAATAGTAATAAAAAAATAAATGCAAAACTTCATGGTTTCAAATCAGAAACCACCCTTAATCACAGACTTTTTGTGTGGCTCTGACCTTCACTTGTTGGATATTGGCTGTTGGATGAAGTGATGAGAGACCACCTGAGTGCTGAACAGGTGGTCAGCCAACCACCACAGTCTTCACTGGCCAAGCCTAAAATGTTATTAACCTTTTCAGAAATCAGGCTCTCCCACTGTGACGGAGCGTCTAATAACTTCACTGCCAGCTGCGTGGCTGCTGCAGCTCAACTCCTACAAATGCAGACTCAGCTTATTCCATGCATTTGATTAGCATCAAGAGGAAATGTTCCATCTTAGTGAAGGGAGGCGCCAAGGACAGAGATGAAACCCAGAAAGTTTCTTCCTGTCCTTGTCTCGTCCTCTGATCTGACTGATGAAAGCAACCATTCGCGGACGCCTTTGGTCACAGGGACTATTTGACGGGACTTTCCTACAGTGGGATCAGGAACCTGGGAGCAGATGGCGGCTGTGGCTGTGGCTACGTCAGGATCAGGCTCAACGGGTGGTAGGGTGGTAGAAGAATGTCCTGTTTTCATTAAGTTAATGAATGTCTGGAGCTACTGCTCTGCTCCGTGGTGAGCAATTTGGATTCCAGGAAGGGGCGCAATTCAGTGTTAAATGAGGTTTGAAATTATGTTTTGTGGCCCCTGCAGTCTCAACAATAATAACGGTGCAGATATGAGGGGTGGGCTTGTGTGAAGTCAACAATTATAAAGAAGACATTGTAGTTGGCTAAAATTAATTCATAAAATGTCAAATAATGTTTTTAAAAAAACATAGTTGACAAAAATGTGAATATGTGATGAGGGAGGGGGTTACATTTTTGCAGCTATTTAATTTTTTTTTTTCACTATTCTCTAAACTTTGCAACTTTTTCCAAGCTCTTGCAACAGGGCAGTTTTATTGTTAAACCAAATTGACGCTTCCATTGATATGTAAATGGATGCAGTATTTTAATGCAGTTCACCGTGGCTAGTCAAGACTTGCACATGTCCTGAGGCTCTCGCTGCCAGTTTAGCGTGCTGTGCCATTGGTGAAGTCCAGGTCCTGGCTGATAGGAGGATTAAAGCCTCAGGTAGTGCTTTATACTTTAATGACAGTTAGGGATGGCTGGGCTGGGAGCCTGTCAAAGGAGTGGGTCCTATGAGCTCTGCAGACATTAAAGAGTATGGCTGAGTGGATGTTTGGTGCACATCTGACCAGCACTGGAGAGTTAACTGGTGAGCTTTTCAGTCAAAAGAAAAAAAAAAAGCCACCGCCAACTGAATGTCCAAGGACAGGCCAAACGTTAAAGCTGATCAGTGGATTTAAAAACTGTCTTTACAAACAAATAAGAAATGTTCTTATCATAAAATTACTAAAAAAAAAAATCATTTTTATTTACTGAATTATATATATATGGGCCACAGGACAAATACATATGATGATGTTACTACATCTGTAGTGATGCTGCCTCCTGCTATCATTTCCTTTGTATCTTTTTATGCAAGTAATTGGGATAAAAAGAATGGGATTACCCATTAGGTGGCAGTATTGCAACTCCAAGTCGATCAAAAAACGGAGGGGGAATAGCAGGATTACTTTAGTTAGACATAGAATAGAATACAATTTAAAGTAATTCAGCTGAACCATCTTCAGTAGCCGAGGCAAGTGTCTTCTTCTCCAAATATATCACTAAACACAGATATGTTTCTGGGCTTGAGAATAGAAGAAAAATATTTGTGACTGTTTCTTTAAATTCCTGCAGGTATTTTTAGGATGTTTTACTATCTGCACTGCTGAGGTAAGAACTTGGCCATTGCTAAAAATAGGCTATGCTAAAAACGGCTTTGCAATTAAATCCCTTTCACCTGACTCCACTGTACTGTGAATACTTAACCTGTACTGCACGTGTATTAGCAGGTTGTCAATCATGTAAGTCCTTGTAGTAGTGGTTGTAGGGCTCATATCTGTCAGAAAAAATAAAATAAATTATTTTTACATAAATAGCTTCTGTTTTTTCCTTTAATTTGTCTTCTTCCATTTTATTCAAGCAGCATTAAATAATAAAATAAATCCACAACAAAGGGAGCATGAACCCAACAGTTCACATATGCCAGTTGTCAGCTATGATATTCTCTAACAATAATAAAGTATAAATATATATATATATACAGTCTACAGTCAACAAAATCTAAAGCTCATACTTTTCTTCAAAAATGTAAATAATTCCTGGCTCAGCTGCAAAGTAAATCTCATGGTGGAATGATATTATTGATGTAATGTGCAAATAATGACTGATGTGAATACCAGGCCAGGTCGACCATATCTAAATCTAAACCTATGTTTGTGTGCAATTTGCGTTTAATCAATGCACGGCCCTCACATTCCATGCATAGAAGGAGTCTAATGAGATGGGCCGAGATCTAAATCTGACAGGAACCATTGTGTGTCATTTGCATAAGGTGACATGACGACCTAGATCCCTGTGCTTGTTTATCATGCAGCGGCAGCCTGTGCTAACAGAGCTAACACAGATCCTTTCATGGTGTGAGGCTTAATGTGTTAACTACTAGCCCACACAGAGAAGTAAACAAAATAAACAAATACCATAATCTGGGTCAGTACCAACAGAGTAACGACAGGCGTCGAGAGATGTTGTTTGCTGTCAATGCTGCCGCTATGTTACTTTCCTAAAAGCACACACACGCACACACAAACAGATACGCTTGCTTTAATAAATTGCAAACAAGTTATTTTTTTATAATGTATTTAATTCTTAAGCGAGCAGAAAACCCTAGCTTTACAAAAAAATAACGCTCTAAAAATGATCTTTTGCCTTTTTTACTATAATTAAATGGCAGCAAATCTTCAAAGTATTCTGCGTTAGCAGAGTTATTTATTTAGTTCAGTATTGAGTTAGCACTGGAGATTTGTGAAGCTTTCTCTTTGAATTGTATTTTAATTTAATTTCTTTCAGCTTCTATGAGAAGAACAAAAACTGAGTACGAGACTGTCAGGCCATTAAATTATAGTCATGGAAACTATAACGGTGTTGAAATAATCTCCCGTGACACATATTCACACCTTATATATATATATATATATATATATTAACACATCAAGGCTTTTATCTCCATCATATATCCAGGGGGCAGCAGTGTGACAGACAAAGCCATCACGCAAACACTGACTCAGTGAGATCCCTGAGTCCAATTGTGATGTTATCATTCAAAGAGCTGAATTTTAATTCACACTCCCTACACTCTCTACTGTACTCAGCACTTATCTAAGACAAACACCTTTTCCACCAACATCTCTGCAGAGAAAATGAGATTTTTTTTTCATGACCACAACGCAATTGTTTTGCTACTTAAAGGTTACAATATAGACCGAGACTGATAAACTCAGAACGGCGGCGTCCATGAGAAGAGAAGATACAATTTTAATGTGTTTTGTTTAGCGCGTGTACCAGCGGGATGAAGTCAAGGTAAGGGTAAGAAAACAGACTTGATAAAACGTTGTGTTTTACTTGGTCCAATCACCGCACCTTAGAACTGCACGTCAACATTATCAGTCACAACCAATGCATTTTTTACAACAAACAACTTCACCGCAAATAGCCTTGCACGTGTACTTCAGGTGTAGTCAAAGATGAATTGTTTTCACGTGGAAGTCAGACAGGTACAGCTGTAGTTCTGCTCCTCCAGTTGGCTGAGATCAACCCGTTTTCAAGGTTTCATTACTTTTTTTCAACGAAGGTTAGATACAGAAATTGATGGCGAGGTCACTGAAAGAACCCTTCAAGGCTGCACTCCTTTATCTTGACAGGCTGCAAAACGGCAACACGTCTAAGCGTAGATTTTATAGGGAGCCGAGCACAAAACACACTATTAGTCCCTCATGAAGGATGTGTGAAGCTGGTATCAGTCTTTATTAGGATGCACCTTCAAACCCTCAGTCTGTGGTCAAATGGTTGTGGATTTACCAACAAAAAACTAAAAAATCTGACATATTACTATCTTGGCTTTTATTCAAATGAAGCAGTTTGTTTTAAATACAGTCTTGTCTACTAGGAAATACGATAAATATTTTAAATTACTTTTCATGCTAATACATTTCTTAAAGCTGAAATTGGAGCAAAGAGGAAAAAAACTAAACAAGTACTGCTTGAGAGTTGCTTTGAAAACATTAATTGAGGTTGGTTAAACCCTATTTCACTAGTCGGTGAGGAAGCATCACAATTCAATGCCACTCAGGGCCTCACTGAGGTTTTTTTCCTTTCCTTTCAAGGAGTTTAAAATGATTATCACCACACACAGGTCTCACACCAGCTGCCCACCAATCTTTTTCTTGCTTTTATAAAGAAACCTGCCCTTGAGCTCTTCCTGAACACACACTGTGTGTGACTGCAGTGTGACTGGAAGCGAGGTAAACACATTGACCATACATGAGAAATGGAGGAAGTCATCCGTACACTGAGTAGAGCTCCAGAAAAAGAATCAAGAACTCTTTTTAACAGCTTAAGTCTACAGTGGACTGAGCCAATGACTCACAAAAAAAACAACATTTTCTTGAGTTAAATAACGGTCACCAGTTTTTTCCAACAGAAATTGAATGCACCTTTTTCTACCCAATTTGCATGTAATACCTTCATCCATTTGTTTAGCTTGTTGTCTTAAGTGTGCACTTTATTAATTCAGACGAGTTAAAAGGTAGATGAATGTCAGGCCCGCACAGGCAATTGGTTAAAAGTGAAAATGTTCCCTGCCAAAGACAGAAAGAGAAGGTCACGAAGGCAGAGGAAGTTTCCTCGTCTCTCAGCCCAGTGTGGCTCAGCTGTGTCAAATGAAGCTCGGCCGAGTTTTCTGACAGCAAGGGTCAGGCAAGACAGGACGAGACGGACTGTAAATAGTTTATGATGAGTCTTTTTTTCTGGTGGACTTTTTTTGTATGCTGCAGAGAACCATAAAGACGGGCTAAATTAGTCCTGGGTGGTTAATAGACAGAAGACATTAATCTTTCATGTCGACACATCACCAGATCCATAAACATGCAGCAAAGTTTTCCACAGTATAAATTTAATTACTTTGCTTTTAATGACTTTGCAGCAGGATGATGGGCCCAGGGTTGAATCAGCCTGATCAGACTGCTAAAACACGGCAAAGCATCAGTGCCAGGTATCTTGTATTCTTTGCTGTATATCAGATGCACTAAATAAGACAGGACCTATTGAATGGGCCACGCTAGTGGGAAATAACAAAAGACACAAAGTAAGGTTGTAAAGTGAGGCAAAGTAAAATTGATTAGTTTGTGCCTCTAAGTCAGACCAGATGTTGGAGTAAAAATCAAAAATATCGATCTGCAAAAAAACTGGCAAGAATGCATACCCCTGTATTCACATCGCGCAAACATTTGTCAAAGCAGTTAATGCAAAATTAATGTTTGCTGCAGTTGGAGAGTAAAAGTCAAAATTTCTTTTATAATCTCTTTCACTTTCGCAGGTGTTTTTAATATGTTTTTGCTTTCCCTGCACACTTCAAAAGAAACACTAAACTTTCCTTAAAAGCTCATATTCTGGTTCATTGCAAGTCTTTATCAAATTTATTTATCATCCATTTCTCATGTACTGTATTTCATCCCTTTCCTGCATTTTTGTCTAATTACTTTCCCTTATCCTCTTTGCAGGGCATGTTATTGGTGCTTCATTATTAGCCTAAAGTGCAGTGTAACCATGATGTTTAAGATAGTGACACTGCAGTGCTGTGAGGTGCTGACAGTGCAATTAGGTCACAGAGAGTGTTGTTGGACAACTGCTCCATCCTCCTCCATTGCTTTGCTTAATTGGCAAATTCAGCACTATCATACTCCTGGTCCTGCCTGAACCTGAGCCAGTGTGCTTTACCTGTAAAATGATAACAATGCTGATAATGATGATGATAATTATTGTTGTTGTTCCATTATTTATTACTTGCTACATTTGTAATCTACGTTTTTTTTTTTTAAAGAACCACACTCCACTGATTTTCTTCAGACTCATTTTTTGTATATGCAATTATTTCCCCGCAGGCACGATAACAAGTATTGATTAAAAATTAAGTGAAGTGTACATAAGAGTAACGGAAAATGAAAATGCGACTTGATTGCTGATATACATGTCTGTGTTTTGCTAAATGTCATGGTGAACTTATTAAAGCTGAACTGTGTGAGAAAACTTTTGTTTTTAATTTTATTTGAATTGTTCTAACACGAGGCTACATTCGACAAGCTACATTTATTTTATATTTAAAATATTTGTTGCCTTAAACTAGATTAGGTCACTGGTTTGATGGATATGTATGGAGTTTGCAAGTTGTCTCTTTGCGTGGATGTGTTTTTTTTGGAGCTCTGGTTTTAAATCCTGTTGTTTAAATATGCACTTTAGAATTACTTTTATTTGAATTCACATCTAGGTGTAAGTAGGAGTGTATCTTTATCAGGGGCTATGAGATGTCTAGGGCACTGAACACTGAAGCAGTCATTTACATGACAGGATGGCAGTATTGCAGTGTTTTATGTTTTAATGGTTGTAGTAATATAAGACATGGGGATTCCTATGTCCAGACAATGGCCAAACCAAACAGTTACTTTCAGTATTTAAAGTAGTATGACATATTTACTCCTATTGTGAACAGTGACCAGTCAGAATTTCTCATTCTAACATAGAACTGCGCACCTGAGCTTGTGTTGAAAGAGCAAGTGAAATTTTGTGGATTTTCTGTTAGCAAAACTAAACTTAATTTTTGTAAGTCTTAACGTGCCGTCCTATCTGCTACATTCTAATAATGCTGACAGTTCTCCTGCAGGGAGCCAAAGCAGAGGCTAAAGAGCCACATGTGGCACCTGGAATCTGCCTTTACCAGATGTCAGGTGGAATGTTCTCCAACAAGATTACTGAGTTTATGTCAGATGGATTGTAACAGGACTGTTTATTAATAACAAAATAAAACAGATCCTGACCACTAGATGTCACTAAATCCCTGCAGTGGCCCAAGAAATCCTGACAGAGAAGACTGTCAGTCAGACTCAGCCAAACACCCACCTCTCCTAGTTTTGACATTTCCTCAACAATCATTTAGTTCATTTATGTTTATGCCCGGCTTTGTACACTGGAAACTCAATAAACACATTTAGTAGGCCGCAAGTGAAAATGCTAGAATGGATGGAAAGTTTTCTTTAATGAGATATCGCTCAGTCGTTGTGCATCTTCTCTTCACAAGCAACTGATTCAATTGACATTTTTATAGATCTGAAGTCAATGTAATAGAGTGAGGACTTCCTGGCCACTGCTTAATTACTTTCCGAACACTGTGGAGGGAACAGCAAATTGATTTGTATGGAGTGTCCTGAGGGGCTGACTTGACTTAAATGTATCACCCAGGCTCCTGGGGCACAGTTAAAACTTTGACTGTTCTGCTAACAACCTCTTATTGCCTGGTATTTGTCTGACGGGGAAGAAATTACAACTAGAAGGGCATGTTAAACTTTGACTAGGCTGACATTTACCACACGTAAAAAAAAGCAATTGATAATAAAATGTTCCCTTAACAAATACATGCCTTATTTCACAGAGTTTGGGGTGAATTATTTCATGTCAAATCAGTCACAAATTCAAAAAAACACATTTTTGTCCCGACAAACTTTACAGTTTATATAATAAAATTAAAAATGTAATTTGATTAAATTATATTATCCTCCTAAAAACATAAAATGGGGGGGGGGGGGACTTATATAGAGTTCAAATTAATTTGCTTATTAAAATATTACTTCAGTCAAGCAATTATTATTCATAAAATTGACTTAAGGGGGTTAATGCATACACCACTGATCCAAAACTGTCATCGATCTGTTTGTACTGTATTGCATTTTTGCAAAGCACAGAGAATAATCAATAAAGTGTATTAAAATGTGTTCTGCTGCATCGCGTACCTTGTACTAAACACTTTTTAACACAACTCTTAGCTCCCTGTGACAGAAATGTATGTATGTATACATGCATGCATGTAATTATGTATGTATGCAGAGTCAGTCCGACTGTTTTCCTTGAGTCCAAGTCTTTTTGGTTTTACTTGCACCTGTGTGCTGTGGCTCAGCTTCCCAACAGAGAAGCCTCATTAAGCCACATTTCATTTGTCAGTACAGATATTGCATGAATCACCATAGCGTGTACAGTGTCATTGAGTGATTAATGGCCACTGTTCCTCATTGTACTCTTAGGGGATTGTCTGCTGTGAAAACTTGTTTTTTTGATGACTAACTCAAAACAAACAGACAGTGCTTTCGATTAGACTTTCCAAAACTCAATACATCTTTCGATGCCAAACGTATTGAAGCCGGAGGCTTCATTCACTGACTGACAATTAGGGAAATCGTTGTGTTTTTCAAACACAGCTTTCAATCCTCTTACATCTTGAACCACAGGTAAAACCCCGCAGGTTTCTAAGCACAAAACAGCAACTAGTTGTAACGTTTCTTTCTTTGAACCTTTGAAAAAAAATCCCCAGACCTTGAATATGTCCAACTCGTCTCTTACCTTTGGATACTGCTGGATTGGAATGAGAACTCTTTCTGAGAGTTTGATGTTCTTATTGCTGATGATGTCTAGATATTTCTTTAGGTCACCATCTTTTCTCTGGTCATCACCATCATTCTTTTCAATCTCTGTGGAGAGAAAGAAAACATATAGGTGAGAAGATAATTAGTCTGTTATGTAACATAAAAAAAAAAACCAAACAAAAGCATCAGTGAACATCTTCAAGTTTGCTCCCGAGCAAATTTGACCGTGCCACCCCATAGTGTAATGTTAGGCTGGGGGCAAATTATAGGGCACCTAACTATGCATTGTCTCACAAGTGAATATGCTGCTGGATATTGTTACCTCTCAGCTAAAAATGTGCTCACTCAGCAGATCTAACATACCGTATGAGAATGTCCCATTCCTAATGCTGTACACCCTCTCAGCAGGAGTCTCATAGTTACATTACTGCTGGAGTCAAAGTGCTTTGACATTATGGAGACCATATAATGTTTTGGGGTTTTTCTGTTTGTTTTTAAAAAAAATGGAATTGATGCTTTGATTGTTTAGGAGTTTGGTGTTTTGATTACTACTACATGTAAAACTATGTATTAAAATACACCAAATATGAATTAAATATAACACAATTCATTTTACTCATATCAGCCTTGTTTTTAACTGTGTCCGGTTCCAATAAAGTGAATGTTTTAAAAGTAAGTAATAAATACTATATTTATAAAAATTAAACTGGAAAAAAAATGCATAGTTTAGCTGTACGTGCAATACAGAAGTGGAAAAACTATTGTATCTAAATAATGTTTTCACTGAAACTAAAAGAAATGAAACACGTTTTTCAAACCAGAGCACAACAAACACCTGAACCTAACGGAGATGTAACCAGTAACGGCGCAGACAAATTGAGTTTAGACGGATTTCTATATCAAGGTAGAGGGGGACGACAGGTGTGAGGAATAACCACTGGTGACACCTAAGGGAGGGTGAGAAAAACAGAGAAAAAAGCTTGTCACAAGAAAACAGGATCCTCCAAAGGAATCCACGAACATGAAAGACGACAACCACGCAGAGTGACAATGAGAGACGCTAAACTAAGCCTTTAGAAAACATCCAGACGGAAACAGCTGTGATGTATGACACGAGTGGCCAATGCCCCGTCTTCACACTCGCACCAATCATCTTGGTGTAAACTCACTACAGCTGAAGTGCTTCACTCTTAGCTGAGCTGCCAACAGCCCGTCGACGGAGCTGTGGAGTGAAAAACCTATCCCTGCTTGAAAGTAGAGTTGAAAGGAATATTTCAAAGATTGATCACGACTAGTATAAATACATAATGGCTCCAGTTCTTTTACAGTGACACCGTCTGACTGTATGAAATTGTCCATGGAAGGTCATTTGAAAAGCTTGATTGCAGACGCTTTCTAAATTCAAAGCCTTCTCAAATTTCAGCTGCTTTAGAGTGAGTGAATGAATGTAGAGGGGGAAAAAAAGGTTAGAATAAAACTGCAGCAGTGGAGCAGCTGGATGACTGCTTCACTAAGAGTGAAATTTGCCCAAAAGAAAGCATTTCTTCATTACCTCTCCAGAGAACTACTTTTTGGATTCTTCATCTAATAATTTATGCGAGTAAACAGACTGAAAGACTCATCAAACACTGCATTACATTAAGCAAGTGTCCTGGGAAAACAGGAGCTCCTAGAATATATCATTTAAAATGGGTTTAGCCCGAGGACATACTTTAAACACAACCTGTAGAGTGTAAACATGTGCCTATATTAAACTAATGTGTCTCTGCTGCAGAAGAGTGGCTGCTGCTCAGGGAAGAGGCAGAGAATGCAAATAAAACACAGATAACGAGCAACGTTGTCAACAGTCGGGGGCGGGGGTAGAAATGTCAGCAGACAGTTTTTAGTCCAGACCAAATTATTACCAAATACTTTCTGCTTTTATGTTCGTACCAGACAGATATTGTCTCCTGAGAACTAACTGTAACTAACTGTGTCTGTTGTTTGGCCTGCCCTGGGTTAAAACAAAACAATAACTTTGAATAGGTTTGGGTTGAATTTGGAGTGAAAAATATGTTTAAAATCAATGTAGTGAAATACATACAAATACATGTTATATATATGTTATTTAGAAACACTATGGTAAAGTTGTCTTTTTAACAAAACCAACCCAAGCATGAAAAAATCATATTGCATTGAAGGTTTTTTATATTAATAAAACATAGACTAATTATTTAGATTAGTCATGTAAAGGCGATTTATCGTGATTAATTGTTTGTTATCCATACTTTTGAAAAAAAAAAAAACATTTTTTTAATTTAAAAATATATGGCAGAAAGAGTTTGACAGATGAAGTTTACTTTGCAGAGGAATCTAGGGTGAGTATTATCTACTAGGATACAGAATTAATTTTATATATCCTCATCATAGATACTTTTGTTAATGAGGATTTATACAATATCCTCACAGAAAATAAACAGAGTAGAAATAAAAATCTTTTACAGTAATTTGATTTCTCCCCATGGATTAGTTCTAGACCCGTGTCTGTTTGTTTAAGGCTACACTCTGCCCCATTTTCGTTCCAAGTGTTTGCATCATTTGAATAAAACACTGCTGCTTGTGTAGTCCATGAATATTATTTTTACTCCACACCGGTGCCTGTTAAGTCTCCCTAATTCTGCTCAGCTACCACCCTGTAACCTCAACACAGAGGAAGAAAGTAAGAGTCAGGATATGAGACAGAGAGTAAAAAAAAAAAAAAAACTGAGCCTACGGTTCATGAATATGGAGATATATTCACACTGGTGTCATCATTGTCAAATATGTGGTAGCGAGTGGTGGGAGGCTACAGATCAGAGGAGTGAGTGTATGAGCTTTGAAGGCTCCTGGTTCCAGCTCTCACACAGGATGAAAAACAGTCATTGGGGAAAGTGAATGAGTGACTATTCTGCTGCTCTTCATCCTCTCTGTCATGGTGGCACAGAGCTGCAGGAAAGCTGCTCAGTGGGCAAGAATGAAAAAATAATATGTGGTTTTCATCAGGCAGTTCACACTGTTGACCTGTTGGTCTATCATGTATTTATGTGCGTTGAAGTACGACTGCTAGATAATCAAGTAAAATCAAAGTGGTAGTCTCGATTATTTGACATTATTACACACTGACTCTGCATGAATTGTACACCAGCAGTACATGTCATATTTTACTTCCTGTAAAAATGTTTGCCACACAATCTTTGTGATTATTTGGAGTCAAAATCAAATTCAATAAATGAGCAGCCTTGGGATGAAGATGATCTTTTTTTAAAACTCAATAAAGCTAAAACTCCACCTGATGAAATCCAACCTCAACAGTTGAATATTTAAGTTGCAGTATATTCGTACAGAACAACAAAATCAGTGGACTATGGTGTGCTGTAGGAACATTTAATTGTGATGGACTGGTGTTGCTATTATTAAATAAAAATATTTGGGTTTCAGATTCAAGTTCCATCAGTGCACATTTAAAGTTGTGGTTAAAGTAATGTCAGTCTAATCTAAACAGTATTCATTCAACCCTGTGGAACTGGAACAAGAACTAGAACCAGAACTAAAACCCATCGTGAGCTTCATGTAAAAGGACAAATAATCATTCTTTTTTCTATTTTCACCAATTATGTTGCAGGGCTGTATAAATAAAGCCTCCACAGTCAGTCCCTGCAGGATTCTGACACATCTAAGCCTTTAACTGATTTACTGCTTTTTCTTTCTACCTTGCTTAAGGCTACGAGGGTGGCTGCAGTTAAACTCCTCAGTGGAAAACCAGTCAAGGTTTCTAATAAAATTAGAACTTGTGAACTTACATATTCATGCAGGTAATTCTTTGTTGTTTGTTTACTTGGCTGAGACTGAGCGGTATCCTAGCTGTACTGTACTGTGTTTATGTGTGTGTCTGTGTGTGTGTGTGCACGTTGACACTTTCTGTGTCTATGCATTGTTAGCTCTCTTACACTGCATTTCACATTTAGTGTCTTGTGTTTACAGTGTTAGTCTGAGGTGAGGGAAGCTTTAGTGGAAGAAGAAAAATGACGCGCTGTAAAACCACGCGTGGAAAGCGACATCTGCGTACGAGTGCTACAAGAGGTGCCATTAACTCTGGCCCTATGCACATGGGAAACACAAATGTTTGCCATAATTTATCAACATCCTGCTCTCTGTGTGTGTGCCACAATAATACCAATACATACATATACACTACATTTTTGCTGTAAATACCTGCCGTTGGATATTTCTTTTATTTACAGCTTTCCATCTGTATGGGCAGCACTGAAGATTTACAGTAACAACATCTGATATGTAATATCTATTTTCTAAGCGAGGGCTGTGGCTTTAGCTCATCCACTTATTCCTGTTGCTCGAAATGCTCGCGACCTTGGAATTTAATCTTATTCCACCTATGCACTCACCGTAAGTCACTTTTGATAAACGTGTCAGCCTAATGGACAAAATGTGACACGTTGTCTCACGTTCTACTTTTTTGTCCTTTTGTTAGGTCGTACCTCCAAATTAGTGGATTACTGCCGTACTCTGAGCGATCACTCTGACAAGCCAAAAAGGAGAGAAAAAACCCCCGAAACAAATCGTTTTCTTCCAGACTGATCTGCAGTGTGTAGCAAGGCACAATTCGAGCTAATTGTAACAAACACGCGGTAAGAGATCACGTCTGACTGAGCAGCCAGCTTGTATGTGGAACTGTTCTGAAGAAACCAGTGCTTCTTTATTGGCTCTGAGAATATGAAACATATGGCACAGATCCTCTTAAAAGTCAGTCACTGAGACTCAACTGTCTGTGTTTCTTACTACCGCTGTCCTGCTATTTGATGACTCAATATGAGCCTGAACTTCTGCAGTGCTGTACAGAAATGACTGCTGTTTGTTTAAGTGAGCTTTCTATGAGGGCTTTGAAAAGGTAAACCTTTTTGCACTTTGTCTGCTGTTTCATTTCTTTGTTTAAACTTGTGATCTTCAAACTAGCTTTGCAAGGGCATCACTGTGAAGCTAAAGGGTTTGTCATTTCTGACTCTTTTGGACCAATCAGAATACTGATAACTACAAAAACATTTGAATACAGTAGTCTGTGTATTACAGGAACAAACTAATGACAACAGGGTAGATGAATCAGGGTGAATATCACCTACACTGGATTTAACTAATTGTCATATGGCTCCTTTCTAAGAAAGTAATCTCATTGTGGAAATGTGGAAAGAATGTGGAAAGTGTGGAAAGAACCATGGGAATGTGCAGCTGAAGCAACTTTGGTGAGAATTTCAGAGACAAAATCAGACCCCAGTAAAAATTCATATATGATTAGGATTAAATCATGTTTGATCATCAGTGGTGTTTTACATCAGGACGAGGCTGTGCATGTTTTATTTCAAATATAGTTGTAATTATATAGTGACATCTGCCTTTAAACAACATTACTCACATCCACATGTGATAATTTGCTAAAAAAACAAAACAAAAAACAAAACAGAACGGCTCTCTTTTGTCGTTTAAAATCAGAACTCAATGTCATCCTTTCAGATGTTCTCAACATTTGTTTGTATTACGTTTGTAGTGCGTAAGTGGTGCACACAAGCATTAGCGTTCTGCAATAAATCAATGCGTCTGTCAGTGTACACTAAGCTGTCTGTATACACTTACGTACCATTTATGTGTTTTTACTCAACCAGGAAGTCCCATAAGGATTAAAACTCTCTTTGATAAACCAG
This sequence comes from Cynoglossus semilaevis, assembly GCF_000523025.1. Taxonomy (NCBI): domain Eukaryota; kingdom Metazoa; phylum Chordata; class Actinopteri; order Pleuronectiformes; family Cynoglossidae; genus Cynoglossus; species Cynoglossus semilaevis. The sequence goes on from NC_024318.1 coordinate 7,065,303, forward strand.
GCCTGGCCAAGTTAGGGTAAATCGAAACACAAAAAAACAACGACCAGACGATCCTCCTAACTAATCTATTTCATGACTTAACTCACCCTTTAGGGTGACTTTAGGTCTGGACATGTCCAGAGAATTTAGATGAAACATAAAGAATCAATAGAATGTGTTAAGTTAAAGGAGGAGTTTCTAGAAAAGTCAATCGAGGTTCTAGAAATGTAATAAAAACTCAAATCTGTAATTTGGGAATTCACTTGAGCTTTGTTTGTCAGGCAAAGGGCAAATAAGAGATTTTCTGTATTTTTAGTGGACAAATAAGTCAATTGGTGAAACATAAATTATGCAGAAATATCTCCAGTGACATTTCCTTTTGGTGGATTCTCCATTTATACCCTGTCTTTACGCCTCAGTAGTCAAGCAGCTATTAATGCTAATGGAATTGAGGCTTTTTGGATTTTATTTGCCTTTTGTGAAAATTGCTGGTTGGATTATTATTTTTTTAATTAGTTTAGCTTTACTGCGGAGTTTGTTTTTTATATTAAAAAAACAACACTCTGTGCTTTTATTGTTTTTCACATTGAAAATATTTAGGAAATTTTATTATTGAAGTTCTTTTTTTTAAAGAACCATGTCACTCATAACTAAGGAAGCCTGACAGGAAAGAATTTAATACTAAGTTCTAGATGAGAACATTCTAGTGGTATTTTTCCTCTTTCTTTCAAACAGTTGAATAAAAGAATAATTCCTCCCTGTAAGAGATCCACACCTGCTCAATGTAAGACGAATGACTCAAAGGACAGAACTAACTTAAACAAATACTGCATTCCTTTCAGACACATTGACCTGATGCTGAGACTATACCACAATGTTCCATTTAAGGAGCATAATGTGAAAAATGGAGGATAATATGCAACACCTTTCAGTGATATACTAATCTGTGGATGTAGTTTATCATGTGGACCGCTGATTTATAGGAGAGTGTATTATACACGAGTGCAGACTGATGAGAATAATGACCCCATGTTAAAGTGGTTAGAATTATGAGCATTATTTCACATGCTTGTGTTGACTGTTTTCATATTCAGCCATACATCTCCACAAACTGGCGGTTTATTCCTCTGATCGTTCACTATTGTGAAAAATGAAAAGAGTTTCCGCAGTTGACAACATGAACATTACTTATGAACATTACTTAAGACAAAAAGACAGAAATATTCTTTTCGAGTCGCTTCCTGTGTTTGTTTGTAGTCACCTCTAACCGTTCTATCTGTTCAATTCCATTTAAAGGTCCAGCCTGGTGTGTGCTGTGAGGCTGACGAGAGCAGCAGTTTCGTTGTCAATCTGTCTTTAAAAGCTGGCAAAGTGAGCTGTGCGACAGATGATCCCATCTGCGTCAAAGATAGCGACAACAGCAGATCTGTCAGGTGTTTCATCAACACATTTCAACAGCAGAGCTCAGGGAGCAAAGGCAGCAGAGCATAAATTACACCCTGGTCAATCAGAACACATTAATCCAGCCAGCTTTTTTTACTTTTAACCAGACACGCAGTTATATGGTGAGAAACTCAAATCTGACACAAATCTGTACATGGCAGAGTGTTGACCTTCGGTGCAAAAAAATGTTTGATTTTGCATTAAAGCACATTAGTTCAGTGATAAAATGTCTCAGCAGCATACTTTAAAAAAGGATCAGTCTAATTAGAAGAATGAGACAGATATCTTTGACATCGTCTGAGGAATTTCAGTAAAATATCAGCACTTCTTGTGATTTTTCTGATAGACATTTTGATTTGTGCAGCACGCATGGTCTGCCCTAGGAGCTGCTGAGACAAGTTTTACACTACAGTCAGTGAGTCCGTGCTGTGCACATCCATCACCGTCTGGTTGGGAGCGGCCACAGGATAGATACAGACTGCAGGGAACAGTGAGGAAGGCAGAAAAATAAAATTCTTGGATCTCCTCTAGATGGCCTGTGGGTTTTTTCTACTCTCCAGGAACTGGGGAAACTTGGGAGTGTACTTTAAAGCAGGTGAAGTGTCTCTCTGTCACGACTAACAACTCCAGTTCGCTAAATATTATTATTTTCAATCTGTTCTTATTAGCACTTCAGTCTCCTCTGTGACACATGTTCGTCTTCCAGATACGTTTCCTAGAAGGTCAGAGTTAACACACTCAGTGTGTAAATAAATAATAGCCAGGCTACATCTAGAGTGTACAGTACAATGATTTCGGGTCAGAGGAAGGGAGGACTGTCAAACATCTGTCTCACCCTATGCCTTCATTATGTGACTGCTATACAGTCAGGAAGGAGGAAATATGACTGGATATACAGTACTGTAGTGAGAATGGCCTTTTAACCCGTGTTTGAGAAAAAAAAACTCTGTTTCACTGCTGTTGTTAGCGGTTAAGGATGAAACATCTTGAAAAAATATTATTATACTATATTACAAAATATCTACTGCTAGAAGGTCCCTGTCTCCATATAATTCCACTATAAACACTATGACTGACTACTGTACATAACAAAAAATAATTGAAATAGTTCAACTTTTGACCTTTGGCCCTTACAGTACAGTGGACCGAGACGCAAATCAAAAGTAAAAAAATTCTAAGACATACAATTGCAAAAGACCTCTGATTAACACAGCACATCACTCTGGCTTTGAGTTTTACGTCATTATATCTTTGTCCTTCAGTTACATTACTGTTTATCTCATCCGCCTTTTTAACCGTAGAAAATGAAGAATTTCAAACATCCAATTTTTTATAAGGCTTTAATGAGAACCTGGAACCAACAGGTTTTGATTTAACTCTAACTCTGTCTGTTTCTTTGTCTTTTTTTCCAAAATCTGAAATTAGCTCTGAAAAGAACTGGATTCTAGTCGTCAGACTAAAGAGCAGGTCGTGACCTGGTGTCAAAGTCATCGCCCAGAATTCTACAAAGAAGAAATTGCCCTGGCAGGAGTGTGTACGCATAATGGACGGGCATTTAGAGAAATATCTGTTCTCTTCACATAAACAAGAGCTTTTTGACTTACAGTGTGTCTATTTCCAGTCTTTTTCAGTCTTATTTTTGTAGTGCCTTGTCCTGTTTTAGGAACATTTTTCATATTGTGGACAACAATATGAAACTAAATTAAATAGAGTGAGTGAGTTTACATTTTTATCTAATAATACTCTGTGCAATAGAGACAGCAGCTGGCAGTACAATACATTTTGAAGATGATTTTAAACAATAGCGTATATAAGGACTGACCCGAGAAGAACCCGTTAATATGACTTTATTGACACCTCATACGTCTCCGATGGCTGAAAAGTTTAGATTTCTTTATCACTCGAGGAAGTCAAAGCAAATCAACACTGTGACTGTCACTGTGCTCCAATATATTCACCCCAGATAACTACACCTACCGCAAATCCAATACAATAGTGCCAACACTGAAGTCTGCATTTCTGGGAAGGGATTAAAACACATGACTTACCTTCTGCCAGAAGGCGCACGGCGTGCACAAAGGATGAGTCCATGCTGTCCTTCTCCGCCGCCAGTTCAGTTAAATACTTATTTGGATGCATTTCTATCACAGTGAAATTCTTCACCGGTCGTGCAGGTGAGACCACAGGACTCCGGAGCGTCGAAAAGCAACTGCACCTGCTCTACGAGGCTTCACAACTGTACGAGCAGCGGAGACAGAAAAATAAATAAAAAGAACTACTCTCAGATGGTGATGATGGACCGGGCTGGAGGCTGAGTTGTGATTCAGAGGTGTGAGCCCATCTCTGCCACCGCTGCCTGCTGCTGCCTCTCCTCGGCACTGAGCCAGATGGAGCGGGTCTGCAGACTCCACTGCTCCCCGCCCCTCAGCATCATTATTGGTCATATGCTGCCACTGGAGCTGCTGGAAAACAAAGACTGTACCCCGCTGAGCGCATACCAATTGGGCGTAGTGCTCCGAGGGTATGGACTATAGGACAAAAAAGGAAAGAAAAAAGAAAAAAAGTTAAGGTTGCATTTGGATCGGACGGACATTTCTTCCTGCATTAAGCTGATTTCAGCGCTGTGGAATCTGCTGCTTTAGCTGAGCTTATACTGTAAATTATCCCAGGTGAAAAGACAAAGACTGCGTGTGATTTGACGTGATGATCTAAAAGGGCATGTTATTTTTCATGATATTCAAATTATGCCAGTTGGGATCACAAGGTAGAAATTGCACCCTGACATCAGTATCTCACTGGTCACCATCAACATCTGTCCACCTATGAATTCCCACGCTGTTTGTAATCTGGTCACTCAACCCTTAATTCAGCAACCAAAATAGTTAAAAAGTAATCAAGTATTAAGAATGTTTTAACGCAATAAAATATGTTTAAAAAAATAGTTCTTTTTAAAGTTCTTTAACAAGTCAGGTCAATGGTAACAGGTATGGCTATCATGGCTAACGGTCATTCAAAGGCTTGGCAATGATGCGGAACTTAGAAAAGAGGTCTAATCGATAGATAAACATCAAACTAAAACACAATTGAAACCAGTATCGCTGTCCATGGTGCTGAAGCAGGGTGGCTATATATATATACTGTATCTATGCCCATACAGCGACATACTCTTGTGTGCATATTAAATATGCATATACATAATATGGTTAATGCTTATGCTCTAGTAAATCACCTTTCTGCACATCAGACATTTTACAGAACATTAACAACACTTTATGGAAGAATCCTATAGGGGCAACATTAATATAAGTAATCACCTGCAACACTGACCTCCTCACTTACTGACGAGCTGGGCTGAATGATCAATTATAGTTCCACTTGACCTTTAGAGAGGATTACGACCTTAGGATTGCTGCTGCCCTACAAGTGCTTATTTAAGTGGAATTTTAACAATGTTTTCATCAATTCAGTTTGATTACTGCTCTTCAGTAAAATCAAATTAAATTAAATTAAATCACGTTTTAAGGAAAATATACTTCAGGTACCATAACATTCTCAACTACACTTTGGGGACAAACAATTTAAAACACATTAATACAAATTACACCTTGTTAAAAGTCTAAAATATAAGTGCTATAAATATGTATCTTAATTTAGTTGTATTGGCTGTGGATAAATGTTATTTATTAACCATGAATATTAAAAAAAAAAAACAACTCTCAGTGTCAACTACAACTGTAACCTACAGTGCCAAACGTATTAAGCAATAATGATCAACAGACAAAACGATATGTTTAGTACGGTCTTTTTTTTACAACGAAATTAGTTTGACTACTAGTTTAACTGGCCACGGTAGCTCGTTGTGCTGCGTGTTTAATTGAACCTCTAATTGAACCTTTGATGTACAGTATGAAATACTGAGTTGCAAATGAAAACAATGTGAATAAATAAATCATATCGATGGTGCAAATTGAAGATTGACTGCAGGATAAGGAGACTCAGTAAGGGTTAGAGTGCGTCCGGTTAATTATTTATTATATATTCTGTACTGATCCACAAATATTTAGGAGAGCCTTTAACGCCATCTAGCGAATAATTTGTTTCATTACACAATTGCTTTCTAAAAGCTGAGAATAGTTTTCCTGTGTTTCTTCAGCCAAACATTTCTTTCTATTTGACTGAGATGGATATGAAAGTGAAAAAAGCCACGAAGATCAATGTCAACTGTTATTTTATTTTGGTGTTATATATTATATAATATATAGCATAGACAATTATTTTGAAATGCTGTACCGGAAGTCTTAGTAGTAACGCTATCGTCATTTATCACGCTATTTTCAACACATTATGTACCATAATATGCAAACAAACAACAACAGATCACGGTATTTGCCTATAATGTAGAAGCTTTTACACAATTGGTCACTAATCTGAAGACAAAAGTGACACAAGAGGAGAAAAAGCGTCACCCTGAAAACCACGTGATTGACGTGGATAAGGATCGTCCCGCGGAATTAAGCAGTGAAGAACGAGAAGGTAAATGAAATAAAGACGTTTGTTTAGAAGTTGAGGTTTTGGTTGAGTTGAGTGTTGGTGTGTACCTACCATAGTAAACGTCTGATAGCCTGAAAGGTTCTCGCCGTGGTGTCACGTGTGTGCTGTCAGTGAACGAGAACCACAGTTCCAGACGGATCAGAGGAAATATTCTGAATATTTTCTGTATATTGATGACAGCTACAGTTAGAGTTAAATTAAACCTGCTGTAACTATACAAAATCTTGTGGTTTCACGTTCAACACCAGCTCACTTTGTTTGGTCTTTTTTCATACTACTCTTTTGTAGTATGAAAAAGCACGTGTTCTGCAAATGCAGAAAATGCATAAAACATATCAAATGTTTTATATTAAATGAACAAGCAAATCTAATAAAAATATTGCAGAATTAATTGGTTTTGTTATGAGAAAACAAACGTTGAAATACTTTTCCTAATCATACATCTGAACACAGTGAAAGAGTGGTTATAGCCCCTGCCTTACAGCAAGAACATCACCGGTTTGAGCTGAGCTGATACAGTACGTATGTGATAGACTTAACTTATTCTGAAGTGTCAATGTGTTTTCCGTGTGTACATGAGTTTCCTCCTCTTCCTCTGGTCTCCTCCAACAGTCCAACTCATTATCTTTTGTTGACAGTAAATCATCCGTATGTGTGAATGGAAGTGTGAATTGTTTTTTTACTTCTATAAGTGACCCTACCATAGAGGGGTGAACTATCCAGCGTGTATCCATACTTCACCCGATGACACCTGGAATTGACCTCAGCTGCCCTCTGTTGACCCTGATAAAAACAAGAGTAGTGAACATGAACAAGGAAACACATGGGGAAAACAAATCACCATGGCCATTAACAGACAAGCTATATCTTGGGAATATAAAATAAAATACTTCTTCATTCTCATTTTCTACAGTTAAAGATGCCAGCAGTTATAGTGGTGCATGGTGGGGCGTGGGCTATACCTAACAATCTGGCCCAGGACTCTGTGAATGGAGTGAAGGCTGCGGCACGAGAAGGGATGTCAGTGCTGAAGAGAGGAGGAAATGCAGTTGATGCTGTCGAAGGAGCTGTGAGGACTTTGGAAAATAACTGTGTGTTTAATGCAGGTACATCAACAAGTGCTATCCAGTATCCATTCAGTCCTATCCACACATACAGAGTTTAATACTACACCATTGTTGTCTGTAGCAAATGGTACATGTAGATATCGTGTATTAACTTTGTTAAGGGCAGTGGTGGCTTAGTGGTTCAAGTCCACCAACTGCCAAGTTACCACTGAGGTGTTCTGAGCAAGGCACTGTCCCCACACACTCTTCCCCGGGGGCTTAAGCTTCCCCTGTTCACTTTGGTGATGGGTAAAATGCAGTGTTTATATTTCGTTCGGTGCAGTGGTGTGCTGTGTCACAGTGACAAATAATTCACGTTCACTTGTAAATGAGTGAATGTTCTGTTCTCTTCATCTAATCTTTCCAGCATTAGCACCACCCTGTGGACGTTTGGTGGTGTAGCACCGTAGAAAATTACCATCATGGTTTCAATGCAACACGTCGGTCTGAATATACTGTACATATAGGATCATCAAATGTATCGAAAAGTATTTTTTCTATTTTATGTATATTTTCGAGCAATTAACAAAGAAAACACATCTCCCATGTGACAGAAATATGACTCAAACAAGTGTTGCTCCACATCCACTTTGCCCTTGGGCTGTCACCATGCTCAACAGTGACACCACTAAATGTGACAATACCTGTATCAAATCTTGTCTGAGAGCCTTTTTAAAGAAACTTTTATCTTTTGTGAAATCCACTTACAGGTCACGGAGCAGCACTGAACACCAGAGGAGAAGTAGAGTTAGATGCCATTATCATGGATGGAAGAACACTAGCCAGCGGTGCTGTGTCTTGTGTAAAGAACATTGCAAACCCAGTGATGGAGAAGGCGCGAGCAGTGATGGAGAAGGTGCTATCTTTAAACACATCTACAAAATATTGATTTTCCTTCCCCAGAATGTGTTTAAGTAACTCTTGTGTGCCGTCAGCAAAGTGACTTAATTCTCATTGACAATGCCGTTAATAATGCATTTTCTGCATTTCTTACTTTTTTCATACATGCTTGCTGTCACGGAATATATCAGACCGTCCATGTCATGTTGACAGGTCAAGGAGCAAACATGTTTGCAGAAAGCATTGGTATGAACACAGTCCCCACTGAAATGTTGGTGACGCAGAATGAGAGGAAAGAATGGGAGAAACACAAGAATTATGTGACTGGAGTCATGGAGGATTTTAACTCTCAGTGGTAGGTACTGGATCTGATGGTAATGAGCTTTTAGTGTCCAAAACAGATTCAGAAAACTTAATTTAACTTCATGGACCAGTTGAGCAAAGAGTGTTATACTGAACATGAAATAAGGAATTAGAACAAGACTGATGCCAGGATAGAAAATTAGTTAAAAAATAAAATAAAAAGTGTATGGTGATTAAGTCGGTGAAATTTAAGTACCCAGAAACTTATTCACTGGCGCGAGCAGTGATGGAGAAGGTGCTATCTTTAAACACATCTACAAAATATTGATTTTCCTTCCCCAGAATGTGTTTAAGTAACTCTTGTGTGCCGTCAGCAAAGTGACTTAATTCTCATTGACAATGCCGTTAATAATGCATTTTCTGCATTTCTTACTTTTTTCATACATGCTTGCTGTCACGGAATATATCAGACCGTCCATGTCATGTTGACAGGTCAAGGAGCAAACATGTTTGCAGAAAGCATTGGTATGAACACAGTCCCCACTGAAATGTTGGTGACGCAGAATGAGAGGAAAGAATGGGAGAAACACAAGAATTATGTGACTGGAGTCATGGAGGATTTTAACTCTCAGTGGTAGGTACTGGATCTGATGGTAATGAGCTTTTAGTGTCCAAAACAGATTCAGAAAACTTAATTTAACTTCATGGACCAGTTGAGCAAAGAGTGTTATACTGAACATGAAATAAGGAATTAGAACAAGACTGATGCCAGGATAGAAAATTAGTTAAAAAATAAAATAAAAAGTGTATGGTGATTAAGTCGGTGAAATTTAAGTACCCAGAAACTTATATGTATAAAAAATGAAATATATTAAGGGAAATTTTAAATATTGCACACACAGATAAACAGATTAAATTTCCCCTCAATATCACAGAATTTAAACAGATTAAATTTCCCCTCAATATCTGTTTATATCTTGGTATATAAACAGCTTCTTTTTATTTATACTCCATATATGCGGCGTTTTTAAATGCATTATCTGTGACCCCATTTGTTTGTTGCCTCCCCTCCCCCTGTCTGCAGGGCTCATGACACCGTTGGGGCAGTTGCTGTGGACAGTGCTGGTAATGTTGCATGTGCAACATCAACTGGAGGGATCCGAAATAAGATGGTTGGTAGAGTAGGAGACTCTCCAATTATTGGTAATGTTTTTAGGAAGTTACACAAAATGATAAAAGCAAAAACCACAACTTAAGTCAGCTCAATTACAAATACTTTCATATTCAAAGGCTGCGGAGGATATGCAGACAACTCCAGTGGTGCAGTGTCATGTACCGGCCATGGAGAGTCTATTCTCAAAGTCACATTGGCCAGACTTATTCTGTCACATATTGAACAAGGTACATTAGATTAAATTTGATTAGTCAACTCTTCATGTAGATACGTGAAATATGTGTACTATTTCTCCATACACAGGTAAATCCGTGGCTGAGGCTTCACGTGTGTCTTTGAAGTACATGGGAGATCGTGTTCAAGGGGCTGGAGGTGCAATTTCTGTTTCTCCATCAGGACAGTGGGCGGCGACATTCACCACAGAGAGAATGGCTTGGGCAGCAGTGCACAATTATACTCTGTGGTACGGTTTGGATCCAGATGAAAATTTAAAAGAGCCATTTACCTATTAACTACTAAACATTGGATGATGTCTTTGTTGCTTTATGTATCTACTACATATATATCAAAATATAGAGGAAATAGATACGTTTTTTTCTAAATGGTCTAATGCTGTGTCTTTTCCTTTTTATTCAAAATTTAAGTACATGCATGTATGCAATTAAACAATTCACCATGCTGATCTCTCATTAAAACCCATTCAAAATCCAGTTGAGTTGCATTTGTATGGCTCCAAATCATATTAACTATTTTCTCATTCTGCCAAATTCACTCATATTTCAGTTCATAAAACTGAAAAAACATAATTGTATATTAATGTGCTAAAACCTATTTCATGTCCACTTTTTAAAAACTGACATTTAAATTAATTACTTAAACCTAAAATCATATTTGATTGTAACATTTTGAATTATGCTGTCTTTATATTATTTATAAATAAGTTACATTTTAAAATACAAAACGTTATGTAGCGGCTTAAAATTTAATATAACGTTTATATATATATATATATATATATATATATATATATATATATATATATATATATATAAATAAATCAGACAAGACTACGTTTTCTGTTGCTGCCATGCCGCCTGTAAACACAAACCACGTGACTGGCTGTCAAGGGCTTTGCAGCACTGGAGCAAAACACGGCGTTGGTAGTTAGGAAGTTACTGGGAGTAGCTGTGCGAGTATGTAACCTTACGATAGTTGGATACGGACTTGCAGAAAGTGATAAGTATGTGTTTTTTCTTATCAATTATATGGACCATTGTGTTTGTTAGTGTTTTATTTACAAACACCCTCGGTAAGCCATTGCAGCTCCAAAGCTCCAAACAAACTTAGTAGCAGGGGCCTGCACCAAGGCTAACACGATTTAGCTAATCCGAAGACAGGTTTACCATCGATCTGTTAAGCTTCGTGTTCATATATACTGTTCTCTGTGTCTTGGCCTATGTAGTAAAATGTATTTTTAAAAACAACTGTTGTTTGTACAATTTAACCTAGACAGAGTCAAACAATTCCACTTGAAGTGATTTGCTTTATAAGTTATCGTCGGGTGGCTAACGATCGGGTTTTGCTCGTTAGCTGTTAGCATGCTAGCTAGCTATATACCCGGATCTCGGTTTCGGCATGTTATTGCAAACAGAAGTTGCCTTTGGGAAATAAGATATAAAGCTAAACTAAAAGAAAGCCCACAACCATGCAATTTGTGTGATCTACAACATTCGTTTAGCTATTGTTTGCTTTTGGCCTGCTTAAATTCAACAGTTGACCTTAATGATAACATCACTGATTACTTTTGGAGATTAACTATTCTCTTTAAAGTACTAAAATAAAACACTTTGTAAAGGCCATGTAAAGATACCAATATGTTGCACAATTGGTTTTTATTTAAATGAAAAAGGGGAAGACCTAGCCATGTGTTATCAGATAGGACTGAGTTATATTACAATGCTCTATCGTATTAGACGACATATGAGCATATGAGCATATCATGTATGATAGTTTAATAATAAGTCTTCACTGACTGTTAGATTATTATTGTTGCTGATACTAATTAAATCTTTTTTTTTATTTCAGGAAGGCAGCAACAGCATTCATGGATATTGTGGACACCTTGAATCATTTAATACCCAGTGACCAGTTGGATGATTCCCTAATAATAGGTCAAAATATAGATTGTGAAGCTACTAATGACTTTGGGACAGAACTCATCCTTGATGATTCACTGAAGAATATGCTTAGTGACAAAGATCCCATGTTTGGATGTGCAAGCTCTCAGTTTAATCTGCTGGACACTGAGGACTCTGCATTTCCTGTTTCTACCACTACTGGTAAGTCAAATGGGCCAAGTCAACACAAAAATTATTATTGTTGGTGGAGCCTTTATAAAAATTTAATTGTAGGCTTTGGTTCTCTGTTTTAAATCAAATATTACAATTAAAAATAGTTATGGTTAGAGTAGAATGTGCAGTTAATACTAGAAATCAAATTATGTCCATTGGTTTAGTAATCATATTGTTCCTGAATTTGATAAATACAGGATTTTTTTTACCTTATATTTGCAGGTCTTGATGAAACTTTGGTGCCAGCAGGTCTTGAAGGTGAACTAACATCTGAAGAGTCTACACAAGTTAAAAGTGGTGCTGGCAGGCCTAAGAAACATCCAGGTGATTCAGCATGTGGTAAGCCTGTGCTCATTTTAAAAACAATATTTGAAACCTCAAAATTACAAATGTTCTGACACATTTTCTATCTGGCTTCCTTTTTTTTTACACAGAAAACGATGGTGAGCCTGAACCTGCCAACACATCTGTAAAAAAAATTCCTCGTGGAAGGCCGGGAAGGAAACCAGTTAATAGAGTACAAAGGTCTTTTCTGATTGAAAAAGGAGTTACGGGTGCTCAGCTGAAGAAGGAGTTAACAGAAGGAGGACGTATCAATGTCAATGATCTTCGTGGAGGATCATGGTTGAATCCTACAGTTGTATTGAGACGATTGACAGTCACAATCGGTGGTTTTAGGATTGAGCTCCTTCCTGGACCCTCTTATTCACAAAATGATGACACAACCCAGTCTGCATCCTTTGATGATGGCATGTCATATGATGCTAATGTAGGTTTTACTGCGTTGACGGAAGATACAGTCACTGTACAGAACCCCATACCTGGTAATACGACAGTGGTGGATGTCATTGAGAAGAACACGACTGATGATTTAACTCTTGGTCTGGGTCCTTATGTAAATCCTAATGATGTGCAGGCCTCTAATGGAACATTAAAAAGAATCCCCGGCACACAAGAAACAAAGGTCGACAATCATAATGTTCCCAAGGAGCAGAATTCACTCATTGAAGCAAAGGCAGACAACAAGCAGTCGCAGATTAAAGACAATAAAACTACAGTAAGTGAAACTGAGGTCAAGGAGAAGCAGCATATTCTGTCCAAAAATCTTGACAAGTCCAAACAAGAATCCACGTTAAACAGGAATAAAGACTTGGACACAAAGAAACCGAGCTCTGTAACTAAGGAAAATATTGGTTCTCCAAACACACTGTTAAAAAACGTCCAAATTGGTGACCTGCACAAAATGAAATCACCAAAAGAAAAGAAAGACATCAGGCCTTTGAAAAGGCCAGCTGAAAACTCCCAAGGTGAGCACGCTGGTAAAGTGCAGAAAATACAAAGCTCAGGTGACGGTAAAGTCAAACCAAAATTACCAAATTCACCAAGTTCTCTAGTGAAAAAGAGCCCAGTAGGTGCCAACTGTGTTGGTGATCACCAAACACCAGGCAAACATGCTGGGTCTAAAGGTGAAACTGATGATCCGGCGCCCAGTCGACCAGCCCACACATCAAAGACACCTGAAGAAGGAGGGCAGGAAAAGTCGAAAGTGAAAAAGACCGAAAAGATTCATCAAAGACAGAAAAGTAAAAGTGCACGAAGCATCTCTGTAGAGGAGCCACAGCTGTTTATTCCAGATAATGCTCCTGCTGCAAAGAAGGAAGCAGCTGAGGATCAACCTGCTTACAGTGAGACTATATGGGATGGAAACAACTCGTGTGGTCTGTGTAAGAAGCCTCACAATAACATGTAAGTCATTAACCTTTGTTCAACAACTGTGAAGAATGAAGTGATTGTTTTGAAATACTATACTATATACTAAACCCTCTTATTTGTATAAACATATTTTTAAATGTGCAAATTCTGACCTTCATAACGGGCGTTCTCCTCCTAGGTTCATGGTTGGCTGTGGTCGCTGTGATGACTGGTTCCACGGTGACTGTGTGGGTCTGGACCTGACCAAAGTTCGGGAGATGGAGGAGCAGGACCAGATGTATGTCTGCTTAAAGTGCTGTGAAGAAGAGAGTAATAAACAGGAGCCCGAGTCCTCGAGTGCAACCAAACCAGACAAGATTGAGGCTCAAGATCACAAGCTACCTTCTCAACCCAGACCGGGACCCTCCCAGGCCCATTCATCTGGGGGGGACAGAACAGTAAGAAAGGTGGGCATCGTTGTGATTCCGTACACCTTTATATTCATGCATTTATATCTTGTGGTTATTCCACCTCTAATATTTAGTGATTCCACTGTACAAGTGTTTGTTTTCTTCTTCTGCATTTTCCTGCACATTCAAAATTCATTACAAATGTACATGTTTTCTGAACTCTTCTCCCACAACAGGACCCTGACAGAAGACTGTCTTCAGATGTGAAAGATGCATTTTACAAACAAGGTTAGTGATTTATTTACTACAGACAATGCTGTTCCATCAGATACTGTTTTAAGCCTATTTAAAAGAATATGTTTTTAATGCAACCTTTTTTAAATCCTTTAAATATTATGTCCCTAGGCCAACAATTTGGTTAAATGATTGTGCAAACAGCAGCAAAAGTTGTTATAATATGATTAAATTATTAAATATGATTATTATTATAATAATACATGACAGGTGGTTTTGGATTATGGGCTTAAAAAAGATGTATCAAAAATTGAACACACTTCAGATTATTGCAATGTCTCTTAAAAGACAGTAAAGTCTGTACTTGAGCCACTATTTACCCCCTAAATCTAAAGAGGAGCTACATTTTTTAAAAAATACAGCTGACTCCAAGTAATGAAGAAATTTACAGACATGGGTCAGTATTGTATTGTCTCCTGCCTGCTGTCTTCACTTTCTGCTGCTGTTGACAGTGAAGGATGGGCTTCTTGAATGTTTTAATTTTTTGTTTAATCGTGGCAAAATAAAGTGTGATACAACTCCTTCCTTCTGGTAAAGTGACTTCTAAATCACGTGCACGCTGTGGGTTCTAACTGCAGTTTGTCAGTGTGTTATTGCAGTGAGGTGGATAAAGGTCCGCTCCATCTGTATTAAATTTGAAGATAAATAGAAGGTAAAACATTTTTCAAGTAATAACCATTGACTCTTTCCTTATAGGCTCTCATACAAAACACGAGACAAAAAGTAAATCTTCAGCTTCAAAGAAACCTGTATCTGTAGAGGCCATCAGGAGGAGTGTGCGTGACTCCCTCAAAGAAATCCTTACACAGAGGTAAGGTTGTTTTTTATATATTAAGAACATGCAGGAATAAATAGGGGATTTGATTGTGGCACAACTACATTATGACACTTTCCCTTTCCTTCAGGTTAAAGGAGTCAGATTTAAATATCTCGACAGACAGGGCTTCTGAAGTTGCAAAGAAGACAGAGAGAGAACTTTTTCACCTGTACAAAGACACTGATAACAAATACAAGAACAAGTACAGAAGTTTAATGTTTAATCTCAAGGATTCCAAAAATAATGTAAGTACCTATGTCAAACAGACAGTTGTGTTGCTGTTGTATTGTTACAGTTATTAACTTAGTATTTAATTTTCTTTATGATTATCACACCTCATCTCAGGTTCTGTTCCGGAGAGTTTTAAAAGGAGAAATTTCACCTACAAATCTGATTCGAATGAGTCCTGAGGAACTGGCCTCTAAGGAGTTGGCTGCCTGGCGACAGAGAGAGAACAGACACGTAAGTCGGGGGGGAGGGTCGTCAAACTTTTCCAGGTGGTCTGTCTGAATCAGTCTACAGAGTTACACTTTTAGATAAAGACCAAGTTTGAAGGACATCTATATTTCTGAGTCAAATTAAAACCAAGACCATCATTAGATGTAATTGTGCAGCAAAGAGCGTGTCAACAGTGTGTGAAGTTTTTGTCCAAAGGTTACAGCGATGTTTCTCTAAAATGATCTTGTTCCCTCCAGATGTTAAAAGCCCATTTTAAAAGTCATTTTAAAAGCCCATAAATCCATCTCTTGATTTCTCTCTCTCTTTCTTTTTTTCTTATAGACTATTGAAATGATAGAAAAGGAGCAGAGAGAGGTTGAGAGACGACCCATCACAAAGATCACGCACAAGGGTGAGATTGAAATTGAAAGCCAGGAACCAGTGAAAGCGCCGGAGCCTGCAGACGTAAGGGACACACCAAATGCCTAACTGTGTTATTTTTTACAAGAACAGAAATATAATGTGTTTTTATGTATTCTGTCTTATTCCTCTAAGCTGGAGCCTTTGCCCAAAGTCACAGAAGAGCCAGCAGAACCTCCAAAATCACCCGAGAAGAAAACAGAGAGTACAAAAACAGAGAAAGACACCACCAGCCAACACAAGTCTCATTTGTTTGACCTATGCTGCAAAATTTGCACAGGTAAACCTTGACACAAGATGTAATCAAGCTTCAGAACATTTTTCTCAAGGTTTTTGTTTTCAATGTTTTTTTTTTGTTCACCAAGGTCGTATGGTGGCCCCAGCAGAGGAAGCACCCACCAAAGTGGTCAAAGTGGCAACTACAGTTGTCAGAAGGCAGTCCACTAAAACAGAGGAGACCAAAACCTCGACACCACCTGCAGAAGAAGATGAACTACCCCTCAATGTTTTGGAGGAGAGCTTAAAAAATGCCCAGACCAGCTATGAAACAAAGTATCTAATTGAATGGTTTCTCGTTTCCTGATTTATTTTATTTATTTACTGTTTTGTTTTAACCTGCTGTGTTGTTATTTTTCATCACAGGTCAGAGCATGTTGCTGGACGAGATGAAGAAGCTTCTTTCCTCTCCAACCTGACGTCACTGTGGCGAGGATTCATTCACATGCACAATGTGGCAAAACTTGTGACAAAAGCTTTTCCAGTTTCTGGCATTTTGGATAATTTGACTCAGGTAAGTTGGAAACACATGCAATACACACTTAAGGGCTGATTAATTCAGTGTGTAGTTCACTAATTGATAATTGATTTGTGAAATTAACCAGATTAAGATTAAATCAATGCATTTTAACATAACATCCATCTACCTGCTGTTATTTGTCTTTCTTTTTTTTTTAATTCTTTGGACAGATTTAGAAATGCAGATTTGTTTTGATTAATAATGATCAATTCATAGCTACACTGTGATAAGTAGATTATTGAAATAATTTGACAATACTAGTTTTTCTTCTTAAATTCAGGATCTTCAAGGCAGCATTCAGGTCGGTGGAAGGATAAACCCACAGATGGTCTGGGACTACTTGGAGAAAATTCGGGCAAGTGGAACAAAGGTGAGGCTCCTCTGAAAAAACATGATTTTTTTTTTAATGTTTGTTTGAGAGATTCCAAGGATCAGCATTAAACAATAAATCACTGAAAGGAAACCTTTCATGGCTGTATTTATTTGCTACTTCATAATACTCACACGCAGAATATTTTACATTTGGCTTTTATTTTGTTAAAAGGAAGTTTGCCTGATTCGCTTCTCACCCGAGACTGATGAAGACGAGATTTCCTACACTCTCCTGTATGCCTACTTCAGCAGCCGTAAGCGTTTCGGTGTGGTCTCCAATAATCTCAAACAAGTGAAGGACATGTACCTTATCCCGCTGGGTGCCACAGAAAAAGTTCCACATCAGCTCGTTCCCTTTGATGGACCAGGTAATCTAAATATTAATACAGATCTCTCTGCAGATAAATATTATATATAAATATTTTCTGTCACCAAATGCATGAAGGTTCTGTCTTCTAAACTCTTACCTCTTGACTTGATAGGTTTAGAGAACAACCGTGCCAACCTTCTCCTTGGCCTCATAATACGCCAGAGACCAAAAAGGGATTTCATCACAGTGGATGTGAATGAAACTGGGTGCGTGGCCCCTGAAATCAAGCCCATCACCATTTCATCCATCACTAAGGAAACTAGAGCACCACAGGAGACTGAGAACTTTTTCCTCTCTGCTTTGATTACTACTCATAAAAAAGAGAAAGCTGAAGCACTTAACACTACTGATGAGCCTGTAGCAGAGGCGTTTGAGGGACCATCTGTTCTGGAAGAGACCAGCAATCAGGAAGCACCAAAACCTCTGCGTTTTCTTCCAGGTGTGTTAGTAGGCTGGGGAGGGGAGCTGCCACCTCTGCCAGATGTTGGAAAAACATCTTCAATGCCGGTAGAGAACCCCTCCAAAACTCAATCCCCTCCCAAATCAGATGCTTTTACTCGGTGCCCTGTAACTCCTGCAGCTGCCGCTCCTCGAGATCGCTTTGTCATCAAGAAGAAGGAGAACAAACCTGCTAAGGCTGACCTGGAGATTTCCAGTCCAACTCGTGCATCTGCAGTGAACGTCCCATCGGTGAAAGATGCTGTGGCGGTGACCCCTCCTGCACAGATTTCTCTCAAAGATAAACCCCCAGATGTATCCACTGAAGCCTTCCTGGCAAGCCTGTCAGAATCTCCATGCGAGAGGGAAAGTAGCCGCACTGACTCTAACAAAGGCCAAGTTGATGTTCCTTCTGAAATTGAAAAAGATGCATCTGGTGGGAATTCTTTGCCTCATTTAAAACCTCAGGCTGCGATGGAGCAGATCAACATCTCCGCCCCTCCTGTAAGTGGGATATTGAAAAAAACATCGACACCCCCCAATGCAGAAAATACAGTGGTGCTACAACAGGCTAAAAGCAGTCCTCCAGCACCTATTCCTGTCTTGAGCAACACCAAAAATGATCCAGTTACACCATTTCACCAGGGATATTTGCAGCTTTTCCAGGCCAAGAACAAACAGGAGGAAGAAAGCCAAACAGTGACTCAGACGTCTCAGACAAAAGGGAAACAAGACCAGGAACAACCTGATGGTGCAGGAACGCCACCTGCAGCACAGTGGCCCCCACCAGCTCAGCCTGCCACCACACTCAACAGTGCAGCTTCTCCAGCGTCTCAACAGCCTCAGGTACTTGGCAGCTGCGATTACTCATCTAATCCTCCAACCCACACTTTGTCTGCACCAAACACCCAGAATCAGGACCAGATACGGTCCGGTGCTTCAGAAAAAACTTCACATGTACCTGCACCACCTGGATTGGACTCGCTGCATCCAGAGAGTTCCTCTGAGCTATCGAAACAACCGCAACAATCGTCCTTGCCTAGACACCACAAGCGTCCCGAAGAGCACTACTGGGACCCCTGGGAGAGGCCGCGGACAGAACGGAACACGGAGGACAGGGATCACCAAGGGAAGCACAGCTACCACAGGGACTCTCACCATGAGAAGAAGAGCCGACACCAGGAGCGTGAGCGGGAGAAAAAGCACGAGCGTGGCTACGATGACAAGTACAGAGAGAAGAGCAGGCACCACGGACACTCGGAGGACCGCTACAGTGAGAAGAGGAAAGAGAGGCACAACAGTGGCGATCACAGCGGCCGGCACAAGGACAGACACAGACACAGGAGGGACTCTGATTATGAGAATGGACGCAGAAGTTCAAAAGACAGTTATTCATAATTGTTTTTATTTTAATATTAGTGCGAAAAAAGACTGCTGTCTGCTTGTTTATTTTATAGACTATATTGCAGCTTGAAGGCCATTTATGTTATATACAGCCAAAATGAGGTCATTTCAGTAGGACTGAAGAAGATAAGACACTTCAGACCAAGAGAAAACTCTCAATGACATTTTTTAACTTTTTAATGTTTTTATTATACGTGTTATCTTTGTATTAAACTGCTGTGACAACTGCAACGTATCAAGTTAATATTTCAGTCTTGTAACAAGTGATTTGATTTAAAAAAGGAAACAAAACAATTAATTTGTTTATCAGAATGAATGTAACAGTAACTATTTTACCCATGGTAGATAGCAGTGACAGTGATGCTTTTTTCTTTCCCCTAATTGTTTTTCTTTTTAATTTCCTTTAATATTTTTTAGCATTCTTTCTACTGAAAAGTGTGTACATTTTGGCTTGTAATATACGTGAGTAACAGTTGGCCCTTGCACTGTGTTTCTGTACAGTTCGCAATAAAGTTAATCCTTTTTTTATTGTTGATTTTAAAACATTGTCTTATATGAAAAGGAGGTGCACAGTTGACTGATGATGACCTAGACAGAAAACTGAAATATATGAGAAATTTAAAATGCAAATCTGGGGAGAATTGTGTTACTTTTAAAAATATGTTTTGTTAGTAAAACACATAACACCTAGTTTGAACCGTGTTCCTGATTGACTAGTCATCATTACCATCATGGACATTGAAACCCTCACTATTTTCGAGAAACTGCACTGGTTTGATGTCTTCAAACAAAATAATGTTCTTAATCTTCCCCTTAAAGCCCTTGGAAAACAACCCAGAAGTCACCACTGAAATGTTTCTGTGTAATTCAAACCTCCCAAAGTAAAGATGACTTCTGTAGTTAAGAGCCACGTAACGCTCAGATGGATCCAGATCTTCCAAATGAATTCTCCTCCTGTTGAGGAACACCTGAATGATGGTGCTGTTTAAGGAAATGGAGATGTTGTGCCACTTGTCGCAGCACAACGTGAGATTTCTGTATACAAAAGGGAGGGAAAGTCTTTCCCCCAGGTTTACTGCGATTTTCAGGAGGCCATCCTCAAGTCCGACTGCCAGGTAGTCATCATCTACATCCTCTGCCTTTCCCATCCACATGATCAAACTGGTGTTTGAAATCGTCTTGAAACTGAAAGCTATCTGTGTGTGTTTCAGGTTCCTTGTGTTGTATCTGGAATCCTGGTATTTAACGTAGGAGTTTCCCACAAACTTTAAAATGTCTGGTTGCAGCCGTGCCTCACAGAACCTCCCACCTCTTGGTAAGGGGCAGATGCATCTGTATGAGCCTTCACTGGATGGAGAACATGATGATCCGTGTCTGCAGAGGTTGTTTGCACAGCCTACAGACTGGTTGCACACAGAACCGGTCCATGACGGTGGACACAGACATACGAATGAGTCAGTTCCTTTTGGTCTGCACTGACCTCCGTTCTGGCAGATTTTGTACCCGCAGGCCGTCCCATCCCAGTCCTCCACATTTGCTCCACTCACTGCACTGTTCTGTGTCAAATCAAGCTCTTGATCATTCATTATAAGTTCTCTCAAGCCACCAGTGAAGCCCACTGGTTCTCCTCCAGTAGTGTCAGTGGAGACCAGACTCAGAGTGGACACTCCTCCTACAAAAATGTCTGTAGCCACATCTAAGGTGCTCATCCCTGCAGTTACATTCTCTCTGACCTCTTCATCATCCAGACTGAGGAAGCTGTGTCGCCCGATTCGTCCTGCTTTCACCGTGTGCCAGGTCTGTCCACGCAGATCTACTTTCTCAGTAGACTGCAGTGAGTGGACGCCATCTCCCATATCGTACCTTAGCTGGACATACCCAGATTTCAGGAACAGGCAGAGAAAGTCACCTGTGGGATGACAATAAATTATTCACTTGAATATCAGAGTTTGAGGAAGGGGTTCACCACGATGATTTGGTACAGTTTTTACTCCAGATGCACTTTTTGTTGTAATACCCTCAGGATTGGGGAAGAAGTGAATCAAATCGAATTAAATCTTAAATTGCACAATCCAATGCTTATGGTATATGCCGAAATAATGTATATTGTACTGAGTGCATACATATATAATAATAATAATAATAATAATAATACATTGTATTTTTTAGGCGCCTTCCTGTCACTTTCTGAAACGAGAAAGCTGTACGTCCTCACCGGCTCGAGCACTCAGATGCTGTGCAACGTAGACAAGAATGCCATCTGGTGACAGAGGTTGGAACTGCAGTTGAAAAACACTCCTGTGTCTGAGGGTCATTGGTGCGAATGACATCCAGGAGGAGCGGCTGCCATTGAAGAATGGATCACTGATGGTCACGCCTGGACGTGCAGAACACAGCGGCAGTTTAATAATTAAATAGTGAGCCTCCATGTTTTTTGCATAAATAAACAATACATACAGTATAATGATACTTAGGAATCAGAGATGTAACCTCTCTCGCAGTACAGCCCCGCAGTCCCCAGGGGGCACTGGCAGGTGTATCCATTTGGAAGAGGGATGCAGGTGGATCCGTGGGCACAGAGGGGAGGGGGGCTGTGCTGAACATCACACACAGACACAGTCTCAGAACAGAGAGCTCCCTTCCATCCAAATAGGCACTGGCAACTGCAGACGGACACAGTCAGATGGTATAAAGGGCTCGTGAACACGCTGTCACTTCCTGTTACTGCGCTGGTACCTGATTATCTGAGGGCTCTTTAAGTCTAGTCACAGCAAGCAGAAGTATGCAAATCATGCACAACTGCTCATGCATTTCAGGAGACATCATGTGTTATTTATAACTGGAAATATTATATAAACAAGGGGAAGACTGATCCAAATGTGTTTTTCTTTTCCTCCCACTTACTACACAGATGAGCCGGAGTCCACACACGTTCCCCCGTTTCTGCAGTGGAGATGATCACACTGAGTGACCTCACACTGACCCACGCTGCGTCCGAAGGCTGGCTGTCCCAGGGATTGGAATTTTCTGTCTGTGCCTGTGCGAAACTGTACATCAAATATGCAGCCTATAAAAAAAGAGGGAACAGATGGAGGATTAAAATGTGATTCCAAACTCTATTTTGACATTTGTGTTCTGTTTTCTGCTGAAAGCCAATACAAAGTAGACTCTTCGTCTAACGTCTGCCACGTCTTAAAATCAATTATACAATCATCTTAGGTACCTTGTATTAACGTTGATTTTTTAAATTTTTTTATTTTTTACAAGTACGTATCTATAGTTTTTATTATTTCTTTCTAAAAGTGGACAGGATAGAACCTCTACCATCCAGGCCCGACACTTCAGAAGATCAGGAGTGACTGTCTCCTCCTCATCTTCTTACATCTCCCTCGCCATATTTGCTTTTTTTTGCTTTCATAATTCAATTTGAACAAGACAATATTTGCTTTGGCCTGTGCCTGCAGAGCTGAAGGCCTTCTATAAATACGAGGCCTGAGCACAAGCCTCGTACTCATCTGCAAATGCCGACTCCCTTTTCTCTGCTGCATTAGTCATTGGCATAAACAGGATGCAGGGGAAATGTCATGCTCATTCATGAATATTCATGCGGTGATGCCGTCTTCTTGGCAGACTCAAGTGATGGCTGCGGCGCTCCAAACAGAGACCGCCGAGGAGCCAGGGCAGATTAATAAGGAAGATTAGTGTTTTTATAATTAAAATTTGCTCCAGGCCTGCAGTATGTGACGTGAGAATGTTTTCTGATGAGTTTTTGTCAATCTTTTTTTTAATTTAAATGCACAAGAATATGTGTTAATTATTAGCTTGTATTCAGGAGCTTTTTTTCCCTCTCTGCAGACCCACCACTTCCTCTGTCACCTTACTACAGGGGACTGGTGATATCTTGAAGTGAAGTGCATTATCAGTGTGTTCACTGTCAGCCATCATGATTAGGGCACAGAGAAGGTCACACAGATCTGATTAGATCTGGTCATGTGTTCTCATTACACCTCGGGCAGAAAGGTGAGGGTTCCACTGGAGTCTCTTAGAGAGAGTGCCGTCACTGTGGACTGGTGGTGGTGTGATTTAACAAAATTAAAAGCTTTGACTGACAGTTTGTTTAGTAGAATACAAGATATAATTTTACAAGAGGGTTCTCTTAATACCATCTATATTCAACTGACGAGAGTTTTTTGATTTGTGTATACACAGTACCACACAGATCCTTCTTTATGATAGGCACTTGAAATGACAAACATCAAAGTGAGGAGAAGCACTTTTTAAATCCAAATTATACAAATATGTTTGTATTAAACATAGTTTTGAAACTGAAACTGTGGTCATATTAGACAACATATCAATACAACTGAGCTTAACATAAATCAATGTAAGCTAACACTGTCAACTGAACAGAAAGTGAGCAGAGCTTTAACACCAATACCGAATTTCAATTAAAAACACTATCCTCTGCTTTCTAATGAACACAGAGTAACTTAATCTGTATTTAAATGTTTCAATAATCAAACACAAGTCAAATAAGTCCCAACAAAAAAGTGGCATATTGAGATGTAAACACCTCATCTGTCCACTGTGCTGTTAGAGTGAGAAGAGACATTAGCTTATGCGTGTCTTCGCATGTTTTATCGAATTCCTTCTGTCGTAACAAAACAAATCTTACAGTAGGTCTCACTTCTGTCTTTAACCCAGATGTCAAAATACCTCCAAACTGATGACATTGTCGAAATACATTAACAATGTAGGTATTTACAACAAATATTTACAACACTGGACTGCAGACAGAAAACACAACGCTGGCTAAACTGGCTAACTTTAAATGTAATATCTGGCCCTGGTTTTGGTATCGCTGTTTTCTTATTAAATTTGATTAAAAATAAGCAAAACACAAAAATGACACTCCAGTTCACCTCACGTAGACCGTCTCTGTGACATTTATAATAACAAGCCTCACAGCTGTATAATAGTAAAAATGCCACAATGTGATCTCAGTGATTTACTGGAGCTCCAGTCGTCGTTACTTTTGTGGCTCCACAGCTCTGCACATTAGCAGACCAAATAAACAACATCCAGAATGTAATCCTGCACCTGACTGAGAGAGAAGGTAGAAATGACACAGATTGTTATCTGGCACTCTGATTCCAGCAACATAGCAACAGTGGAATAGATCAACACACAGCTGCAGCGGGTGTGAAGGCATTAAAGACTGCAGACACCGACTGCTCCGAGCTCTGTTCTGGCCTAAAAGATGTTGTTGTGTGAAGCTGTAACTTTTCATCGCCTCCGCTCGCAAAGACACAAAGATCCTGAGAGAAACTCCACTGAACCCCCCGCGCTCCGTGGCATACAGCAGTGTTTGGATATAATGAAGCTGTAGCTGTCTTACCCTGAAAGCCATGATGGAATCTGGAGCCAATTGGCAGCAGTTCAGGGGTGTACTCATTATATCCACCAACAAAAAGGTGGCTGAATGCACCCAGTCTCGCCAGGGGTCCTGGAGACGATCCTGTCCTGGTGCGTTGACCGTTTACCTGAGAATGATTTACACAGGGAAATGTAATTGTTAATTATCATGCTACAGAATGGGAACATTGGATTCTACCAGGCTATGGAAATGAGACGGCTGTTGTTACAGGGGAATCTAAAGTGTTCTACTAAAACATCCACCAGGCTACATCAACAGCAGATATGATAAATCTATTATTGTACATGTCATTTATAATGACCTCCTTTGTAATACAGTATAATGTGTATCAGCTACATCCTCTCTTTTTACACCGCCCTCATTCATCATCCTGTACATTTCTGTTATCTTTACACACTCCACCCTAAATGCACTTTTTTCAGCAGTTGTTTGTACAGATATTTCAAAGACACCGCATTCTCCCACTTCCTTAAAAATGACCATTTTTCTTTCTGTTTCTTTCTTTCTTTTCTTTTTCCAAATGAACTATCTGCAAGATAATGTGCTACACAAATAAATTTGCCCAAGTCCCTGGAGCTGGTGCCGTGTATAAAAATAAATTGAATCTGATTCAACGTAAAGAGGCACAAAATGGCAGTGTATAAAGTTGGTGAGAAATAAAGTGAGAAAATAAGCATAAGGAGTCTGACTAGAAGGATTTTTTTTTTTTAACTTTTTGGAACATTTAGACAATTAATTGTTTACTTTTCACCACCACAAAAAGTTTATTTTTCAGACAATTAATTGTTTACTTTTTTCACCACCACAAAAAGTTTATTTTTAAGGCAAATTCATCAAATGAAAGTTTTTGTAATTAAATTAAAGTTTTGCTTAAAGAACCAAAAGGACAAAGGATTAGCTTCATTGTTTGTTCTGAGAAATGTAAATCGCCTCATTACAAATAGTGGAGTTGAGAAATTGAAATTGACATTTAAAAAAGCAAGCAAAAGGTGAAATTTTCATAAAAAGAGTGTTTTTTTCCACAATTAGCAGCTATTAGCAGGTTTCAACATGAGTAGGTCTGAAAGGAGCATCAACCAAACGGTAAGGCTTTGAAGATTGTGCTTCATCGTCTCAAAGTCAGAATGAACAAAAAAAAAAAAAAAAAATTGGTGCTCAGAAATATTTAATAGTTTCTGTTGAGTGTCTCTCTGAGTTTGTGGCAGGTGTTAATTTTTTTAATTATTCTCTTTAACAAACAGACTTAACCTATCCAAGAACACTGGGTCATTGGTTTATTAGTCATAAATGTTTTTAGTTTCAGTAAAAGAACAATCTAATTGAATTTGGTTAATTCAGTAATATTCAACATCATTCTACAGAATCTAATGTAAAGGGGCTGAAGAGCCACACCTGGCCCAGGAACCATTGCAGACCTCTGTGATAGGGTAACAACATTTTTGTCTTTCTATAACTTAAATGTAAACAACGCCTTTCTTTTTTTTCCTTACCAATTATGATCCAAGGTGTTTACACGGACAACTTACCTTCAGCCATCCTGCTGTCTTTGATCTGCCAAATATCACAGTGTGAACTGTGAGGCGTCGGTCGATTGGGTTACTGACGATGGTCGCCACACCTGATCCCAGGTTGAATCTATGAAGAACGCGGCCACTTCGTAGCCCCAGGACGAGGAAGTCGTCACCGTCATTCCCTGTGTGAACACACAGAACACTGTACATTAGAACAAACACACACATCAAAACTGCTAAAAGACATTCACATCAGTGTTTACATTTATCTGCTTGACTGTGTCATTTATTGTTTCATATGTTTCAGTAGCTGGAGTCGGCTGTTGGAAATACGATGGAGCTTGATCACTGGAAAGACACGGAGCTGACGTTCATTCCTTGGCTGCTTTAATTAAAGATGAAGCTTCACTAAAACCAATTATGATCCAAGGTGTTTACATTTCGTCTGTTCCATATTGTCCCTTTGAAAAGGAACCGTTACCAGCTGTGCTCCTCTCTCTGTCTCTGTCTCTCTGCTGACAATTGTTTTATTATTAATATCGCTCTTGTTTTGTTTTGTTTCGCCTCCACCAGGATGAATCATATTCTCCTGAGAAAACAAATGCATTCAATTTTCCACCTATTGTATTTATTTATTTATTTTTTATCTCCTTTTTGATATAAAATGCGGGTACTGGTGACACCGTGGTTACCTGCCACCAGGTCTGACCCCACAGAGAGGAGATCCTAATTTAAAGTGACAGCCACTGACAGCTTCATGGTGCACCCATGTCTCCAAGTCTGTTGACGACAATTACCTCAAACACAACAGAGCTGCTGTAGATGTGTGTTTATTTAATCCCGCATTTTGAAGTCAGGAACAATAACTGTTTAGTGGGAGAGTAATTAAGTGGTGGACAACACTGAAGACCATTAAAGTCTCCGAATCTGCCAAGAACAGAAGTCCTCAGGGAACCTTCTTGATTAGAGGATTTCAGAGCAGAGAGTGGAAATCTATTAGATGGCACATTATCATACACAGCAGGTGAAGAACCTCTCAAAACACCAATTCCATTTCTTTTTATATCCTTAATGAAGTCTGACACCCAGAATCCACCTAAGAAGACAACCTTTCAGTTCCTTTTTAACTTTTTTTTTCATTGACAGTGGGAATGATTTTAAATTGCTGTGCAGGTGTCAGGAAATGGCCTAACCTTGTCCTTTATGCCCAGCGAACAGGATCAGGTTGTCTTTCACGGCAGATGAATTGTCGGCCAGGGTGAACCTCAGCCTGAACTCGTAGAAGGCACTGAGGCCGGGCATGGAGGTGTGGGCCAGGAAGGAGGTGTAACCCAGCTCATCGCTCCCACTGAATCTGGCACGAGTGATGTGGATGGCTGCAAAACAAACACACTTTCCATCACATTTGGGGGAAAAAAAAGTCAAGCTGCAGTGGATGTGTGTGAAAATGGGAATTCATCTGTTTTGATACATCATTTCCCTCGAAGGGCTACCAGAAGATGGCACTATTGCTACACAACACGAAACCGAGGCTGGCCACTGTGTTTATTAATTAATTATTTTCTCCCCAAAAAAGGCTATTAAACGATGACCTGTTTTCTAACGCTATTGCATTGAGACCTTTTTTCTATTGTCATCATTTGTAGCGGTTTTAAAGAATTAAAATATAAACCGTCGTCGTTTCACTGACAGTGGTCACTTTGGGAGGAGCACAGTAATTTAGCTGTGATCCTTAATTTACCTTTTTTATAATGCATTGTTGATCCAATGGTGTTCTCTTATGTATTCGACCTCGGCACACCTGAGTACTTCATTCTGCACTGGGGACTTAATGGAAGTTTATTTATTTGTGTATTCGTTGATATTTACAGTAGCTGCCCTTACTCTCTCTGTGTGTGTATGTGTGTGTGTGTGTGTGTTGTTACCCCTTTCAGGGACATCAGGGACTGAAGCCTATCGTCCTACAGCCATGTGAATAAAATGACATCCTGTGGATGTGGTTTAATTTTTAATACAGTACCTAACTGTACCTAAGCTAAGATACAGTACTAACCAGGTATCACTGGTGTATATAAACACAGTATCTCTACAAGAAAAGCTCCAGACACCGTGTGTGTGTGTGTGTGTTTGTGTGTGTGTGTGTGGGTGTGTGAGGATCCAAACACCCAGGAAGTTCCTCTGCTCTGGAAACACTTTGCACATATCTCTGCAGCCCCAGGGCGATATCCACCACAACTGCCCTCAGTCGTGTTTGGCTGCTAAATTATAAATAAAACTGAAAATGGTTATGTTATCAGTTCCAGTCTGGCCCTAACTTTATTTGTTTATCGATTCAATGAATGCGCTCCTCAATGAGGCGCTACAGAGTATTTTTGCTGAGATGTGCATTGATTGGCCTGAGCATATTCATGATGGCCCTGGAATAACAACTCACTGTGTTTC
>NC_024318.1:7093926-7097309 GCF_000523025.1 Cynoglossus semilaevis
AAATCAGCAGACACCAATGTCTTAATTATGTGTTAATTTGCCTACAGAATATGGACAATATATATTGTACATATATGTTATGGAAACTCACCTCAACAAAATGATAAGGATCATATTAAAAGACCAGGAGTGAATATTAAAATACACAAAAATGTACTCTACAAAACAGGTTTCTTAGTTTATACCCTGAGGATATTTGTGTTTTATACTAGGAATTTGAATTTTTATACACATTTGGATTAGTGCCATGTATAAACTAACTTATTTGCATCAAAGACTCAATATATACAAATATATACAACATTTACAAGTATTTTATTGTCCAACTTATCAATATTATATATATTTTTGGAAAATCGACTCTAAACTTTTTTTATCTGCAGTACTTGAATGGACTCCCTCTGGGTCACAGACCCCCTGTTGAAGACCCCTGCTGTACAGATTAGAAAGGCAGCAGAACAAAGCCTGGTAGCACATTCAGTCAATTGGTTTTGTTTTTGACCAAAAAAAAAACTGACTATAGATGATAAACATCTGAGCAGATACAGAGAGGCAGGGGAAACAACACATCCCCTGAATTAGACACGCTGCATACACTCTATTATATTCTTTTCAGAGTGGGAACAATGCAAGGTTAACAGAAATTTCAATAAATCAATACTAAAACGATCAACTCATGCAGGATGTTGCTGCGCGGCGTCAAGGCGAGCACATTAGGATTCTTTCTAATGGACTGTATAAAATGTATCACCAAATCTCTAATACACTAACGACTGCACTGCACGGAACCGAGTTATGCAAACACCAAACCATTGTTTGTGAGACATTTACGCAGCTCCGTCTTTGGCACGCGGACCTGACAACCTTTGAAATGAAAATAATAACCAGGTTGGTTGTACTCTGCCAGTACGACTGTGTACTTTACATGTGGCGCATTGTTTTTCTGTTGGTTTTTTAACATGAATCTTTTACATGAGATATAGGCGGCCTGTGTACACAGGTAGTGCATTAATAAATCTGACTGATGTTGTCTTAAATATAGATTAATATTACATGAACACAACTCTTCAGGCATCCATGCCACTCCCCCTCCTTCTCCCCCCTTCCTCCGCTCCCTTTTCCTTGCTTGTTAGCAGGCTGAACAAACGTGTTGAGAAGCAGACGGTTTCCAAGAAGAAAAAAAATCAATTTAAAGAAAAATAATCATCATAATTCCATAGCAGTAGCCTGACAACAGACAATAGAAAGTTATTAAGATGACGAATCGCTTTTAGCGTCATTGTACATACTGTATTTGAAGACATACACACAGCATGAAAATGTACCTCTGCAATTAACCCATCGACCGAATCCTGGGCAACAGTGATCCCTAAAATCACCCTGGAAGTTTGTTCAAGCAAAACAGTTAGTCGAGGTGAGATTTGAACATAAGTCATGTGATTACCTATCCCAAAAGTTAAACCCCAAAACCCCCAACTCCCAGTGGGGGAAGAGGAGGGGAGGGTGGGAGACTTGAGATGCCACGCCCCCTGCTGCTCCCCCACGTCGGCCGAGGCAGGCCAAACTTCTGCCTTTGCAGATTTCTTTTCTTCCCCAGCTGCTTCAAAACTAAACCATTCAGAACATCATGAAGTAACTGCCATCTGCTGTCAATTATCTGGTCAGTTAAAATGCATAAACATGTCAGGACTGCTAATGAGCCCCCTGCTAATTAGCACTCATGGTAGCAGCTTTAATAACAGGTATTAACATCGATCGGAACAATGATATGTAGCAGGAGAGTTTACCTTTTACACCTGTCACATTCTGACGGACGGTACGTCAACATTACCAGGACTGGTCTTATCACAACATTTCTGCAGTGGCCCCTTTGTAGATAGGACTGTTTATGACACATTCAAGGTTGTATATAAAATTCTAATCCAAGAATTAATATATTAAATTCTAAACTAATTTAGGTTGGTGTGGCACCCCCACAGTAGCTCTATATTGCTCTTGGGCAGCCCAGTCCCCACCTTAGGAAACCAGTGGATTAGACTGAGATTAGCCAGTTAGCATTAAATGAGCCTTGATGATCTTATAGAGGTGGAGGGATGTTTAAATAAGAACAACCCTAAAGCAAATGGAACTGAAAGCGAGTGCATGACATGCTGTTCCTTAATAATGTGACAACAGAGCTACAACACAGCAGATATACTCCAGTAAAAAACACACTTTTATACAAAATCACTTGTGTATGTAAGGAAAATATAAATTAAAAACAATAATCTTGAAAAGCACCCTCGATGTTTTCCATCACTGTAAAAACTTTTGCCAGAGGTATTCTTTTCCCACCCTGTCAGCAGGTTTTATTTTCATTAGCCTGCTTATTTACTAGCCGACATCCTTCCACCAAATGCTCAAGGCTGTCGTTCATTAACTGTCCCCAGATCAGTTCATTAAGCTGATAAATACAAACACATGTTATGATAGTTGTTACATCGGTGAGGAAATTTAACATTTATTTAAAAGACATATGGGCTCAGGAAAAGAAAGATACTTAATTTAGAAAAAGGTTATTAATAGAAAAAACAATAACGGCAAGTACAGTCCACGCTGAAAATATCTGGACCGTCACAAAGAGGAGAATCAGATAAGACCAACCATAACGTGTTGGGCTGCATTGTGCAAATTATGCAGTTTTCTTATCACTACAGCATTTCAAGCCTGCGACACCGCTTCAATGTGAAACACGTTTCTGCGACTACAGACACCAGAGCCAATATAAGCTGCAACAGTTCCTGGTACTGAAGCAGCTAATGCTAACAAGACAGCTCCTAGCTAACGTGTCTTACAAAGTGTAAATGTAATAGCTATAACTGTACTGTGAACTTCCACTGTACTGTGAATGTTGTGGAGCATTTCCATTCAGTTATCACAAAGTCACGAAAATTGTTCTTGAATTCTTGAATCCACCCTGCTCAGACTACACATGATAACCCATTAAAAGCCCTTGATTAAAATTAATAATATTTTTGTTTGTGGTGTGAAAATACTTTTCTGGAAGGAGTAGTGTTATATTTTCGGGTCCTAATATTTGGTGTGAAGCTGTATTTTGTGATACATACGTTCATCGCACAGCAGTCCTTGTCTTCCATAGGGACAGAGACACACAAACTCCAGTGGTGACTTCGGGACACACGTGGCTCCATGACCGCAGGGGTTGCGCTCGCAGGCACTGAACTGGCAAAGCACGCCAGTGTGGAGTGGGGGACACTCGCAGAACCAGTCGTCAGCATCGCTAAACATGTGTATACATAGAGGGAGACATCATTAGGGTCAGAGGTGAAAATGAGCCGTGACATTACGACAACATGTCCGAATGCTTTACAGTCTCACACTGT